>NC_142009.1:29340322-29680322 GCF_049901735.1 Notechis scutatus
CCGATAGACGAAAGGCAACCCCCGTCCAGAAACCAGACCACAGCTGCATCACCAGCTGCCACACACCCCGACCCCCAAACCAAGCAAACTGACACATGCCATGAACACATAGCCAGGCCTCAAACTCAGAGCCAAACCAAAACCCAGAACGTCACATCACAGCCACCCGCTCAGGATATCACATCATGGAACCCAGGAGGTTACACCACAAAGCCTCAGGATGTTACAACACAGCCAACAACCCAGGAAATTACAGCACAAGACCCAGGATGTCACAACAATAGAACTCAGAAGGTCATCACACAGCCCATGACCCAGGTCATTACAACCCAGGAGATTACAGCACAAGACCCAGGATGTCAAAACAATAGAACTCAGAAGAACACAGCCCATTACCCAGGTTGTTACAACACAGGAGGCTGATAGACATACAGCCAATATCTCAGCCACACACGTTCTTACAAAAAAGCCAGCCAATCTGCAAACCTCAACTCCATCAACCAATCAAGAAATGACAACACAGCCAACCTTCCCACCAGTATTTATAGAGAGATGGCAGCTCTGATCACACTTTGCTCACACAAGCATGAAGCCAAAAGCACCAGCCTGAAGATGGCAAGTGGGACCTCGTCGAAACATTGCCAAGATACTCTCAATCTTACTTGGGAAAAGACCCGAACACACCAAGACCTGCATCTATCTCTATCTCTATCTCTATCTATCTCTATCTCTATATATCTATATATCTATATATCTATATATCTATATATCTATATCTATCTATCCATACATACACACACACACACATCTACATATATATATATACACACATATATAAATGCTTATTTAATTATAACAAAATCATAAATGCTTAATCATAACTGTGGGACAGAGTGAAGGGAAAGGAGGGGCCTCTCTCATCCTTTGGTGGGGGGAAAGAGGGAGGATTTAAGAAGCCACATGGTGCCTGGAGGCTGGGAAGATCTGGATGGGGAGGAACCAGCTCCCCCTCAAACGGAAGAAAAGCAGAGCCATCTCATATCTCCCCCAAGTCAGAGGAAACCTCTCTCTCCTTTGCCAGGTGTGGCTGCCTGGAGTTACTTGGGGGAGGGAAGGAGGGCTGGGCTGGAATCGCCGATGGGCTCCTAATAACCAGGCAACACCCACCCTTCAGCCTCCACATGAGAAAAGGAGTCCCCGAGGCTAAGCTCTAGGTTTCTCCTTTCACTTCCAAGCAGAGAAGGATCCCTCCCTGTGTGGAGGCTGAAGGGGGGGTGTCGAGTCCAGAAAAGCTGGAGCTCTCGCCTTCACAAACAGGCTGGTTATTAGGAGCCGGTCTTCCTCAGCGCTCTTTTGGTCTGGGCATTTGGTCTCTCCCGCCCACCCCATGCCAAAGGAAAGCCAGCCGGGCTTCTCCTTCCCTCTACCCTTCCCCCCACTCAATCTTACTTCGGGACAGAGGAGAGTGTATTGGAAACGTGTGTTGGCTTTTCCAACACGCCTTTCTCCAGCGCTCACTTGCAATTCTTCACGTTCCTCCAGGCTTGGGTTGCTGAGGGGGAAGAGCAGCCCTGACATCTCTGCTGCCTCCCCCCCCCCCAGGAAAAGAAAGCAAGCAGAAACAGCTCTCACTGGGGCGAAAGAGCGGAGATCGGAAGGCACAGGCAACAGAAAGCAGTGCTTTTCAAAGGCAGCAGTTTCCATCTTCTCTGTGCCTTCCTCGATCTTAGCTTTCGCCCCATCAAGAGCTATGTTTCTGTTTGCTTTTCCTGTGCTTTCCCTGGGCAGTGATGGCTTGGGCTGTGGGGGGGGCAGCAGAGCAGAGCACCAAGAGGGACAAGAAAACTGACCCCAACGCCCCATTCTGGACCTCTGAACTGGATGGTGAGTGCAGACTTGCCCAGTCCACCCCCTCCCACCACCACCAGCCAGTACTTTTCTTGCCCTGGGCCGTCCCTACAGCCTGTGGCCACCGAGGAAGAGCCCAGGCCAGGAAAGGCAAACTGGAAGGTGCGGGAGTGCCGTGCAATTACAAGTAGTGCGGTGTTCCTGCACCTTCCGGCCATCTCCATTGCCTCTTCAGCCCGCCTGTGCCACCAGCCCCCTCTTGCTGCAATAGCACCATTACTTCATCCTGCCCAGTGAGGGCTGTGCTGCTTTTTGCAGGTTTGCGCTTGGCCAAAGGGTGGGAGCCAGCAGGTGGGCAGTCTTTGGGGGGACATTTCTCTTCAGCCCACCAAAATTTTCTCATGGCCCACCAGTGGGCCGTGGCCCACCAATTGGCGACCACTGTGTTAGAACATCCTACTTTTCTGCTTCCATGGATATTAAACTGCACCTTCATAAAAGCTAACTGCAAGCATCCCATCTTGAAGACCACCATGTTAGAAAAATTGGCACTGAATTTATTAGATGTTGTGGCACTTAAAATGCCAGAATTTGGGGAGGCCACAGAGAGGTTGGGTAGGGGAAACAAAAGGCTGTAAAATTTCCTGCCTGTTACTTTTTTTCTCCATGCCTCAACTCCTCCAATCACCAAATTAACACACAATGTTGGAACAGTTCTTTCAAATTCTGTGCTGTTCCTTGTCCCTCTAATTCATCTGTACTTCATCACTAAGTCTTTCCAGAAACAGGTCAGTCAGAACAAGATCATCCACCTCACATCTCTGGCATGCAACTGGAAACCATCTATGTATCCACAAGCCCTGTGAATTCCTTGCACATCTTAAGAATCTCTTAGTTTGCTGTTCCTCCCCTGGCCAGTTGTAGTTCTCAAACAGTGTAAATCTTTGTGTGAATTTCTAGTAACCACTCTAAAATGAATAATTTCCCTCAATGGAGGGCACATGCTACTTGACTGTTCCTTTTATTAGCAAATGGAACAAAAGCTATCTTGAATATTGATTGGGAAGCAAGTTGTGGAGCTACTCATTGAAACAAGCTTTTCACTAGTTGCTATATTAGCTGCATCATTGCATTGTGCAGACTTGTTATTTATGTTCATTTCTTGTTGATTTTGTAACAAAGCCATACAACTTGTTCAGCAGATATCAGGACACCCCAAATATTTATCACCAGCATCAAAACAAAGTTTGATACCTCTCTGATGAGAGCATAGTTGTTGAGGTAATTCCCTGTTAGGAGAATGAGTGCACACAGGGAGATGTAGTGAGAGTGGTGAAGAATAACACACAAACAGCACACAGATACACTGTACAGTAAATGTAGGTTTTTACTTCCCATAAACGTTTAAGCACAGTCCAAGATAAGCAGTCCAAGTCATTCACAGGTAAAGCAGTCAGTTTTCAGTTCAGGGATAATCCAAATATCAAAGTCCAGTATCAAAAAACAGTTCAGTAACAGACTTACATCAACGATCAGTAACAGTCATTAGAAGGAACGGCAAAACTCTCCAACAGAAAGAATAGAGACTCAAACACACACTGAGACGACTTCTGAGACTAAACAACCCAGGTTTCTGGCTCCATCTTATGGCCATTTGAGGAACCACACAGTTACAGTTTTTAGGATTCTCTTAAAGATAACAGTATTAAAATGTCTATCCTAGTTTATATATTTCCAACCCAAATAACTGTTAGGGTGACTTACATTCCTAACAATAGTGAGGCTTTTAAAATTGATGTAAGCGCTTTGAGATAGGCGATGTCATGAGGGTAGATCCCATAGGATTTCCGGGAATGTTACTTTATTGTATAGAATATATGAGTGGAATCTTGAAAATATGTCCAAGTTTCTTGTCGTTTCACCTTACGTTAAACAAAATTAATTTTGGGTTTTTCTTAGTTTCTTTCTCTTACTACCTATTTCTGGATTGTGTAATCTCTTGTCTAAGTTCCCTGTTTAATACTCATTCCTCCCTTTCCCTTCAAATATTCTCTCATACCTCCAAAAGGTCATGTCCAATTTTCTTTCACCTTCTGAGTCATCTGGAAGAGTCAGGTGTAGGTGGCTTTATAGTACAGTGGTACTATGTATACCTGAAGGAACAGCTATGGTTGGGACTGGTAGGAGGGGAGAGAACTAATCCTAAATCCCTTACTTGGGGTCATCATCAAGATTGATGCTGTTTCTCATCCTATTCAACTTCTACACAAAACCTTTGGGCAAGATCATCATTTGGCCTGCAATGAAGTTTCATTCGTATGCTGATGATGCCAAACTGTACATCCCTACCTCTGGCCAAATAAGCCATGCTGTCAAAGTGCTGTCCAGATATCTGGATGGGGAGAAACTGGTTTGAACTCAATCCTAACAAAACAAAGTGGTTTGGGGTTTAAATGTCTGCCAGTGAGATGATGCTATTAAATCTGAATGAAGTTGCACTTTTTTGGGTAAAGCTGGTTCACAGTTTGGGGGGCCTCTTGATTTACAGGTCCTGTTCAGAGAACAGGTGATAGCTAGAGCTTAGCAGAACATAGCATCATTTTGTGTGCTAATTGCAATCTTTCCTGGAATGACAGACCTTATGTGCTGCTACCTATTCATCTCTCAATTGCGTTATACACTTGAAGAACATGCAGAAGCTACAGATGGCTCAGAATACAGCACTTGGGGTAACACCACAAGCCATCCATATAACAACACTATTCCAAGAGTTGTACAGACTGTTCAGTGGGCTTCTGGATACAATTAAAGGTTTCCATTATTACCTTTAAAGCCTCTCATGGCTTAAGATCTGGGTATTTGTGGGACCATTTTCTTGTAGTAATAGCTGCTCCCCACAAGGTCCAACTGTGTAAGCTGATTATGTGTCCTGTCAGAGATGCTTATTGACTGCAATGAAAGTGAGATCGTAAGTCTGCCATAGTTATGTGATGTCTCAGTGATTTAATGATGGATGGATGGATGGAAACAGACAGACAGATAACATGGTAGAAATAATTATGAAAACCCTTTAAAATAAAACTAATAATGCTCTAACTTATTTGTGTCCAGATTTGGAAGAACATGTCCTGGTTGCAACATTTTAAGGATGCTGTAGAACTAGAAAAAAAAAGCAACTGAAGGCAAATAAGGTGCTAGAATATTTTCAGTATCAGTATATGTTAAAGCATCTGGACACAGGTTTGAAGTTTAGCATATGCGTGATTAAGTGAAGAATTGGTACAGAGGATGATAAAGTGGTACATGATGAAAAGAAAGTTGATTGCGAAGAATTCTTCATCATCCCTCCTAATCTTGAAACTTAGATCAAGCATTATAAATTCATAACTTCAGGAAATATGAAGGGTCCACTTCCTTGGACAATATCTAATTTATCAAATTCTTGACACAAAATGTGGTATTGTCAATAAGTCAATAAGTTTAGGTAGCTTTAAAAGAGAGATAAATCTGTTGAACTGTTAGTTATGATGACTTTTAGGAAAGCTCCACATTCATAGGAAAAACACTTAGAATATTAGTTTTATGGCAGGATGCAACATTACAAAAAGACTATTTGCACCATTATTGTTCTCATGAGGTGTCTGCTGGCATATACTGGCCACTGTGAGAAACAGGGTCTTAATAAGGAAGCATTTTTCAGGAAGTTGCTGAATTAATAAGGATCAAAGTTCTGTGGTTGCTAGGAATCAAAATGACTCAATGGCATGTAATCAAAGTTCATTCCAATAATCTGAATCTTAATTTCTTTATAATTGTTATTACTGTTTCAGTCTGCCAAATACTGTACAGTATTTTAATTTCAGAATATGTTTGAGCAAAGATACATGTCTGCATATTTACATTGTGCTTTGCTTTCTGAATTATTTATATATCTAAGTCACTTGTAAAACAAGTTCCTTTGGACATTGTGGGAGGAAAGCTATGTCAGTTTATGGCAACAAAAGCTCAGAAAGAGTCTGATAGCATCTTTTCAAACAAATATATTTTATTAAAAGGCATAGCCTTTTTAAAAAGTTTTTATTGTTTACAACAAACATACAAACGAAACATAAAAAACATAAAACCATCTTTCAATTATATACATACAGTGTGTCACTTGGTTACAATCTTTTGTGCTATCCTTTTTTTTTTTATCATTATTCACAAGTTGTATAAATTCTCACCTTATCAATCTAACATGTGCTTATGTAATATCAATTAATCATTCATTTGAGTAAACTATTTTTCCATCATTCTATACAAGATATTCTAAATTTCATTATGATTTAATCTTATACATTCATCCAATGGTTATATACAGTATTTTATATTGTATTCTAATCAATCTATTAACTTTTTGTTGTAGAGCTTCCTAATCTATTTCTTTACCATGTCTTTTTATCTAACCATTGATAAAATAAATCCCATATCATATAAAATTGTTTGTCTTCTTGTTCTCTGATTTCAAATGTCAATTTACTCATTTCGGCACAGTCCATTATTTTCTTAATAATTTCCTCCTGCATAGGTATTTTTTCATTTTTCCAATTCTTAGCAAATACAATTCTAGCCACTGTTAAAACATTTACAATCAAATATTTCAATTCTTTATTGTATATTTCCGGTATAATTCCCAAAAAATATATCCCAGGTTTAAAGTCTTTGTGTTGTTTTATCATTTTTTCCAACCACGTGTGGATTATAGTCCAGTATCTTTTTGCATCCGAGCATGCCCACCACATATGGTAATATGAACCAGGTGTCTGATGACATTTCCAACATTTATCCGATTTATTCTTGAACATTCTCACAATTCTCGTCGAGGGTAAGTGCCACCTGTAAAACATCTTATACAAATTTTCTTCATATGCAGTTGACATTGTCATTTTATAATTTTGAGACCACAATTTTTGCCATTTATCTAAGTCAATCCCATATCCAAAAATTTTTCCCCAAGCAATCATCGTTTCTCTAACTTGTTCTTCCTCTAATTTAAACTCCAGCAAATGTCCATAGAGTTTTTTAATTATTTTTTCATCAGTACCTATCAAAATTTTATCTAAGTCAGTCAACTTATCATAGATACCTTCTGTTTTAATGTCTTTATCAAATCTAGATTGTATTTGCAAATATGAAAACCAATTCATTTTTACACTTTGTTCTTCCAACGCTTGCATAGATTTAAGTTCACCCTTTTCATTCAATAACTCACCATATCTAACTGTTTGTTCCTTTTTATATATAATTGGATAAGAAAAAGCTTCCATAGTAGATAACCATAGTGGAATTTTTAGATAATATTGCTTTTTTATCTTCTCCCAGTTTAAAAACAATGCTTCTTTAATATGTCTTCTAAAATACCCCTGTGTTTTAGTTCCCTTATACCAGAGGAAGGCATGCCACCCTAACAGTAAGTCATGTCCTTCTAAATTCAAAAGTCTAGTACTCCTTAGTATTATCCACTCCTTTACCCACATCAAACTCGTTGCCTGGTAGTATAATTCCCAATTGAGCAAAGCGAATCCTCCTCTTATTCTTGCATCTTGTAACAGTTTAAGTTTTATTCTCGTTTTCTTCCCCTGCCAAATGTATTTTAGCACTATTTCATTTAGATCTTCAAAAAATTCTTTTCCTAATCTAATTGGAATTGTCTGGAATAAATATAAGATTCTAGGCAATACATTCATCTTAATTGTAGATATTCTCCCTATCAATGATAATTGTAAATTTTCCCATTTTATCAAATCTGTCACAATCTGTTGTTTGAGTTTAAGATAATTGTCCTCCTTGAGTGTGCTACATCTTGCTGTTATGTGTATCCCTAAATACTTAACCTTATTTGTGACCTGGATCCCCCAAACTTCCTCCAATTCTTTCTTTCGTCTTGCTAGTATGTTCTTTGTTAAGATGCTTTCATGAGCTTCAGCTCAGTTGATCAGGTGCATCTGATAAATGAGCCAGTTTCCAAAAGCTTGAGGTATCAGACTCCTGATTTTCAGAAATTTTAGCTATTAAAATAGAAACAATGCCGTAATAACATACAAAGTTTAGAGGCACTTCAGTTGTACTTCAAAACAACCTGAATCAAACAATGTCCACTTGGTATTGCTTGGCCCTGCATTTCCTCATTAAAGTGTTGAGAGAATTTCTTGGATGAACACCTGCCAAGTTTCATTATTCTAAAACTACAATCCAATGTTTTTCAGATGGATATTGGTAGATTTCAAAGATGCTTTTATGGAATGATTTGTTTATAGCAAGTTAGAATAGCACTTCTGGTATGTGTACAAATATAGATGCAAAGAGAGAATGAATAAATGGATTTAATTCATTGTTTCCAATAATTGTGACTTTTCACCTATTGTGTATGTTTAGTCAGTGTTCTCCTGGTTTAGCTTCCTTAACTAAAACAGCAACCAAAGGCCAGGACATTGGTCTCTTGAGCCAACTGTCTTCTTTAGTTGCATAGACATAAGTCTGCTAAAGGTTAGTAGGCAGGATATTCTTTCTTTTCAAGAACAGTATGGATTCTCTGTCATCTGCAGTTAAAGAAAAGTAAAACATATCTTCTTGTCACTTTGGCTTCCAGGTACTTCTTGAGCAGTGTACTTCTGGCTGACCTCATGCATGTTGGCTTTGAATAGCTGGAGTGAACTTGCAAGTCCAATATCAATTACTACAGTTAGTTCTCCATAATGGGGCCTTATATGAACTTTCCCTCAAACCCCCAAAATTGTGAATTGGTACATATTATAATGTAGCTAAAGAACAAATATAAATATTCTGGTTTTGATTATAGCTTTTATTCCTAGTGTATTAGTTGTCAAAATGTGTAAGGAAACTTTCTTTTTTTTTCATTGGGCTATGAAAAAAATTCAACTTCTAGAAATTCTAGTGGTTGCTAGGAATTGAGAGTGACTTGATGGCATATTATCATCATCATCATCATGTACCATCATCAATCAGTCTAAAATATGAACCGAAAAGTTCATATTCCATGTTTTTTCTGAATGTTGATAACTCACTTCAGACTCTTGATTTCTATTCTGTAGGTATAATGTCTTGCAGGAAATGATGGTAAAATCAGTTTGGTGAACTTTTGGTTTCATTTGTGGTCTCTCTAATATATAGAACATACAGGTAGTCCTTGACTTACAACCACAATTGAGCCCAACATTTCTGTTGCTAAGTGAAACATTTGTTAAGTGAGTTTTGCCCAGTGGTGCGATTCAACCAGTGTAACAACCGGTTCGGTGACCGTGCGTGCTCTACATTTAAAAAAGCCCATTTTCAACTCAATCACTTACCTTCGCCTGCATCCCCGGTGAATAAAACAGCTGATGTGCGGCAAATTGCTCTGCAGCACAAAATCAGCTGTGCTAAAAAACCAGGAAATAAAGCATAGGAAAGAGCAGGGGCAGGTGGGCAAGGCCAAATTCTCACTGGAACTACTGGTTTGCCCAAACCAGTCTGAACTGGTAGAATCCCGTCCTTGGTTTTGCTTCATTTTATGACCTTTCTTGCCACATTTGGTAAGAAAGAATCACTTTTGCTACAGAATCACTGCAGTTATTAAATTAGGAACACTGTTAAGCAAATCCACATTAACTTCCACATTGACTTTGCTTGTCATATGGTAGCAAAAGGGGATCACATGACCATTGCAACTGTTGTAGGTATGAATCAGTTGCCAAGTGTCTGAGTTTTTGATCATGTGACCATGGGGGTGCTGCAATGTCCTAAGTGTGAAAAATGGTGATAAGTCACTTTTTTCAGTGCCATTGTAACTTTGAATGGTCACTAAATTATACCAAATACAAACTAGACAATCATATTTTAATACAAATGAATTCCATTCGGCTGGAATAGGGCTTGAGTCAGGAGGCTGCTTGGTCTGGCGCCTGATGAAAAGGTTTTTTTTTTCATTCTTGTTTTTACTGGTTGCTGTGAGCTGCCTAAGATCATTAAATGAGATAGGCAACCATATAAGTTATTTAAATAAATTGCTTTACTATGTTAAGAGAATCTGGAAAATTGTCTTAATTTATAAATCATGGCTAAGTTGGCATTTTGTACAAATGTAACCTTTCTCTCTTTCTTCAAATAATCCCCCCCTTCAGATTTTCTCACACAGCATGAAAGGTTGTTGACCATTGTGTAGGTGTTCTTATGCTATATTTGTTAGGAAGTAGATACAGTCTCTGTGGAAAGATACTGAAAAGATGAAAGGAACAGTACCTGGCAATTCATTTAATCTCAAACAGAATTACATTAAAAGTCAGCTGTAATGACCATTATTTTGTGTGTTCTATTTTTCCCTTTGGTGTTTCTTTATTCCTTTATTTTAGATCCCCAAGTAGCTTAAGCTTTTGAAACCTAGGGCTCATCACACTGATAGCAGTATATTAGCTATGGGTAATGGTCCACCAAAACCTTGATCGTGTTCTGTTTGACTGCTGGAATGGGCCAAGTTGTCACAGCCAACTCACCACGGCCAACTCACCACAGGACAACTCACTATGAGACAATTTAACAATTCTATTTAATTATTTAAAACAAAAAATATTTTAATTTTTGCCATTCACATTTCATTCTGCCCCCCGTTTGCATATTTTCTTTAATGATTCTATTCTGTCATTTCTTTGATATTAGTGTAACTCTTGTCCTGCAGCGAGTTAGCCACAGCTAATTGTCATAGACCCTTGACTGCCACCCATGGACTTCAGAAAGTGAAAGACTCCTGGCAGCACCAATATATGTCTGGCAAACTATATTTAGCAAAACAGATCACAAGTAGAGACAATGGCGATCTTTAGCAATATAACTAAAAAGTGATCTGTTCTGAAAATGTTATTTCCTGCCCTATCATTTTATTTCTTATGTGAAATTTCTGAAACACACACTTATTCTCAATGATTTTTTTAGAGGCAGAAATAGAAATGGGTACAATTCTGTTTCTAGCTTTCATTTAATTATTACAGCTTTTTTAAAAAATGCAATAAATTTCATATTTGTTTTTAATAAGAACTGGCTTTATTTTGTCCTTTTTTCTTGTTTTTTTTTCAATTGGGATAGCAACATGATAGCTCTTGATGGTTGATGCTCCCAGAATCTTGTCTAGCTGAAGCATTGTCAATTTTATAAACAGAAGCATTTGAAATGAAAATGCCAGCAAAGGTTTATTCTGATGTGTATCCTTTTTCTTTTATCTTAATAGCTAACAATCTATTTTCCCCTTTATTTTCAATTACTTGTAATGTTGGGTCTTAAATCTGTAGAAGAGAAGCAAAAGCTACAAGCATGTATGCCCATTGAATGAGTGTTTGACAGATGTTAGTGAAGCAAAATGACTTTTTAGTTGTGACTTTTGCAGTTCTAATTGCAGTAGTGGAATGGACAGTTTATCATAGAGTTTGAACTTGAATATAAATAAACATCCCATGCAGTCAAGAGCTGATAGAGGAAGGCTTCCGGTGGTGTCTTCCTCGCTGACGGACAGGAAACCGTGATTGTGCATGGCTTCGATCCATGCTTTCCTGTCGGAGGGCCCCGATCATCTGCTTTTGGGGACAGAACCACCCTGTAGGGGTGGTGAAGAAGGGAGAGACTGCCAGCTGGGTCAAGAGGAGCCGCATCTCTCCTCCTTCGCTAGGCATACTCCCCTCCGAAGATGTCTGTAGAGGTGGTCAAATATGGCCACCCTGAAGAGGAAGAGCTAACCGGGACAAAGATTGTGCAGGAGCAGTGAAGAAGAGGACAGCATGAAAATCAGGCTAATCAGGTGCAACATTTAAACATAAAGGTACCCTGGAATTAAAATTTTAAGAAATTTTTAAGACAGATAATGACAGCGGTGACCAGAGAAAGTGAGAATTTATTTTTTTTGACAGCTGAAAGTGGCTTTGAACTTTGAAAGAAGGAAGCCAGAAGTAGATACCTGTTTAAACTGGATAAATATATGTTTTTGGCACTAAATAGACACAACTAAAGCTGAACTTGAACGTGCCAACCCCCCCCCCCCGTAATTGATATTTGGACTTATTGAATTTTTTAATTTTAAAAGCCCTAAATAGAGAAGAAAAAGTGGGGGGGGGGAAGGGTGGAATTTGGATATAACAGAGAGTGCCACCTAGTGGTAAAAGAAAATTTTTGTGACTCTTTAAAAAACAGCCTGGCTCTTTTAAAAGTTGAATTTGATACTAAGTAAGTGAAACTTTGTTACAACAAAATAAAAACCCTGGAAAAGTGGAAAGTGGAACTACAGAACATTAAAACAAAAGAAAGAAACAGGAAGAAATGACTTTGGGATTGTTTGGTGATCTTGGCATAAACCTAAATTTATAGATATTGGACTATCTGATGAATCTGGGAAAAACCTAAAGAGGAAGTAATAAAAGCTGATTGTTGGAAATAAATTTTAAGACATTGGTTGAATTAAATTACTGGACAACTGTGGACTTAGTGTGTGTGTGTGTGTGTGTGTGTATACAATACAGAAGCCTGATGATGGCAGATGAGATTCTGCCGAAACATCGCTACAACTTTAAAATCACAACTATAATGACGTGGGAAAATACCTGAACAAAGCTGAATACCATACACATACACACACACACGCACGCACGCACACACATATATATTATTTAGGTTTCTTCGGGTATTTTCCCACATCTTAATATTTGTGCTTTTATTATAGCGACTTTTTGGCAGAATCTCATCTGCCATCCTCAGGCTTCTGTATTGGGTTCTTTTTAATCTTGTGTGTCAGGCTTGGCAGCCATTTTTTGTTTGAATTTGCTGCTGGCTTTCTGCTTTATTTGAATGGTTTTTTCCTCATCTTGATTGGCTGGGAGTCTAGGTCTGTTTTTATTGATCTTCGAGTTGCTGTGTTCTTGATTGGTTGGCAACATTGTGTTTTGTGCATTGAGGTTTCTTAGTGCAGCTTAGTTGTGAATGGCCAATAATTATTAGGAAGCTAGGTTTTATTTGGGTAGCTGGCTGGGGTGTGTTTGGGCTGGAGGTATTAGTGGGGGCTTGTTTGTGTCCAGGTGCTTGCCTGGATTGTGATATAGAGATTTTTTTGTTTGTGAGTGCAGGCTTCCAGATTATAGTCTGGTGGAGTCATCTCTTCTATTTATACTATTAGGTCTTTTATCAATTTCTGTGGCTTCTCTGATGATTCTGTGGCCGGGGTTTTCTATAATGTTACATGAAAGAGGTGAGTCGTGCTGCTCTGCCTTACAATGCTTAGAAATGGCCATTTTAGAGTACGAACAAAGAACAGGAGTGCCAGAAGAGGAAGAGCTGATTAAAGAAGAAGCCATCTTTAAAGAACAATTGGAGCAACAAATATTAAAGCAAAGGGGGAAAAGAATGGGAATTAACACCTGGAGATTTGAGGAGGCAATTAAAAAGGGCAATGTTTTGAAAGCCAAACAAAGTAAAAGGAAACAGCAGAAAAGGGAATTACAGAAGGAAGCTTTAAAGAGGGAGGGGGATAAAAACTGGAGTAAGAAAAGGAGGGAAAAATGAAGGAAAAAAGAAGTAATAAGAAAAAGAACCAGGAAATAAAGAAACATGGAAATTGAACAAAAATGAAAAGAAATTGTCTATTTAAAAGACACAGAGATAATGGTTAGATAAGAGTTAAGAAAGGGGATTCTGCAAGGTGATGTGTAGTATAAATGAATTTGAAGTAATAGAAAATTAGAAAGTAGGAAAATATAGATTTCTAAAATGAAAAGATTGGAACTGATACTTTCTTGTTATTAGAATATTTGTTCTTTGTTAAACTATAGAGATAAATGGAATAAATGTGAAAAAGAGAAACTGATAAATTTATTAACTATGTTTAATGAATTCAAGAATATAGTTGAAATGAGTTATGAGGATTGCTGTAATGAGATTAATATGTTTTTATGATTAATTGAATAGATTATTATTTTTTTGAAATTATAAATGATTTGATGTAATTGAAGGGGAACGTGCCATGCGGAATCTGACTTAAAAGGTATATGTGGTATGTAGTTGCTAGGAGATTATTGTTATTAATCTTTAAGGTGATAATTAAAAAAATAATTGGGAATTAAAGAGGAGTTAATCAAATGCTATATAAGGTATAGGGGTGATACACTCTAATTGATAATTGTGGGGGAAACTTTTTCTTTTTGAAATTGTGATGGAGTTTTTGAAATGATGAAATAAGAATATGCGATGAAATTACAAACCTGACAGATAAAAATATAAAGCACAATGAATATGAAGATATGAGAATTATTTAAAGTTAAAAGAAATAGTTTAAGAAATGAATAGAAAATACAGTATATCAAATAAGTTTGAGAAAAGTACTTGAGAAAATTAATAGAAAATATGTATGTAATATGTATGTAATGTAAGTAATGATAGGATATGAAACTAAATGTGAAAGATGAATATGTAATTAAGGTCATGTTTGTATGGAAATGTGACAACCTGGAATCATGCTGTTCACTAAAAAAAAGATGTTTTTGAAATGTGAAAAAATAAAAAACTTTTTACAAAAGAAAAGATCTGATAGAAGTGGTGGTTGCCCTATATCAGGGGTTTCAAACTCAAGGCCTGGGGCCCAGGTCTGGACCACAGGGTGCTTAGATTTGGCCCATTGGGCTGCCCTGGAAATTGTGAAGGACCAGCCCATGGTGCCTCTGCCATTGAAAATGGAGCTCACGAGGGCTGCATGAGGCCCTCCCGAGCTCTGTTTTCGTTGGCAGAGGGCTGCACGTGGCCTCTCTGAGCTCCGTTTTGGCTGTTGCAGCTGAAAACGGAGTTCAGGAGCCCATTTTTGCTGGCAGAGTGCTCAGGCTACCACAGGCGCCCAACACAAGTGATGTCATGCTGACCACGCCCACCCTGGCCACACCCACCCTAACCCCCTGAGGTAAAAGACAACCCTGATGTGGCCCTCAATGAAATTGTGTTTGACACCCCTGCCCTATATCATATGGACATAGCATGATTTATGACCGGTACTTATACTTACAACTGTCACACAGTCACCCATGGACACATGATCACAATTTAATCACTTGGCATATATTTACAATGGAGTCATGTGATTGCCATTTGCAATCTTCCCAGCCAGCTTCTGACATGCGAAATCAATGGGAGAAACTGGATTTGCTTAACAACTTATGATTCACTTAAGAAGTGTGGCAGAACAGATCATAACGACTGATTTAACTGCCTTGCTTAGCAATAGAAATTCTAGTCCCAATTGTGGTTGTAAATTAAGAACTACTTGTAACCAAAATGAAGCAGACTTAGCTGCCATAGAGGTGGAGAATGGGAAGGAGTAGATCAGTGTGTTAAAAAACGTTGATACTAGGATTGGCACATTCTCCTTCCCCCCCTTAAATTTTCCGCATCTTTTTACCACCCACTGTGTTTGATACAGCCCATTGCCTCCTTGCCAGACTCTTAATCAGTGAGAGGTAATAACCACATAGATAAGCATGTGCTATTTTCCAGTGCCAATTATTAGATCAGCAGATGTTGGGGGGAGTATTTATTAGAGCATGTCATGTTAGTAATCCCAAGGTGTAATTAGACTTGCAGATTTCTCCTGCTTCCACACTGCTGATAACATGGTCCAGATGCTTAGACAGAATATGTGTTTATGATGGTAGTTGGCATATTAGACATTTTGCACAGTCATCCTTATCTGCATTGATCAGAAGAAGATAATCAAAAGGTTTGGACTTTATATTATTTGCATAGGAATAAATATTGGCATATATAAAATTGATATTCTACAATTTACTGTTTAAAAATTCTTTTTAATAATCAGTTGGCACTGACCTTTCATCCCTTATTTGTTTTCTCTTAAAAGTGCTACTTTAATTGCCGTTTACTTAAATGTAATTAAGTTAGTTGGAAATTGCATCCTGCAGTCACTTTTGCATTTCAATACTTGTATTAAAGCAAGCATTTGCATGTTAGATTATATTGCTATTGAAAAGGTTATGATTATTTAATCTCTGGCATTTTTCTGAGTATACTATAATCTTTAATTTTATTGTTGTGGTCTTGTATAGTTGGGTAATTAATAAATACTTAACGGATTTCTATAACTTATCCATCACTCTTGCTCCAGCGAGTTAAGTGAGATTATGTATTTTCTGTGGGGTGGATTTGTTTACTTCTAGGAGAATTGTCATATATGCTCAATCCATTCCCCCACTTCCTGTTTTCTCAATTGTTTGAGAAACCCTTGAGAAAATACTATTCCACGAGTGATTAGAGGAGCAAATATTTATATGAAATATAATTAAATTAGATTACACAAAGAATCAATATCCAGAATAGGATTCCTGGGCTTTTGGAATCCTCTGGCACCTACTTCTCTTCCAAGTGAGGATTCTGTTAAGGCCTGTTAAGAAAGGAAGCATTGCTGAACACCTGAAACTGTTGTGTGTAATCTTACAAGACTGTTTTAGGAGAAGTTAAGAGAGAACTTCTCCTCTCCCTCATGTGAATACTCAAAGCAACATTATTGCAAAATATCTATCTTTTTCCCCTTAATTTTGCATAGACTCTCAAAATAGACAATAATTGTAGTTCCTGGCATGCCATTTTCACCCCTCCCCCAATTATCATTAATGACTATGGACAAGATACTAATGCTATTTTGGGGTGTGTGTGGAGACTTGTATTTAAGGAGCAAGGATTATTGTGTTTTTTAAAATTGTGTATAAAATTGAGGGGGAAAATTATTTAGGAGTAGTGAACCAAATCTGATGAACTTCATGAATATTTAGATTTGGAGCTTTCTTCCAATTCAAAGATTGCGCTCTACTAATTGAGGCTCGTAGACATGGTATCCAATTGGCACTAAGAGAATTTTATACTTTTCTTCTCTAATCTGTGGTCAGATAAGATTTCATCACAGCATAAAAGAAAATAACTATGTACTTCAAAGGCCATTTATAGAATCAGAAGTTTCAAGTTTCTATGATGGGAATAGTAAGGTGCATTCAGAAAAGTGAGGTTGTAGGCCTTTATTTTACTTTTTTCTGCCTTTTTATTAAAAAGCAATCCTGTAGTCTCAACTGATTGGACTGACACAACAGTATTATCATACTGTAAGCCAGCTCCTAGTCACTTCAGGACCATGTATTTAGAATAGGGATGTCAAACTCGCAGCATGGATGCATTACACGCTGGCCATGTCCATGCCCAGTTTAGCAAAGGGGAAAAAAAGTCCTGATAGGTCACGCGACGCTGTGATGCCCTGAGTTTGACACCCCTGATTTAGAGAGATGACCTTTTGTTAGAATTTGCTGTCCGTATTGACATTGCATATTTATTTGTTTGAAATATTGACCACAACTATTTCATAGTAGGACTATTAATGGCATAAAGTCAAGAACTTCTACAGTTGTATTACATACTGATAGCAATAACATTGCAAAATTTGGTGGTGCTGGAAAATGTGCCAGCTCAAGCAGGTAGGATCAGGTGGTAGATGTTAATATACAGATTTTAGGTTCCTAGGGTGAATTAGTATATTTTGTTAAATATTTATAAGCAAAAGCAATTAGGAACTTTGTTTCAAATTAGTCAAGAATATTTTGGGTCAAGTTTACTGGCAAACAAGTGAAGTGTTGAAAGTACGACTTGAATAGCATCACTTAAGATAGAAGAGTTGGAGACGGAGGAGGAATTAAGAGTTTAAAGTCAGTATTTTGTAATAATGTCTTTCATTAAAGAGTGGGAACATTGACAAGTCAACATATTGAAGCTCCTGTGTTTTTTTCTTGAAAGAGAAAAGATGCCATATGCAGCCTGTTATACCTCTAATTATCAGGCAAGATGATTGCCAATTAGCAGCTGAAATAAAATACTTTTAAAGTATACTTTTAAAACAGTTTTTCCAAAATTGTTGTTCCTTAACCATTTAGAAGGAACATTTAACATGTAATCATTTCACAGTTTCTAATCTCATTAAATTTTGCATCTACTTTATGAAACTGGTTGTGGCAAGTCTCACTTTACAGATGGAGAATTGAGGTTAAGTGATAATGATTTGCTTAAGGCCACTTAGTTAGTATAGATTTTAATTGTGGATAGCTCATCCATGGCCAGTATTCTCTTCGTTGCATTCCACTGGCCCCCATTTTCTCAACTTCTACTAAGAAATTTTGCATAGCAATACATTTTGACTGTCAACAGCTCTTCAAGATGTTGAGCAAGGATGTTTCCCAGATCAACAAGTTTAGATCTTTTTAATTAGAAATCTTGGGGATTGAATTAGGCATTTTTCTTTTTGATGAATGTGTATGCCTTTGCTACTGAAGTAGGAGCTTTTTTTTTTTTCATTTCTGGCTCCAATCAAATTTAGATTGGTGAAGGTGAATGTGCTCCTGATTTTTGAATGTAGAAAACACCAAGAATCTCCACATTTCAGGAATACCACGTCCATAGACATCTTTCTTGTCTCCTGATTACCAGCCTGGAAAACCAGTTCGTTGCAAAGCTAGTATTTGATATTTTCATTTCCAAAAATGGTTCTGTGTAGGTATTCTCAGAAAATAAAAATACTGATCATTTGTAGCCTAATTATTTATTTTTGAAATATGGTCACTTGTCCAGAAGAAAGGCAGATATAAGCTGGCTAATGGATAGCATTCTAATTGGTTAAAAGGGGTCTCTGGGATACACCACTGGCTTTGCCTATTGGCAAATGGACCCTTTATGGCTGGCCATATATATGTGGCAGTCATTTTGTGACTGTTCATTTTCGCTACCCAAAGTAATTGACCTTCATATTGAAAATTGAATAAACAATTGTTTGTGGAGGAACTATAAATATCCTGTTTTTTGAGGTTTTGTTCCATACAATCTCCGTAGTTAGATTTTTCCTCATTCTTTATTGTAAGCAATTACATATTTGCACTCTCTTTGAAATTATGAAAAAAGTGATCCAGCCTTCCCCAGTCTCATTCTACCCTCTACCCCCAATTTATTAGATTACAAAAACATTGCATAGCTGAAGGACATCATTTGGGGAAAAAACTGGGAAAAACATTCCATACAATCTCCATAGTTAGATAGACCTTATTGCCTTGAAAGTGAATTACTGTGGCTTCCAGAAGAACTTTTCAAGCTATAGTATTGAATGATGTTAGGGACCTTCTGCTTGCAAAAATGTCTGCAGAGTAACTTAAGGGACAACTCTCTTGCAGCTCTTGAGGCTGAACTATTGTCTATTCAATCTGATAAGGTATATGATATATTTTAGCTTTCCAGTTAGAATAATGGGGCGGCTCAGGTACTTGAGGAAAAAAATCTCAATCTGGTAAAATCCTCCAGGGGTCATCAGATGGTGCAACTGTTGCATTACCAGTTGGTTAGGCTGCAATTTGTGTTTTGATAATTAGTCTCTAGGAGGGCAGTTCTTAACTTTTTCATGTGAAGGTGAGTGGAAAGAAAGTAAGGAATTAAAGTGTTTTAGCTATGGAGGAAAAACAGTTGCATTTTGATGGGAAAGCTTCAAAACCCAGAACTGTGCAGCAACACATTTTTCCCCCGAAAGCTTTGCCAACAGTTCCAGTTTAGAAGATGCAAACTGCTAATCTGTGTAATTTAGTACATGATAATATAAGTACTGCAAATGTAAAATAATACAATTTGCATTTAAGAAGGGAGCATATTCAACACCTTTTAGTGAGAATTTAACAAACTTTTAACAAGAAGCAGCTTTCCAATTTTCATAAGCCTGGGACTGACTCAGGAATGTAAGAGTCTTGAAATAAAGCACACAATTTTAATAGAAGGAACACTACTAGATAAGGAAGTGATTCTGGCACAATTCACACTGCACTTGAAACTCCTGTGCAAGAGAGCTAGCTCATTCACAGGTCCATTTCGCTCTCATACTACTGTTACTGGTGTCAGTAATACATTGCATAAGGCAGCTGTAAATTCTATCTTTGTCACTGACTAGCAGAAAATCAGGTAAATGTTCTGTAGACTCATGTGAACACTGCCTTTGAAAAATGATAATCAAATGATAATTGTTGAATACTGCTGCTGCCACCAACAACAAAGATCTTTGTAATAGCCTGGCAAAAGAGTTTGATGTCTTGGTCACCATGATAGATTGCCAAATATGTTTCTAGTTTACTAGCAATAACAGTCCCCAGTTAGGGAGATGAGCGATATATACATTTAATTAATAAATCTTGTTGGAGTAGACTGAAGTTTATTTAGATTGGGAATGCATAACACTAAATCAGCTAAATATCTAACAGCTGGACTTGAGCAACTAAGTACCTGAAATGTGCTTAGTTCTAACCTTGGATAGGATGTGTTTTTTTCTGCCTTTGTGTGCCCTGTGATTCCAACCCACTTGGTTAGTTTAAAGTTCAGACTGTTGTGTAAATCCAGAGTATGAGTAAATTCAATAACCAAGTTAGGTGTATTATATAAATGCAAGTGTGGCATTCTCTTTGTAACATGAGCCAGAAGCAATCTTTTTAGTTCTTAGAGTACATGAGTGATGATGTAAATGTGAATTGCAACTATATAATAGCTTAAATATAAATCTTTTATTAATATTGGGGGCAACTAATTGGAGAGCTATCTGTAGTATTAGAAAAGCATCCCATTCCATTTTCTCTACTTTTAAAATTAAAATGAAGAGAGGAAGTCTAATGAAGAATAAAGAAGTACAATTAGCTTCTCTGTATGTGCTAAGAAAACATATTTTGAAGTATTTATCAGTGGAAATGATAAAAGTGCCTTCAGAGCAGTGGTGGGATTCTACCAGTTCGCACCTATTCTCTAGAACCGGTTGTTAACATTCTAAGCAGTTCGGAGACCCAGTTGTTAGAAGAAATTAATGGTCTAATCCTGTAAGGAAGGCAGGAAGAAAACATTCTGGTGTTGCTTACAGAAACTGCCTCTCCATTAACTCTTATTACATTCTTGGCAGGACTAGACTTCCTGTCTCAAGAACTTCTCTGGAGTTTTTCCCCCTCCTTTGCTAGTACTTTGCTTGTGTGGAGTGACAATTCAATGTTAAAATGGCACTAAAAAAAGTGACTTATGACCCTTTTTCACACTTACGACTGTTGCAGCATCCCCACAGTCATGAGAGGCCAGGCGAGGAGATGTATGCCTCGATGTGAGTGATATTGAGTTGGCCACATCCAGCCAATAACAAGACCACCAAGCCATGTCCACCCAGTCACATGACCACCAAGCCACGCCCACCACCTAAGCCACGCCCACAGAACCGGTTGTTAAAAAATTTGACTCCCACCCCCTCTTCAGAGCCTGGGAAGGGTCTTTTTTATTTAGTCATAGTTGCTGTATACAGCAAGTCAAATACCAACATGCATGTTTTCCTTCAGTGAATGACCTGTTGCAATCACAAATTCATCCTGAGATGGGAGGTTGTAAGAATTGCAGCAGGAAGCAGTGGTTTTAAGAAGTAACAAGGGAGGAGGAACGTTGAGAAGTTTAGGTGCTCAAAGTTGGTGTCTCAATCTCTTCTTGGGCAATGCAACAGACTGGGAACTGGTTTTTTCTGCAGCAGAATGAAAGATGCTAAGTTGAAGCAGCTAGTCAGTGGAGAGGAGCAGGCAGCAGTGATCTGCAGCTATACTATAGCAGTATATACCTTTTAAAATGGCTGTCATACCCAGGATAATAGTTTTGATATTTCACTTCTAAGTGTTGAAAGAATTTTAAAAAGGCTTCAGAGAGCTAAAACTTCCCATTTATGCATGCATCTCTTGTTCTGTTGTTGCCTCTGGTTAAACAGGTATTGCAGTTTTTGAAGCTGTCCAAAAACTAGTAGAACCTGTTTATCAGCAGTCATTTTTAAACAGAGGTCCTTTATTCAGAAAGTCTTTGAATGCACTTATAACTCATTCAAAAGGCACATTAGGAAGAAAAAAAAAAAAGAATAAGGATGGCCAACCTATCATCCTCACACTGTTTCTGCTACCCCATCTCCTTTTTTCTAACTTGGTGATCCCCAAATCATGCTGCTGAAATTTAGTGGCCAAATGTTGAAATTCACAAACATGAGTTTTCTTTTTTCTATCCAGAATAAGAAATAAATTAGATAAGTCAAGTTTGATACATCAATTTTACTTTATACACTCAAGCACAAAAAACAACAACATAAAAGTCAACCCCACATCCTCCATTGGGTCATTTTGTATTAAGAGCATATCCCTGCAAACCTCAGAAGCAGTCTATGAATCTATCCTCCCATATCCCCAGACTCAAAAGACTTTATCTATTCCTGATATAAAGCGGGGGAATCACTTCAATTTATATGCCATTTCCTAGTGCACCAGAAAAGTAGTGAGACAGGCTTGGAAATGGAGATGGAAGAGTTGTAGTGGGAGAATAAAACCAGGGTCGGAGTAGCTTTGCTATAAAAATCTGAACAACCACTAGATGGCAGAAAAAGGAATACCCTCAAATTTATGTGTGTGTGTCCTCTAGTGCAGGGGTCCCCAACCACCGGTCTGCGGACCGGTACCGGTCCGTGGAACAAGTCCTACCGAGCCGCTGGTTTGCTGGGCGCCGCCATCTTTTTGATGAAAAAGTGCTTCCGGTGAGCTTTTCCGGGTAGAAAGCTCACCAGAAGCACTTTTCATCAAAAAGATGGCGGCTGCAGCGCTTCGTGAGCTTTTCCGGGTAGAAAGCCATTTCTACCGGAAAGTTCACCGAGCTTACTGGCGCCGCCATCTTTTTGATGAAAAGTGCTTCCGTGAGGTCACCGGAAGCACTTTTTCATCAAAAAAAGATGGTGGCGCCCAGCTAATGCCGTACCGGGCGCGCCATAAAAAGGTTGGGGATACCGGGCCGTGGCATAAGAAAGGTTGGGGATCACTGCTCTAGTGGCCATATGGATTTATATAAACTGGATAAGGCTAAATAAAGTTGGCTTCTCAGTGCATGGTAAGCCTAAATAATACACCGGAAATCTGACATAGGAACACAGGTGATCAGATTATAGTAGATTGGTGATAAAATGGTTTTATGCACTAATACCAACCTGCCTTCAATCGAGGACCTGTATACTACACGAGTCAAAAAGAGGGCTGTGAAAATATTTACAGACCCTTCACATCCCGGACATAAACTGTTTCAACTCCTACCCTCAAAATGGCGCTTTAGAGCACTGTACACCAGAACAACTAGACATAAGAATAGTTTTTTCTCGAATGCCATCACTCTACTAAACAAATAATTCCCTCAACACTGTCCAACTATTTACAAAGTCTGCATTACTATTACTATTAATCTTCTCATCCCTCCTTATCACCATCCCCTCCCACTTGTGACTGTATGACTGTAACTTTGTTGCTTGTATCCTTACGATTTATATTAACTGTTTCCTAGTAGGATTTGATTGCTTATTGTACCCTATGACTATTATTAAGTGTTGTATCTTATGATTCTTGACGGATGTATATTTTCTTTTATGTATACTGAGAGCATTTGCACCAAGACAAATTCCTTGTGTGTCCAATCACACTTGGCCAATAAAAGAATTCTAATTCTAATATTATTTTGGTAATTAATACATTTTGAAGTAAAAAGATCAAAATAAATTCTGAAGTCACATTTCTTCTCAGATCTAAATATTTTCTTATATTAAAAAATGGGGTGCAGGAATTTTTCACCAACTAGTATGGAATGGCCAAGTTGTTAACACCAACTTTTGAACAACAGTCCAGGATATATGCATGTATTTAATATTACATGTCTCTACATAAGATTCCATATGATAGTGCTGAATCAGGCTTAATAATGAGATTAATAGTAATTTTTTGTTAACTTGAAGATATTTCATTTAAATCCATATTATGTGGTTTTCCTGTATTTGCAAAATTAAATCTTCTGTGATTTCAGAAAAGCTACACATAACTGACATCAGCCATCTTGATATGTGAAAAATCCAGAAGTTGTTGCTCCTACTTCATATCTTTGTTTGCTAGGCACATTCTTTTTGCTGTTACATACTATAGTCAGGTCAGGATAAAGAATTAGTAACAACATTTGGTAGCTCCATGTGTTTGCATTAGTAAAGCCAATCCCCTGAGTATATTAATGTTGATGGATGATGCAATTTGATCTAAATCTGTATAGCTAGGTAGAAGACTAGAAAAAGTCTTGTTTATCAGAAATGATGATGTAACTTTTTTTTTCTGTGCAATTCAATATTAGTGATGCAACAATATCATCTCTGCACTGATAGGCAATGGGAGAATCATAACTACCAGTCATCTTCTACTCTAAAATTTATTACGAAAGGTAATATTTACTTGATTTATATTGTGTCTCTCCATCAAAAAAATCAATTCAGGTTGATAACAACATAATGTTAAAAATACATAAATATAATAGCCCAGTTGGAACATGATTTATAGTAACCAAATACTAAAACAATTCTTTAAAAATAATGTTTGCGAAAGTTGGTTCAAAAGAAAATGTGTATCAGAGAATTTGGGTTCTTAAGAGTGCATACTAAGAAAAAGATATGCTTAAAGCTGTTTAACTGAAAAAATAAATATAGAGTTCCATGTCTTGTAAAAAAAATGTGACACTGAAAGTAGATTCCACCCACCCCCCCCAAAAAAAAAGTTCAAAAGAATCTTGGTAGGCTTCAACAGTGGACCCTATCCAACAAAATGCTGTTCACTGGGGAGGTAGGAAAAACCAGATGCTTGGGTACATGCTTGGTAGCTGGTTTGGCAGTCTTACCTGTGAGAAAGATCTGGGTGTCCTGGTAAATCATTTGTCAAGCATGAACCAATAGTATGCCATCAATGCCAAAAGTTCATCAATGAAGGTTTTTAAAGAAGACATTGGACAACCATTTGTCTGAAATGGTATAGGGTTTCCTGCCTGAGCAAGGGATTGGATTCCAAGATCCCTTCCAATTCTGTTATTCTTCAATCTTGGATGACATCAACAGCTGTATAATGTCAAGATTATGGGAAGTGATAGTTTTAGTCTGTGCTCTGCTGGCCAGATCACCCTAGAATACCATCTCCTGTTTTGGTCACCATAATACAAGAAGAATGCTGGGAAGTTTATCAAAGATGATGAACTGAGAGACTAAACCCTTTGAAGAATAGTTATGGATATGGGACATGTTTCGTCTAAAGAAGAGAGAGCTAAAGGAAGACATAAAATCATAGGGCTGGAAGAGACTTGTAGCTGTCTTCCAAGGGTCTTCTTGAAGGGAAGGAGAAGAATTATTGGATGGAAGCTTTACCTTGAGAAATCTAAACTGAAAATAAGGAGGAATGTTCTGACCATGAAAATAATTGAGTGATGGAATAGCTTGCTTCTTGGGAATTGTGGGTGTTCTATCACTGGAGGCTTTTTAAGGTTAGATACTTCTTTGTATAATTATATGTAAATTGGAGGTTGGAATAATATATATGAGGTTGCTGTGTCCACATCCAAACTAAGGACTATTTTACAAAAAAATGTTTTTTTTAATAGTGCAGCTTTTAGCCAAGTTCCATTTCTCAGCTAGTCACTGTATGACTTACAGCAGTGTGCACATTTGTGCTATTTAATTAGTTCATAGATTTCTGATATGTACAAAACAGAACTATAATTGATTCTGTGTTTAACCCTAGACTTGCCTCCCCAAAGTTATTGCATAAGAATGCATAACTACATTCAAATAATTCTTTGGCATGGTCAAAGCCAGCTGCTCAGCCTGTCACTCTGGCACAAAGAAAGTAACAATTTATCAATTACTGAATGTTGCTGAAAATAGTTTAGCCCTGCTCTAGGCTGCCTGTTGCAAATATCAATGGTATCTTAAGAAAATCCCACACAAAAAGAAAAAAATTACTTAAAGATGAGAGTGAGCATAAAGGGCATTTTTATAGAGAAATGAGAAGCTGCTTTTTCTTGTGGCAGATCATTTGACCATTTGGTTTGTTTATTCTGTGTTGCAGCAACTTTTCAAAGTCTCCGAATAAGAGAGGACACTTTAAAAAAAAATGATGGTTCTTACTTTTTAGCTTTGAGATACTAAGGAACTATTTCTGGCAAAGCAGTTGCTCTTTCTGCTAGTGTGTAGCACAAAAAGTGAGATGAGGAATTCTTCATCTGATCACTGATAGAAAGAAAACAATCCAATCTACCATTCCTTAGGATGCAGTCTGCTTTTATAGCAGGAATGAACAAATTGATGCTCTTGGATGTCCTGAATTACCAATTTTATTCATTCAAACCAGCATAATAAGTATTGGAGTATAAGAGCATTAGTCCAAATCTCCTAGATGGTTCTGGATTATTTAAGGTAGCTAGCTTTTTAAGTTTTGCTTTTGAATGCCACTTTGTCATGGTAATGCAACTTTCCTGTAGAAACTTGAAACTCTTTTCTTCATCAATGCACAATAATTTACATCAATGCCATGTATCACTTTAATCTACATCAATGCCATATATCACTTTATTAAGAAATTTGACAAATAAAAATAAAATAAAAGCAAAGTATTTGCTTGCAGCTATGCTGTGAGCTGGAATTGGATAAACTAAATATTTGTATAGTCATCACCACTTCTTCATTTGTCAATGTGTGGGTTTTAAATTTTAACATTTTGTGGATTACTCAGTTTTAAACAGTATCTCATTGTTGTTATATTGTTGAAAGAAGCAACTACTTATTTTGATCTCCACATTTGTATTAAAAGATCCAGATATAAGCTTTTAATTATACCATTGCCTGACCACCATAAACCAGACATCAGATCAAAATCATGCCACCTGAATGTTTAGAGTATAAACTGTGGTATATTGCCAAGTATCAGTATCTTAGTAAACTGCCAGTCACATGCCAAGTTAAGCATAAAAAGTCTCTTCCGTGTTCCAAAAACAAAATACCAAGTTAATAGGTGGAATGTTAACACTGCCATTTTCTATGATATTTTTCTGGCTTCTAACCACAGCCTGATTTTTTTTCAGATGTTATGAACCGAAAACTGATTGGCATTAAGACTTTAATTAGACTAAACAATTATAGACTTCCAGACCTTTAGCACAGACAAAGATAGGGCCTTTCTCATAGTAAGTACCAAAATTATAGAATTTCTTCTTAGGAAATGTGTGCTTTTAAGTGTTCCTTAAATTTTATTGTAATTTTTAACTTAGGAAAGCCGATGAACTGCATTATATTCATTAGGATTGTGGAAATTATTTGTACATTATGGTGGTCTCTCATGAATGAAGACACTGAGGCAGTCGTCTTGAAGCCAGATCGGGATGAGAGCCCAGGGCAAGCTCTGACACCCTCTTTTATTAGAAGCAATCTTTGTTAACGTTCGCAATTTTTTGTTAGTGTGTTGTTACAAACTCATTACATCACACAAAATACCATATGAGAATACAAAGCTGTAAAGTTTAAGTTTGCTACAATTCTGGGTAAGAAGTGGCAACATTTCGACCTTGTCCTCGCCTCGTGTTACAAACAACTACCAGAAGGCCCGTTGTCCTTGCACGCGCGAGGAAACAGATAGCAATTCCCACATCTCCTCTGTTTTTCTTTTTTTTAAAAGACAGGGAGTGTTTTAGTTCCAACAGCACCCTTTGTTAGGCACATAGGAAAGAGTGCTGTGTATGCTGATGTTATCCATGGCGTTCGTGACTTCTTCGACCATCACAAACATCTTGTCCTCGTCTGGGTCATCACAGGTTGGCTCTCCCATTTCTTCTTCGGATGGCAGTGGTTAGTTATTTGTTGATTCTAGAGAGCCATTACCTGTGCAGTGGCTTTTTTCTCAGCCAAAAGGGATAAACTGTTAGAAATAGTGCGTACAAAGATAGGTAATACACAAGGCAATATAATACATCCTGCAGCAATCATACCAATAAGCGCTACAATAGCTTGCAAACCAGGTAATTTTGGGAACCAGGATCCAAACATGTCTCTAAAATCAAGACCATTCCATGTTTGTACAGGTACATGTGCAATCTTGATCATTCTATCAGTGATTTGTTGAATAACTTTTCCACTATCATCTATTTCAATACAACAATTACTAAGGTTAAATTTTCCACACACTCCTCCTTCTTTGGCAAGGAGATAATCTAACGCCAAACGATTTTGCATGATATATGTTCTAGACAATGCACTTTCTTTAGCTAATGTTTTCAAAGCAAGAGCAGTTTCATTGGTTATAATTTCTAATACAGTTTGCAACCTTATAATTCTATTGAGCATATATATGTGGGGGTATGGTACCCTCTTGTTTCAGGTAAATGAGTGTACAAGCAAATAGGATTACATTTGTCAGTGGTACATGAAGTAGAGCTTGATTTAACAGTGATATTAATATTTTGAGGGCCTCTTACTTGAGCAGAGTCAATAGGTGGGGTGTATCAGTAGTTGTAAACAGTGGTGGCCCCCACATTAGTCCCGGACACCTTTTGGAAGAGATATTTCTTTTCCTGTAGATAAGATCTTTGCCAGCTGTGTGAGCCGCAGGTGACTCCTGCAGTGTCGTTAGGACCTTGGCCTTTGTTGATGGCAAAACAAGCATCAAAACACACAGAAGTGTTGGTAACCCCCCGAGTGACATTATGGGTAATATACCCATTTTTTGCTTGACTGGTAGAGAACATTGAGGCAAGGTCAGAGCTGGATCCTCCTTTGTAGGCATAGACATACAGTGAGGCGGTGATGGGCCCCACAGCCTTTGGTTCGTAGCATTGGATACCTTGTTTGGTGTAGCATCGTGCGTATTGAGTGTTGTTATGCAGACAAGGGGAGATTGTCGTGGAGTTGCACTCAGGCTTCAAAGTATGATAGATCAGGGTGGACTGGGTCTTTGTTCCGCTGCGAGTAGTTTTGATGCAGGCATCGCAGGAGGATGGGATGGCTGTTGTATTGGCAGGAACGATGTGGAAACCCAGGAAGCAAATGATGAATGCAGTGGGCAGCTTCATGATGCTGATGTAGGCAAGGCTGGTTTGGGTAGAAAAGGCCTTACGTGTCGTCCAGGGACCCAGATGGTGTTGTTGTTGTCAGCGTACCCTCGTCCCCAGGTTATAAGTTCAGCAGGACCTTTCCACTGAGGATCTGGCATGATGCTGATGAAAATATACCGTTGGTCTGGGTTCAAGATGAGGCGAGGAAGCGAAATGACGTGATGCTGCTGTGCATGGGGGGGATCCGGACTCATTGAGGAAGTTAAGAGTAAACAAGCAAACATTCAATGCATTCTGGAGTCCTGGCAACCCTGTGATATTTTTAAATTTGAATTTAAACTGTCTGGCCAAGGCTTTTTTATTTTGATGAAAATAACTATGACTGTCCCAGGGTGTTTGTTGTGAAAGAATCATGCAAGAGATGGCGCTGTCTGCGGTTGCAGCTGCAGCTGCCGCATCAGCCATATCATTGCCTTCCT
Source organism: Notechis scutatus (assembly GCF_049901735.1). Lineage (NCBI taxonomy): Eukaryota > Metazoa > Chordata > Lepidosauria > Squamata > Elapidae > Notechis > Notechis scutatus. The sequence continues at coordinate 29,369,650 of NC_142009.1, forward strand.
GGAGAATTCCTGGGAAGGGTTGGTGGCTGCAAATGTGTGCTACAAAGAGCGGGTGCTGGTGCTGTGCAACAAGGTGTTGCAATGTAACAAAAAGAGAGAGAAGATTTTTAGAGACAGAGACTGAAGTGAAGGATAGGCAGTAGTTGAAAGCATTTTGTGTGTATGGAGTTAGTACTTCGATGAAATCAATCTGTGTTCTCTGGAAAGGCCAGCCCATCAGGGGTCGCCCTCCCATTTCTTTTTTCCTTGCTACTTTCTTGTTTACTTTCAAACATACTTTGCATTCACAGAAACCACCTTCACCCCTTCTCAGTTTCCCAACTCATCTTTCTCTTTTTCCTCAGGTTTCCAATCCTAACAACTCACATTTCTGCGCAGACCATGAAGGAAGGAGGGAGCCCTTTTATGACCTCCCCTGCTCCTATCATGACTGCAAATCCTGATTTCCTCTTTCCTTCTTCAACCCTGCTTGACCCATCCACCTACTTGCAACAAACAATCATGGTCCTCAGTTCCCACGATTCTGCAAGCCTTTAGATAGTCCGAGAGGGAAGCCCCCCCTCGGGCAGATAGAGGCTGCAGAATCCTCTTGCAATCCTCATTTGCATTTTCAACAACCAGTTTTAACAGACTAAGAGATTTTTTAGGAGTGTTGAGGAAGATGTATCCATTCTAAGATAAGGAGGTTGCTAGTGTGCTGAGACTTTTGGGTTAATACAGCAGTAGGTAAGGAGGGGTGTATTGAGCAAGATTAAGGAAATAGGAGCATTGTTGTGACATCGGTTGACCCACCTTTTCTGCATAATGTGCTATATGTCCTGGGTGATTTTTAATTGATGATCTGTAATGGTAATTTTATCCCCTGGAGTGGTTCCTCCCTTTAATGCATCAAACAGGGGGTTGAGCATGTGTGTAGTAATCCCAAAATAGGGACGGGTCCAATTAATAGCCCCTAAATATTGTTGTAATTGTACGAGGGATGTCTACACAATGGCATCACGTGTGGATGGACTGAAACTTGTATATCAAAATTTAAAAAAAGAAAAGCAAGAAGGGAAAGGTGTCCTAGGCACTCTTTTCCAATATTTTACAAGGAGAAGCAAGGGAGAAAGGAAGAGATGAGAGGCCTTAAGCAAAAGTTCTCCAGAGACAATAGACAAATTCCACTGAAAAAGGGATTTCAGAAAGGCACACAAGACCGCACTTCTACACCTGCATCCAGAAATAACCATAGAAAACTGGAAACAACATGCAATTCAAAATGTGACAAAACACTCAGTATAATCTAGTGAAACCTTTGCCAAGAAAAGGAGAGTACTGTAATGAAACAATGATTTAAGACATGGGATGTGGGGGGGGGGGGGACAATCCCGGAAAGCATAAGTGTTTCCACAAAGGCATGATATCTAACCGAAAGGGGTAAAATGTTTAAGACATAAATGATTGTCAACATCAATGATTAGACTATGTTATCCCAGCGAAACCTTTTGTGAAATGAAAGATCTGAAGTAGGAGAAGGGGGAACACTGCAATGAAATAATGATCAATAATATGTGATGTGGTTTAACTGAAAAGCAATGTACCAAATGTTCAAGACACAAATGAACATCAACACTAATGAATAACAATACTGCACAATTTCAGAATGCACCAGATAGAATCCCAGTGCAAATTATGTGTTCTATATTAAGTATTACAAATATAGGGGAAAGAGTTAAAGGCATCACACTCCATTCAATGCACAGGAGAAGTTTTTCTTCAAAGAAGAAAGATAAATGGATAGCTGGAAATAGAACAAAGAATAACAAACTATGATTCGAATTGAGAGGAGATAAACAAAATAAAACCGAGAAAATTCAAAAGAGAGGAGAAGCTATGTAGAAAATTGAAAATGCCAATAAGATGCCAATGGTATGCAAAATGCCAATGGTATGAAAAATGCCAATGGTATGCAAAATGAACACGAATCTGAATCTGTGTCTGTACCAAGAGTTTTGACCTGGGACTAAGCAACTTTCAGAAAAGAGATTTTTATGCTTTTATGTTTTGTGTTTCTGTGTATCCATGTTCTGCATGTCTTTAAAAATTAACAAAGTTTGTTAAAAAAAGAGAGAGGCTGAGAGTTTTGAGGAAGGATAGAGCAGATCGGGAACCACAGAGATTCCTTTGAGAAGGGCATGAGGGTGAGATTGTAAGAGCAGTTTTATCGGAGAAGAAGGAGGCAGAAGGAGGAAGCTGTGTGCTGACAGAGATGGGGAAAGGATATGAACACATCTTCTGCCATTGATAATTCATACACAGTGGATGGTATATGGGCAGCCTTGGGAGAGGGGCTAGCTGCCGGCCCTCTACTGTCGAGCATCTCTGCTGGCGGAGGGCTTTGCTGCCCCCCCGCCGGGGCTCGACATTGTGATTTAAAATGACCAGGCTTCCCACAATTGTAACAATTACCAGATGGTTTATTACCTCTGGTGATAGCTGCAGCCATCATTTCGGAAGTGTCTAAAGAGGCTTTACTGAGGGTTTTTCAAGAGAGCCCCTCTTTTAAAAGGAAAAAATTTCGTTTGGTTGATTCTCTTAGTTCCTCAATGTGCAATTTCTGGTCCTGAGAGAATCCTCCACCCATACTCACGAGGGATCCACGGCGATCGCCTGCGATCGAATCAGGGATGAGGTATACCAAGGCTATGCCAGCCGATGAGTATGGATGGTCCAAAGACGTACCACCTCGCAGATGATCACGTCGGGGTCACCAGTTATGGTGGTCTCTCATGAATGAAGACACTGAGGCAGTCGTCTTGAAGCCAGATCGGGATGAGAGCCCAGGGCAAGCTCTGACACCCTCTTTTATTAGAAGCAATCTTTGTTAACGTTTGCAATTTTTTGTTAGTGTGTTGTTACAAACTCATTACATCACACAAAATACCATATGAGAATACAAAGCTGTAAAGTTTAAGTTTGCTACAATTCTGGGTAAGAAGTGGCAACATTTCGACCTTGTCCCTCGCCTCGTGTTACAAACAACTACCAGAAGGCCCGTTGTCCTTGCACGCGCGCGAGGAAACAGATAGCAATTCCCACAGTACATCATTGTGAGATACATTTTTTTTCCTAAAAGGGCTGCTTTATCTGTATAATGAAAGACTTAACATATTTACAGTAGATAAACCAGGAAAAAAATCTACCCCAATCACCAGAACTGGGCTTTTGAGATATGCTCAGAGTTGTGAGTATATACTTTTTACTTCTGCAAGTTTTCAGGGCACAAAACTACAGATTGAATCTTTAGTACTTTTTATCATGTGAGTAGTTTTTGTAGCTGTAAGAAATACCATTGTGAATAGATATAACAGAGAAGCTAATAATAATTTGGTGGCAGTTAAGGAGCAACATCCATTCTTTGTGCACACTCTAAATGTCTTCTGAGAATGCTTAATAAATAAATAACACGATTTGAACCACTTTTCTTGCTATATTGTGTTACATTTTTTATCTCCTGCCTCCCTTTCTGCTTCCTTTTCCACTTGTGGTCTTGAAGTTGAGTTGTTCCAGTTCACAATTTTCTGTGCAAGGAGTGTTGTTAGTATTATTTTCGAGGTCAGAGCATTTTGTAGCACAATCCTTTACAAGAGTGATCCTAAAGCACAGAGGTCTCCAAACTTGGCAACTTTAAGATATGTGGACTTCAACTCCCAGAATTCCTCAGCCAGCATAGCATGTCATAAAGTTGCCAAGTTTGGGGATCCCTGCTAAAGCAGTTCCCTTTCTCTATGTAATGGTTTATGCTTAACATATAATGTCTCAGTCCTAGTAAAAAAAAAAAAAATCCCTGAGCTCAAAGAAATGTTTATGTGTCATTTTATGTCTTGGGTCCTTCTCTCTTCAAACTCTGTTTTGTACAATTTTCAATTTGTTTAACCCTTGATGTTTATCTGCTCCCTGTGACTTCTGGCTCCCCTGGGCTTAAAGCTAGCTATTTCTTACTTTGAGGAGGCAGGAGCTACCTCTGGAGGAGAGAGGAGAGGAATAAGCTATTATCAGAATTGAAACCTCTCAAATCAGAGGGAAGCATACAAGTGTTTCATTACTGTGTGAGCAAGTTTCCTTTGGGAATAAACACAAAGCTTCCCTTCGTGTTATCATGGTCAAGCCCTTGCAGAAGTACATCCTCCCCCATTGCCTCTTAGAATGCAAAGGTTTAACTATTAATAACCATGAATTAGTTTCACTGTTAGCAGCTGTGTCCCTGGTGGTTTCCCTGTCTCTGCTCGCACTCCTACTGCAGAACGAACGCATTCCCTTTGCATTTCTGAAAATGTTAAGACTATCATCATTGGGATCACAACACCTGACACACAGATCTAACAGCCTCTCAATTATCTGGTGAAGTCAGCTTGCTTAGGTCTCAGCTTTCAATAGCCGCAAAATATACTTTAACAATCTGAAGTGTGTTGTGCATGCCAGTTCTCCTTGGTTTTTTTTCCCACTTTGCTTTTCTGCTAAGTGGTTTTGTCAAGTAGGGTGTTAATGGCTGAGCTGTATCATCCTTAGACACCTGGAAGCATCTGGTTTATTCTACTCTTAGTTTTTTCCCCCCCCCAGTCTGTTTAGAGCAGTGTTTTTCAAACTTAGAAACTTTTAAGATATGTGGATTTCAACTCCCAGAATTCTCTCAAGAAACTGAGTTACAGAATCTTCTACCCATATTGAAACAGTGCTTTACCATTATGTTGTCATGCTGGGCTACTTCTAACCTCTTCTCAAGAGGAAACCTCACAATGTGTTCCATTGCTGGCTTATTACTACAAGTAGAATATTTATCCTAAGCTTATGTCCCATTGGATGTGTTGGTGTTTAAAGTTCAACCAATCTCTTTGTTAGCTTTGTTGCAACAGATAGATATGGCTATTCCTCTGAAAGGTTTTTAATCCTAATGTTTGAGGGCAAATTCCATGCTTTTGGGTAAAACTTCTGATTAGCCCTATGATTTAAAGCTCCTAAGCTACACATGCTGATAGTGGTAACTTTACAAGCTAAGAATCTGAATCCAAATTCTTTTCTTGTTCTGGGCAGCCACCTAGAAGATGTGCTGAGTCAGCTTCAGTAGTTTTCCTTGTGGAAGTAGAAATAAATACATCTTAGGAGATAGAAAACATATTCTTTTATTACTATTGAAATCCCAGAAGCTAAAGTATCTTTTCTAAACAGTGGGAAGGATTATACCAACAGTTCTCATCCTCCCATCTATCATTGAGAGACAATCAGGTTGCGGGGAGGAAGAGCCCCATAATGTTGTACTTCAAAGCACTTGAATTCCTTGTTTGAATAAATAACTATTAAACTCCTGAGTGATAAGGTACTACTCCTAATGGGAACATTAGGGTACTAAAGCCACTCTGACTACCTTAGTGTGGATTCTATAAGCTCCTTTCCCTTTTATTGATTTATTACATAATTTATAATCCATCTGCATTCACAGGACCCAGGGTGGAAAACGGTATATCCCTGTGTCTTTGTTCCTGGTTAAACTAAAAGCTGGTCACATGACCTCTACAATGTATGACATAGATGTTGGCAACTGTCATAGAAGGTTAAATAATATGAAACAATTTAGGTGAATGTGGATATATGGTGTTTGTGAAAGAGTAAGTAGGCTTGTATATTGCAGTTTTTAAAAATGCAAAGATAACCCTATCAAAATTGTGATATAGTTGATTTTATTGTAAAAGTCTTTCCAAGTGTACTGATTTACCTTTTCTTATTTAATTTAATGAAAATAACATGATGGATTTTCGTTGGCATAGCAACTGGTGACTTCTACAGTCAAGAAGAGTTGTTACTCCATTCTAGTTTATCTTTCTTAATGACACTCCAATCTGATGGCATAATGGCAATTGACAGCCTTCATTTATAGAAATGTTCATTTTAATATTCTGATTCACAGCTCCAGCAACTTTTATATTACAACTATATAGCTATGTATATATATATGAGAATGAGTTATGATGGTCTCTGACCAAATTAAAATGTTTTTTTTAATAAAGATACCCCTTTGTTGGGAAAGGATAAATGTCTTATTAAATTATGTTCTATAAACATACAATATATATCCATTATTGTCTGTATTGCTAAATTACCAAATTACTATGTGTCTGGACCTCCTCAGAGCCTTCATAGGTGGCAGGTCATAGTGGAGGTTTGCTAGGGGTTATCAAAGCTAGATTTGTGGAGGAGACCATTCTTCCAGGGCCAAATTTATAGTTATTTGCCATCCAACATCTCTTCTTTGAGATAGGCAGCCATATAAATTGAATGAACCAAATGAATGGATGAATGAATGAATTCCACCACAAATAAGCCAAAGATTTTTTTTTTTTAATGTTCTGTCTGCCAGCAAGGAATAGCAGCCAGTTAGAGCCAGTTAAAGCAGGGGTTGAAGTTGAAGTCCACAAGCCTTAAAGTTGCCAAGTTTGAATTAAAGGCAGGGAAATATGTCAGACCATTGGTAGCAGAGGATATTGGACCACAAGATCTCGTTTTCCCCATTATTAAAGTGATGATTTGAAAAATGATTGCTGTGGGTTATATTTGAGCACTAAGTTGCCAAATGTCTATTTTTGTTGCTATTCCAAACATTGATATAAAGAATTCTAAACATTAATATGGTGGTCATGAGCTGGGACTGTATGCACCACTAATATAAATTAGTTCTTTTCTTCCCCTCATTTAAACCAAGTAGTTATGAAAACATAGAGCCTGTAATAATGGCTCAATGAACCATTAACTGTTTTTAGAAATGTACATGTCTCCTATTTTTCTGAACATAGGACTGTTTCAAGGGTTTTAAAATGTGATTGATGCATGAGTTGGCAATAGTACACTTCTGTTATATGTGTGGCTGAAGGGTATACTAAAACCGAATTCAGAAAAATAAATTTGAGGAAATGAGATATCTTTTATTCTATGTACAGGTTTGAAAGAGACTCACTTGCTCTTGCTAATTTACTAGAAAACCAAGATTCACTTGAGATGATAAAGCACAGATAAAAGTTAGTGTTACAGTTGTTATTGTTACTTTGCCTAAATTTTTCTTCTCCTGAACATGGAAAAAGGCAATCAGCTGGCAGAACATTGCTGTGCCATTGCCCAATCACTGCATTTCCTGCCAATAAGAGTTAGATTCATACTGTCATGTAATTACTGTCTTTGAACAAGAAGAACTAGGAACCTGGTGTATTCTTCCATGAATGGATTAGTTAAGATGGTCCACTCCAAATGTTTTATTTATTAATATCATACTGTATAGAACAGACTTATTTTTTAAGATTGAATCCAGGAGGAATGGGCAAAGTCAAATCCTGAATGTTTTCACTTGGACAATTGATTGTAAGAAATACTTCCTATTTTGTTCCACTCCTATGTTAACCACTGTTTGAAGCTGCTTTGACCAACTGTTTCTGCTCTTTTCTGCCTAAGTGTGACTTGCTCAAAAATAGCTGTTCTGCTTTAATTACTTTTGAGTTTATTTCAGCTGTCATATCTGTTCCCTTCCTCTGATGTCTCAGAAACTACATTTCTTCTGATCCTCAAACTCTTCTTGTGTCACTGGACTATTGCTTACATACAGACAATATTTTCTTAAAAAGGGTGGGATCTAGTATCTGGCCTTGTTCTGGAGCACAGGTGTCAAACTGAAGGCCCGGGGGATGGATGCAGCCTGCGGGGTGCGTAGATTTGGCCCGTAAGATTGCCCTGGAAACAGTGAAGGACCGGCCCACAGGGCCTCTGCCAGGGAAAACAGGTTCCCAAGCTCCATTTTTGGCTGCGACGGCTTCCTGCAATCCTCTGCCACTGAAAACAGAGCTTGGGAACCCGTTTTCACTGGCATAATGCTCGGGCCCCCACAGGCACCCCCAACATGAGTGATGTCATGCCCATCCCAGCCACGCCCACCCCGGTCCACGAGGTAGAACACAACCCTGATGTGGCCCTCAATGAAATCAAGTTCGACATCCCTGTTCTAGAGGTAGGGATTCAAAGATTGAAGTTTAGTCATTAGCATTTAGTAGGAGAAATAAACTGATTTCCCCTGCTGATTAATAGTCTCATTTTTTTTCACTACTATGAGCATCCTGAAATGCTAAATGAAAAATATTTCCCTTTTAGTAAATACCTGGTATAGTGAATTGTGTGAGTTATGTGCAATTATAGTTAACAATAAGTTTTAGGCTTAAGTATCTTGGCTTAAAATGCATGCTTGAACATGTGGCCTTGAAAATATAGTCTCTCATCCTAATAAAAACATTGGCTTTCATCATATAAGAACAATAAGGCATTCTGGCCTTTTCAGATTAGCAATATTGCAAACATGTGTGCCGATGTACTCTGCTTATGTGATAAGGTTTTAGGGCTAGCAGTACTTAATGAACCTAGAATTCAGGAGATCACTAAAGATTAATAATACTTTTGTGGTACAAGGCTTCTCTCTCTCTCTCTCTCTCTCTCTCTCTCTCTCTCTCTCTCACACACACACACACACACAGACACACAGACAGACAGACACACACACAAGCCTGCTGAGCATAGCTTATAGTGTTATCCCTCCAGTAGATTCCTGTATCCCATCATGTTGCTAGGAAACCAACACTGCTCTAAAATTGCTTGCAAAGAGCAAAGTCAGTTGTTTGCCACCTTCTTCTGTTTCAGCATAGACCGACCCAGACCAACTGGCTGCCTTTGACCCAATGAGGCTTTTATTTTTTCTATATAGATAACTCTGGATAACATCTGGTCAAATCCTACCTTTTATATGGTGACTAAAAAGAGTTAAGTGTTTGTATTAAACCTTAAGAAAATTGCCTTTGAGCCAATTAACTACTTTCACAGAAATATTTGCTGTTAAATATGAAAACTGTCATCGTTTCTCATATCCATAGTAAAGATTCTGTGGAGAATATAAGTGCTGCTTCCCATTTTCTGTATAAGCAGTTCTTCTACAGATTGGACAAGCACATAGATTAGAATAATGTGCAAGCAAACACTCTGAAATACCATGGATATTACACACACACACACACACACACACAAAATTTGCTATTTAGGATTGAAAGTCTGTTTACTTCCAAAGGAGAAATGATATGGAATTGGTCTTCCCTGTTATTCAGAACCAGTTGAGATCAGTTAAGATTTATATGCTACTCCAAAAATAAGAGGAACTTTCTGGCTGGGAAATAAGAATTTTAAAATCCTTTTAGACACATCTTTGGAAGCTCTTTTCACAAAACTTTCCTTGATTATTTGCTTTTTGCTAAAAAAAAACAAACACAGAAATTTTGGACAAAGCAGGAGGATGAAAGAGGATGAAAATTAAATGTTTCTCCCTGTACCATTTTTGAGTTTGACCATTTTCAAAGCTGCTACATGCTATTTGACCTTGTAAGAAAACTATAATTAAAGATGGGACAATATCATGGGGTTAATCACTGTATCTCTAACACAATCATGTTTACTTTCCTGTGCAGTTGCTCTAATCCAGTTTGTAGCCATTTTGAATGAAACCAAAAGGTTCAGTTACAAATCTCTCACATCATATTCTGTTCAATCTTATAGCTGAAATCTTTTGGGATTTGATAGGCCACTAAGAGAAATTGTCACTATTATTACTATCATCTTTGAAAGAAAAGGAAGCTACAGTTGCTATGGAGTTAAATTAACCTGCATCTAGCGTTAGATATTAAAAAGTGTGCCTATGGTGACTTACGTATTTGAATTTTAAGCACCTTGGAAGTTTGAGGTGGTTTGATCCCTGCTTTAAATCTGATCTCTGCTTTAAATCTGAATGCCTATGAAAACAATGTAAGCTCCACTCTTCCTTTCAGTAGACCAGCTAGATATCAGCACCTACATGACTTAAGCAGGTTCAGATCTGCTCAGCAGTTACATAGGGGACCATGAGGAGATACCAGGACTCTTGCTAGACTGGGAAGTTAAAAAATAAAACAATTCAGAAGAAGGCAGTGGCAAACAATTTCTATATTGTTGACAAGAAAATTGTCTGGTTATGTTTTTAAAGTCATTAGAGGTTGACTCAACCCAAAGGAATTTTTATATTTCTTTATTATTGAAGAAACATGATATAATGATTAAACGATAAGTCTAAGACATCCTGATTCAAAAGTCTAATCTCAATTATAAGGGTGCAGAGGGCAACTTTGGACCAGTCATTGCCATTATTGTTCAGTCTAATGAATTCCTCAGAATAATTGTGGGGAAAAGTTGAAGAAAAGGAGTGCCATGCACAATCCTTTCAGGGCCTGGAAGAGAAGCTGGATATGAATGTAACAAATAAACAAAAATAATGCACCACAGACAATGGAACTTCTAAAATTATGTTCGTAAAAAATAGTACAGTTTTAAAGCTGCTTATTCAGCAATAAATTATACTGAGTTTACTAAAATTTACTCAGCTAAGTTTATTTTGGATTGAAATCTTAATCCTTATATATCATTTGATTATTAAGTAGCCACTTCAGAAGATTCTGAAGATAATCCTGGATTTAAGAGGATTTTGGATGATGAATTTACTTCAAAGGCATGTTTCTTTGAAAAAAAAGGAGTTATATTAGTTTGATGGTCCACGTTTCCTGTTTGCATAGACATAACTAGTTTCAGCTCATTTAAGAGGAATCTGGATTAAATGCAAAATTCATACTATAAATGATTTCAGATACATAACATAACATGTAATGCTTCCAATCAAAATACATTGTACAGTTACATCTTTTTGCCCCCAATAATTTTTGAAGGAATAATGGAAGACATGACAGGATTCCGGTAAAAATTCACAAACAAAGGTTTTTGCATTATAAAGGCCTATATGCCTGATGTCTTAGAAAATTTGTGCCTTTGGAAAGACAATATTTTCCATCCTGAGAGAAGCATCTATGAACTTTAGCCCTTTAACTTAATTCCCTTTTCTAGATTCTGAACTGAATGGTAAGACAGACAACAGTTTCCATCTATTTCTATCATCAAAACTGTACTATTATTTTTAATATTTTTATTTCAGATCTTAACAGAATAACACAGTTGGAATGGATCTTGGAGGTCTTCTAGTCCAACCTTCTGCTCAAGCAGACAACCCTATACTATTTTAGACAAATGGCTATCCAATCTCTTCTTAAAACTTCCAGTGTTGGATCACCCACAATTTTTTGGAGGAAAATTGTTCTGCAGGTTTATTGTTCTCACTGTCAGTAAATTTTTCCTTAATTCTGGTTTGCTCCGCTCCTTGTGCCTTCAGGTGCTTTCGAAAATAGGTTGACCCTCCCCTTGTGGCAGCCCCTTAAATATTGGAACACTGCTATCATATCATCCTTAGTCCTTCTTTTCAAAAATATCTCAATGCAGTTTACATAAAATATAATTTGAAAATTCTATGTATACAAACATAGTGACACACTGGGTACAGTAAAAAGAAATAGACTGTCCCTTTGGAGATCAACAATTTCAAACTGAGTTGTATCACCATTAAGGAGCATTTTGAGTAGAAGAGTGGTAATATATCAACTATAACTTTAGACACTATGCCTTTGTAGCCAGAAAGATTTTTCTCATAAATGGGATAATCTTTTGGACCGCAATGAATCCCCCTAGCCCGGATTGATGTTATGCTGAAAAACAAACCAGGTTAACTTCATCCCACTTGACTTAATCACTCAGTTTTCAATAATAAATGCGAGGTTCTAATCTATTTTTTCCACTATTCTAACAATTTATATTAGTGAATGCCTCGTGCATGATTCCCTTTACACATTGCTGTGGGGAAAAGAGCCTGATGAGGTGAGAGAGACAAGCTATTTGATAGACAAAAAATAGAAATTGAAGATGAGGTGTAAATGAGAATGAAGATAAGCAAAAATTTAAAAAAAGTATTGGGACAGGGGTGCTATATACTGGTGAAACTCGAAAAATTAGAATATCGTGCAAAAGTTCATTTATTTCAGTAATGCAACTTAAAAGGTGAAACTAATATATGAGATAGAATCATTACATGCAAAGCAAGATAGTTCAAGCCGTGATGTGTCATAATTGATATGATTATGGCTTACAGCTCATGAAAACCCCAAATACACAATCTCAGAAAATTAGAATATTGTGAAAAGGTTCAATATTCTAGGCTCAAAGTATCCCACTCTAATCAGCTAATTAAGCCATAACACCTTGGGCCTTTAAATGGTCTCTCAGTCTGGTTCAGTAGGAAGCACAATCATGGGAAAGACTGCTGAACTGACAGTTGTACAGAAAACCATCACTGACACACACCATAAGGAGGGAAAGCCTCAAAAGGTAATTGCAAAGGAAGTTGGATGTTCCCAAAGTGCTGTATCAAAGCACATTAATAGAAAGTAATGTGGAAGGGAAAAGTATGGAAGAAAAAGGTGCACAAGCAGCAGGGATGACTGCAGCCTGGAGAGGATTGTCAGAAAAAGGCCATTCAAAAGTGTTCACAAGGAGTGGACTGAGTCTGGAGTCAGTGCATCAAGAGCCACCACACACAGATGGATCGTGGACATGGCCTTCAAATGTCATATTCCTCTTGTCAAGCCGCTCCTGAACAACAAACAACGTCAGAAGCATCTTACCTGGGCTAAAGAAAAACAGAGCTGGTCTGTTGCTCAGTGGTCCAAAGTCCTCTTTTCTGATGAGAGCAACTTTTGCATCTCATTTGGAAACCAAGGACCCAGAGTCTGGAGGAAGAATGGAGAGGCACACACTGCAAGATGCTTGAAGATCCAGTGTGACGTTTCCACAGTCTGTGTTGATTTGGGGAGCCATGTCATCTGCTGGTGTTGGTCCACTATGCTTCATTAAGTCCAGGGTCAGTGCAGCCGTTGACCAGGAGATTTTGGAGCACTTCATGCTTCCTTCCGCAGACGAGCTTTATGGGGATGCTGACTTCATTTTCCAGCAGGACTTGGCACCTGCCCACACTGTCAAAAGCACCAAAACCTGGTTCAATGACCGTGGGATTACTGTGCTTGATTGGGCAGCAAACTCGCCTGATCTGAACCCCATAGAGAATCTATGGGGCATTGCCAAGAGAAGGATGAGAGACATGAGCCCGAACAATGCAGAAGAGCTGAAGGCCACTATTGAAGCATCCTGATACCTCCCGCCTACCAGCCATTTGGAAACCCATTGGAAACTATTGAAGCAACCTGGTCTTCCATAACACCTCAGCAGTGCCACAGGCTGATAGCTTCCATGCCACGCCACATTGAGGCAGTAATTGCTGCAAAAGGGGCCCAAACCAGGTACTGAGTACATATGCATGCTTATACTTTTCAGAGGTCCGATATTGTTCTATGTACAATCCTTGTTTTATTGATTGCACGTAATATTCTAATTTTCTGTGATTGTGGATTTGGGTTTTTCATGAACTGTAAGCCATCATCATCACAATTATGACACATCACGGCTTGAATTATCTTGCTTTGCACGTAATGAGTCTATCTCATATATAAGTTTCACCTTTTAAGTTGCATTACTGAAATAAATGAACTTTTGCACGATATTCTAATTTTTTGAGTTTCACCTGTAGATATGGAAGGGATTATTGGTGAAAGAGTAGCTAGTTCTATAGAATGGAGATGGTAAAGCAAAGGAATATTATAAAGAAAAGAAAGCACATTTTGAAATGAAAACTTTTCAACAGAAACATGTAAATTTTGTATTTATTTAGTTATTTATTTTAACATATATTGCCTCCCATCTTATACTAAAATTCCAGGCAATTCCCAATCAAGCTTAATGGGGAAAATGGCCCTTGTGATATATTCATTCTGAAAGTACAAAAATGGCCCACAAAGTATTGTGACTTCTAAACAACCCAGTAGCTATTTTGAAGCTCTGCCTGTTTCTGAGTTGTGCATTCTATTCTCAGGATTACTAGTTAATATGCTATTGGTAAAATATTTTATGCTTGTTCCAATGCTCAGTGGTTTTACAACAAAGTTCAGATCTAAAACTTATTTTACTTACAAAGCAAAAAAATAGTTTTGTTATCTGAATGCTGAGAGTGTCATTGTTTTTGTAAGCATGACATAGATTGTGGGTTTATCCATAACCCTTTTAACAAAAATTATATTTCTATTAATTTATTTGCCTAGGAATAAATTAACATAGATTCTGTGGTGATTTCTAAATTCCAGTCCACTTTTAATATTTCTGTGGTACTTCTTATCTGACCTTGCTGTAGGATTAACTATTCATACACTGTCCTTTTCCACTGTATTGTATAAATATAAAGATTGATGACCGTTATGTTATTATGAAAAGATGGCTCTATTTAAGGGTGTCATAAGTAGATTTAACATAATAGTATCCCCACAGTAGGATGTTCCTCAGAGCCTCAGTGATGTGCTTTCTTCCCTCCTTGATGTGGGAAGAAAGCACATTACTGCTTCAGACACTGCTGCACCCACAGCATTGCTGATCACACACAAGAGTTGCAGTTTTTAAGGGCTGTTGTGAACAAGAAAAACTTTTGCTGGAAAATGGAAAAATTTAGGAAAACTGAAAATGCTTGGTGGGAGATAGCATTGATAGTTACTGGTAGGACTAGTAATCTTTTTGATTACTTGGAAAAGTAAGATTTCTTCCTTGAGATTGTTGAGAAAACAGTATTGTAGCAGGTATATAATCTTTTCCAGACTCATGAACATCAACAACTCTTTTGGTGAGATTTGCAGAGATCTCTTTTGACCAAGGGGTGGTTCACTTCCAAAAATTTGTGTTGTGAAGAACATGCTTTAATGGTGGAAAACAATGTGTATGTATTTTAAAGGAAGGCCCCCTCAAATTCATACCTGATTGTCCTCTCATTGATTAAAACATCTGACTCAACTTAAAGCTTTAAGAAAGCTGATTATCCAAGAGCTATAGTTTTTTTCCAACCAAAACTGTGAATGTTAGTTGATTATGTTCAATAAAGACATAGCAGTACAGTGTAATATGGTTATTTCTTTAACTTCAATCTCTTTGAAGGACTTCAAAGAGGTTCAGATCATAAGATAAGTCACAATAATGCAAAAGTATGGATAGTTCTAAAGGATCATAAACTTTTTCTCATCACTATATTATGCTATTTCTACACAGTTAATGGGCATCAGTACATCTTGTGGCATAAATAGTGAATTATTAAGGATTGGAAAACTCCCACTTCAGATGAAAGGTACTGTTGAAATGGTACCAAAGATATAATTCTTATTTCTTATTTCTTTCTACAACATAATATATTTCTGTTTCAGTTGCGAAAAGCAATCTTTATCTGGATTTTTGTAAGTGCAAGAATAAAATCTGGTTTTCATTAGACATGTAGACATGTAACTAGGGAATAATTGAATTCTTGAAAACAAAGCCAGTCTTACATGGTATTCTGGCCTTCCAAAGATCGTGAAAGTTTAAGAGATCATGTTCTATATATGAATATATTTAAGTTAAATTTAAGTAACTGACTACATTTCCTCCTAAAAGTTTCTTGTGAAAACATGCCTCTTGTTCCCTTCTGCCAATGAGGTCTTTTTTCTTCTATGACACAATTAGCAATCGTACGTCCTAACTGATTTTCTCCTCATTTAAAGGTAAAGGTTTCCCTGTCCAGTCGTATCCTATTCTAGGGCCTGGTGCTCACCTCCATTTCTGAAGATATTTTCTGTGGTCATGTGGCCAGCATGGCTATATACTAAAGGTGCATGGAATGCTGTTACCTTTCCACTAAAGTAATAACATTTTCATGCTTCTGAACTGCTAGGTTGGCAGGAGCTGAAGCAGAAACAGTGCTTGGGGTCTTGAACTTGAGCTGTCAGCTTTCTAGCTGAAAGCCATCACTTTCTCCCCCTCCCCTCCCCCCATTTAAATATAACTGGTACTAATTTGCCAACAAGAAATATCATCTTACATATATAATACAGGGCCGGTATTTGAGACCAAAGAAGATAGCAGATGCAAAAAGATGTCCTGGGAAACGCCCACAATTCACCAGCTCCTCTGTTGCAGGTCCCAGAGTAGCTGGGGCCAAACATGTTTGCATGTGTGAGGGTAGGAGTAAAGTCTGTATTTAAGCTTAAGACATCAATTTAAACTTTAAAGCTCCCTAATGTCTCCCCCCCTACAAATATTTGGCCTTGGAACTACCCATTTTTGCAATCTTCAGTATGCCACACAAAGCTTGGTGCAGTCCTTGAGTCGACAAGAGTTGTGCACCCTTTTTCTTAGACTGCCTGACAAAAGAGAAACATTTCACAAAACTAAGATGATTGTTTGGTTATCTATTATTTTGGCCAGTTGAGGAAGAATAACTGCCAGGTTATCTCATCAACCTTTCAACAGCAGTTATGGGCCTGTATCTGCTGTTTTTAAAATTGGAGGTCCATTTCCTGCCATGTTTCAAGCTGTCAGCATATCACAGAATTCAAGAATGTTTTGTGGGAATTCACCTTGTACATTGTCACCCAGTTCAGGCCAAGATAGGAAAAGTTGGGAATCCTTTCTATTATCCTAAATAACAGTAAGCTACAAGTCATATCATTTGTTCTTTAACCTCTTAAAACTTTGGTGTTCACTTTTTGTTTTTTTGTTCATAGTATCCTTATTTTGTTATTCCCTTCTTTCAAATCTTAAAAAAATATATGGAACTAACAGATTCTTTGGAAGAGTATCTTAACTTAAATTATCTCTTAGCTGGCATGATTAAGGAAATGCAAGAGTTCTCATTCAGGGGCAGTATTTCATTTTGAAAAAAATAAACAAGGAGAAACACAAGAGTATATAAAATTATGCATAATTTAGAGGACATCAACAGGAAGTGTCTTTCTTCCTCATTGGAACTCAGATTTTTTCAGGGAAGCTGAACGATAAAAGATTCAGATAGATAAACAGACATTTTGACATGTATGTAACTAAATGATGGGATGTTCTTTCAGAAAATATACCGATTATCTCTGACCTGAAGTAGCTTTAATAGGTGTTAATTTATGGCAGATAAAGTTATTAAACAGTATACCTCTAAATATTATTCATCATTGAAGGATTTTGTTGCTGTGGATGCTTTGCTTGTGGTTTTCTACTTGGACACCATGGGAGCAGCATGCTGGCCCTTGGTCTGATCTAGAAATCCCCTTCCGTGTGTGTGTATGTGTGTGTTTGTGTGATCTTGTTGATGTCAAGGCAGTTTTGCCATCTGGGTGACAATTAAGTATAGTTACCTAAGCTGTTACATTTAGATAGGAATAACAAGTGAGATGAGTTGTGAAGAGGGAGCTCAAATCCAAGGTACCATCTTCATTGTTTTCTCTTGTCACTTAATTGAACCCTAAGGTCTTCTTTGCTCTGTGGGAAGGAAGATACTTTCATCACTAGCTTATAATTATTTCTGTTGTGAAACCCCACATGAGGCATTAAAATTAAAATAATAAGGGCAGTGAGATATTGATCCCTCAGCAGGGAAGTGGTTGGCAGAAGGCAGGCTGCTGGAGGGCTTTGTTTGTGAAGTACTGTCTGTAGAGGCACCAGGGCTCTCCATGCTAATGAGAATAATCATCCTTATTGCTGTGTAGCTGCAGAATTATGCTTAGCAAAGGTTGAAAAAGCATGTAATTGAGTCAAGCAACAAATGTAGTTGAGTGAAGGAAGGAAAGCAACATCTGCAAAACTAGAATAACTCCCTTAAGGATTTTGCCAATTCCATAAGATTGGAAATGCACCAGCAATAGTTGTTCCTCGTTAGTAAAAAAAATAATGGCTAATACCTTTTGGCAGAATAAAAATGGTAACTGAAATTCTAAGAATGTTCCTTAAAAACGTTATTCTGGATTGAACCAAAGGCTGTCTACTCCAGTGTGGTGTTTCACATTGTGGCCAGTTGGACGTTTTTAAGATAGTGAGAGGCAGTCACCTTCTTGTTAGTATTATGGGTATGCTTCTCTTCTCTCTCTCAATTCCTGTAACTATGATAAATTCTAATATTCCCTTTTGTACAGATAAAGAACTGTTATTTTGGCCTGTATTATTGATATCTTATTCAAATAAGAAGGGCACATAGAACAAGCTTCTTGGTACTGATTATGGAAGACATTGTACAGGTAGTCCTCGACTTGCAATCACAGTTGAGCCCAACATTTCTGTTGCTAAGTGAGACAATTGTTAAGTGAGTTTTGCCCCATTTTTACGACCTTTCTTGCCGCAGTTGTTAAATGAATCACTGTTGGCATGAACTTTTTCAAAACCAAGGGAAGGTATAATACCAAGGAGCAGAAAAAAGAGTTAGAGCAATATTAATGTGAAATAATCTATACGTGGTTCATTTTAGAATTAGAATTAATTACCATAGAATTAGAATTCTTTATTGGCCAAGTCTGATTAGACACACAAGGAATTTGTCTCGGGTGCATAAGCTCTCAGTGTACATAACAACAATAGTGATAGATCATTATCATAGTCATTGTAAAAATACATTCATCATAAAACGTTAGATACAACACTTAGTGGTAGTCATGGATACTAAAATAAACAATCAACATAAATCATATTCTGATACTAAGTAAACAATATAAATCATAAGATACAAGCAACAAAGTTATAGTCATAAGAAAATAAGGAGATAGGTAATAGGGAAGATGAGAATAATGATGGTAATACTGCCTTTCTAGATAATTTTAATAGATTTTTAATTTGCTTCTGCGAGTTTAGAAGTTATGTAAAGCTTGTCCCTTCAGTACATCTTTCACCATTTAAGCAAGCATACGGATTGTTTTATTGTTTGATTTTTTTTTATACTTTGGGAAAATAAGAACTTTTGGTGCATCATTAAGATTCTTCAAAGAATGACGAATGTGGGCAACAGAAACTCTTCATTCCCAATTAAAAAGATTGATTAATCAGGGCGATTATTTCTAAAGGAATCAAGGATGATGCAATAAAGCTCAATCTTGCTTTCCCACCAGGCAAGCCCTTGTTAACTTAGACCTTCAATTGCTGAGTGTTTTGGCATATAATGTTAAATTGGTATAATATACAGCTGTATTTTAATATCTGTAGTTCTAAGATCATATTTGCAGTATATAGAATGAATCTCTTAGATAGAATGTATGTAATCCACACACATAGTATGAACGTATTTTAAAGGTATTTCATATATAGAAAAAATATTTTGGATAGCTGCTTTCCATATACTATTTGTTAGACAAAGATAAAGAAGAGCTGGCAGCTGTTCGTTTGTGCATTTGCCAATATAGATCAAAGTGGTTAAGTTTAAGACTTCAGGATATAAAAGCAGCCTTACTGGATTAAATCTGTTGTCCGTTAAAGGAAGTCTCTTCACAGAGTATGAAGGCAATAACCTTCATAGCAATAGATATTCAGAGTCCTTTGGTTTTTTTAAAAAATAATATTTATTATTGAAGTTTTAAAATATAAAAATAAAAAACTAGTACAAATTAAGAAAAAAATATACAAAACTAAAAATGAAAAGAGATGAAAAAAGTGGAGAAAGGGAGAAAAATATTAAACACACACACACACACACACATATGACTCCCCTTCATCAAGATAAGTCAAACAATTTCAGTAATGTATCATTTCTAACATTTCATCCAAAAACCTCTTCATAACTTCATAACTAAGTAAATCCATTTTATTTCCTTTACATGGTAACTTACCATTTTCTCTAAAAATACAAAAAAAATACAAAACTTCCATCTTATCTTTATAGCCTAATCATTCAAACTAATAAAAAATGCCATTAAGAAATAATAATAATTAAATTTTTAATCTTTAATCCCTTCAAATAATGTCCCTGAGCTGAAGAAGCTTCTTGGATGAAAAGCGAAACATCTTCAAAGAAAAAACCAGAAAGTCCATTTGTCTCTTGAAAAAAAGCACCTTTGGGATAAACTAAATATGCTTTCCATCTCCACAGCTGATTCCTAGCTGAAATAAAAACCAGATGCTATGATCAATTTTTCATTTTTCAGAGGCCTGCAAGGGAGATGGATGTAAAAATGAAAGTGATGATTGATTTACCTTGATTCTCTTTGGGGAGAGACATATTATAGCCTGACCACTAGAGTTTGAGTTGTCCTTGTGGAGTTTATGTATAAGGTACATTCATTGATGCAATGTCCTTCCCTTTTGAATAGCCAGTTGTAGCTTTAGTAAACATCCCAGCAGCGCAAGTAGTATGCAAAGAATATTTTATTGACTGGTGGGGTAAGAGGACAATATGTAATTTTGTGCAGTGTTTTGACAACTGCTCTTAAAAAGCAGTCAATACTACATTAAAAATAATGCAAAGTGCAGAAGAGGGGGGAAATGGTTAAAGAAAACTCAAAAATATGTGTTCATATCTGTAGAATGTTTGGGTAAAATTATGAGGTATATCAGTGAGAAAGATTATTCCATAATAAATTGGTATGATACAGTGTGAAATGGGAATTTTAAATTGATTCTCCAAATAACCATTGGTGGGTGCTGGTCTGCCTTTTTTAGGTTTATGAAAGACACCTTGTGAATCTTTTGGCATGCAATGAAGGAAAAAGTTCTTAAAAGAAATAAAAATGTGTCTGATCTAATACTATGAATAGCCATGATTATACCATTACTAAATACTATAGTTATATTCTTATCATGTGGGCATGGTTTGTTGATGCAGGGAATTAAAGTTCCTTTTTCCTGCTGCAATTTTATTTTATAACCGACATATCAAGAAAGAAAAATATGATTGTGCTGTTTAATAAGATATATTTCATTTATTCAGAATGTATGAAATTGAAGAGAATTATCCAGTAAATAGAGTCCTGTAGCAGATTATATATTAAATGAAAGGAAGAGAAAGAAGCTCAGAAGTAATGGAGAAGTGAGATTTCATTGCATTCTTCAAATGGAATTCAGCTTTTAAGCCATTCCTCTTGCTTTACTTGTTAAAGAGATGGCTAAGATTGTTACAATATCTGTTTATTGCTTTTTCAATAGATAAGAGATAGGAATGTTCTGAGATGGAATGAGATTATTGCCATATATCTCATGTTATATATGAATTTGTCTATCCACATTTATAATTATCTTCAGAATATCCCCTTATATCTCTGGAGAGAAGCATCTGGTGGGTCTTGTTCCCAGATCTGCTTCATCAAAAGTTATGTATGCAAACAGTTTCATTTATAGTTTGAAAGATAACACATATCCAGCAAATGTTTAGGTCAGACTTCAGAATGAGTTTTGCTCAACATGCTAAGATAATTTTGAACAGTAGCCTTTGGCCATTAATTGCTATTTAGATACAAGGTTTTGAAAAGTAGATTTACTGTTTTGGTAAGTCAGTTCTTCCTTCATGTTATTTATTTGTTTGAAATGAAAGGACTAAAATGTTTGATGCTCCAGAAGCATTGAAGTACATTAGTAAACTACAGTTGATCAAGTTTGTATTTTTTCTAAGGATAGATAGGCATTTGAGAGAAAGTAACAGTTTGAATATTATATTTTTCTATAATTTGCATAACTTGAAACACACTATTGGCTACTTCTTTATACCTGATTAAATGCTGAGCAACATTGCTAACTATAATAGTTAGCAATAATAGTTTCAAACTGTTTATATATTACATATTACAGGAGACATAGGTGAGAGGAAAGATTGTTGTTCCTTTTGGGACTCTCATCTGACTGTTTTTTCATCCCAGGTTGATCAAATGTAAACAGCAGTGTTGTTAACTCTGGTGACTGTTGTTCTCAGCCCAACGAAAAATATAGCAACTTTGTGAATAACCCAAGCTCTTAAGGGACTATGGTCCCCCATGGATGGAAATGCAGGTTTTTTTCTAAGCAAATGCTTTCTCTTCACCACTAATCTTTAATTGCTTAAGATTGCATTTCCTGTAGTTGCTCTTTGATTTGAATAAAAATAGAAGAACTTGTATAGAAGCCTACAGAATAAGTTATATAGCCCAAAAGGAAAACAAAAGAATGCAAAGAAAAATAATACTTCAAAAAAAGAGGCCAGACAAAGCCCAGAGAAGTTGCAATGCAAACTTGATAGATACATACTTAAATTGGCCTTTGACTTACGGGACCAACTATCGTAATCATGTTTTTCCCCCTTCCTTCCTTTTCCTGACTTTTCATAACTTTGTGGTTGTAAACTGACATTGCTATGGGAGCCTTTTACTTGAGAAGTAGAACAAAATTGCTTTCGTATTAGAAGTCTCACGTTGAAGGTAGCATGACAACTTTGGGGGGGGAAAGGGTCTCGTATTTATTTATTTATTTGAATCTATTAGCTGCCTGACTCCAATTGACTCTGGTCAGTGAGCAAAAATAGGAGGAAAAAAAATCATATAAACCATCAAATTAGATGGATGGCACAGCACAGCACAGCCTAAAATCTTATACAAAGCAAAATCAAACAAAACAAAATAGAGGAGCAAAACTGTTGCTACTCAAAGCAGCATAATTAGCCCATGTTTAGGGACTAAGTTTTCCCTTTTGCAATGGAGCAGTGGTGTTTAGAACAGTTTTGTCGTATTCCTACAACTCACTTCATTTCATATTTTATGTCCATAGCTCTGCTGTTTTTGTCTGTGATACTGGACTCTCTTGAATGCTTTCTGAAACTGAAGCTCAAATACTTTAGCCCAGAGGTGGTATTCAGCAGGTTTAGACCAGTTCTGGAGAACAAGTAGTGGAAATTTTGAGTAGTTCGGAGAACCTGCAAATACACCTCTGACTGGCCCCGCCCCCATCTATTCTCTGCCTCCCGAGTCCCAGCTGATCGGCTGGGTTTTCTTTGGTTGCCCTGCACAGGAGAACGGAGCTGGAAAGCAGGTTAGTGTGATGAGGAGGGAATGGAGATTTTGCAGTAACATTCCCCCAGGAGTGGGGAGGGAATGGGGATTTTGCAGTATCCTTCTACTGCCACACCCACCAAGCCACGCCCACAGAACCAGTAGTAAACATTTTTGAATCCCACCATTGCTTTAGCCACCTAATTAGAAGAGAGGACTCATTGCAGAAACCCTGATGTTGGGAAAGATTGAAGGCAAATGGAGGAGGAGACAGCAGAGATGGTTAGATAGTGTCGTTGACACAATGAACATAAATTTGGGCAAACTCTGAGAGACAACAGAGGAAAGAGAAGCCTGATATGCTACAGTCTATGGGGTCACAAAGAGTTAGACTTAGCAACAACTTGAATGTTTTAGAGGAAAAAAATTGAGGAAGTGCTATGTTGTTGTTGCAAAGTTGTGTCCAACCCATTGCGACCCCATGGACAATGTTCCTCCAGGCCTTTCTGTCCTCTACCATCTTCTGAAGTCCATTTAAGCTTATGCCTACTGCTTCAGTGACTCCATCCAGCCACCTCATACGTACGTACATACGTACGTATATATGTATGTATGTGCTAGTGTATTACAAAGTCTGAAAAGATAGAATTAGTAGATTGTTTGGGGAGGTGGGGGCTGCAGTTCAGGAATAGAAAGAACATCAGATTTGCAGGTGCAAGGTACTAGCAAATTTAGTAAATAATGGGTTAGAGCTAAAGAGACCACATGGACAATGGTTGGTATTCAGGCAGGAAGAAACTGGAACAGATCAGTGGAATGATAGCATAAATATGTAAGACTCTCTAACCAGTGGTGGGATTCAAATTTTTTTACTACCGGTTCTGTGGGTGTGGCTTGGTGGGCATGGCAGGGGAAGGATACTGTAAAATCTCCATTCCCTCCCCACCCCACTAACCTGCTTTCCAGCTCTGTTCTCCTGTGCAGAGCAACCAAAGAAGTCTCAGCCGATCAGCTGGAATTTGGGAGGCAGAGAATAGATGAGGGCAGAGCCAATCAGAGGTGGTATTTGCCGGTTCTCCAAACTACTCAAAATTTCCGCTACCGGTTCTCCAGAACTGGTCAGAACCTGCTGACTGCCACCTCTGTCTTGAACCATCTACAAATGAAATTAATAGATGTGGGAAGATTACTGCATTA
This sequence comes from Notechis scutatus, assembly GCF_049901735.1. Taxonomy (NCBI): domain Eukaryota; kingdom Metazoa; phylum Chordata; class Lepidosauria; order Squamata; family Elapidae; genus Notechis; species Notechis scutatus. The sequence continues at coordinate 29,393,685 of NC_142009.1, forward strand.
ATTGTCCCCCTGACCATAATGAAAAGTTAGCTATCCAACCTCCTTGATTGGTAGTGTCTGAGACTGAAGATCTCGATAGCAGTCTAGGTCAATCCAGAGCTCTGCCTACTGAAATCTACCATAGTAAATGGCTGAGCGCCACAGAATAAGAAAGAAAAAGTTCATCTTTTAATATGATCTCACCTACTTTCCACTTCCCAAACCACATTATAGATCAAATTCCAGTTATTGCGTGATATTTAAAATTCTCTCTGAATGCTGGAATACAATTCTTCTACCAAAGACATTTCTGCAGAAACATGCAAATGAGATAAAAGACAAGTACAATTTCTTTGATAGGTTAGGGAAGTGGGCTGAAAATAGCAGTGAAACCTAATAAAGACAGTGCTAAGTTCTTCATATAGAAAATAAAACAAATGCATAGATACAGTGATTTATAGGTATGTGACTTGTAAATAGTACTTGTTCCAAAGAGCTTAGAATAGTAGTTGATTACCAATTAAGTACAAATCAATAATGCGAATTGCCCACAAAAGACTTTATTGGCTAAAGTATAATTTCCAACTTAAGACTTTTATTTTCATCCAGCTAACTGCATCAAGAAGATGCTTCATTGTTTTTTTGTATCAAGTCGCCATGATGCTGCTGTTATTTCATCTCCAGCTCATTACAAGGACACTGTAAATTCAAATTTAGCTGTTCCAGTTTAGAATTGAAGTTTGTCCTCTTCTCATACAACACGTTTTGCTGTAGAAAGGATATAAAATGCATCCAGAATTATACTAGTGATGATGTGGTCAGAAACTGGACTCTGCCCTGCTCCTATTGGCTATCTGAGGCTGCTGCAGGCATCAGTCGGATTGATGTCAGCTCTCCTAAAGGTGCTTTTTTCAGGAGGCAATTGGACTTTCTTGTTTTTCTTTGAAGACGTTTCCCATCTCATGCAAGAAGCTTCTTCAGCTCTGACTGGGTGGTGGGGAATGGACGGATTTATTTTCCTTTCAGACAGCTGGTCATTTGCATTCCTTTAGAGTAGGTGTCTCCAACCTTGGCCACTTTAAGCCTGGAGGACTTCAACTCCCAGAATTCCCCAGCCAGCAAAGGGGAATTCTGGGAGTTGAAGTCCTCCAAGCTTAAAGTGGCCAAGGTGGGAGACACCTGCTTTAGAGAGTTGTTGAGGCTACTTGGAGATTTGTCTGTGTCCTCAAGGTCACCCGAGTAATACAAATGGGTGTGGAGACTTTTTGGAATCGCTGAAAGGGTTCCTGTAGTCTGCAGTTTTTCTGGAAATCCATTCATATTCCTGCACCATTCGAGGGTTTTCATCCCAAAGTGCATAGGTAAATGTCTATGGAGATTCTCAGTCATCCAGGGCATGGTTGTCCCAAAGGTGCTTAGAAGACGTTTCACTTCTCATCCGAGAATATTCTTCAACTCTGAAGACAGTAAGCTCTCATATGTAAACCAGATAGGAAACATGACCAAATGATCTAATGTTACTTGGGCAGGGGGTTGGACTAGATGACCTACAAGACCCCTTCCAACTCTGTTAATCTAATCTAATCTATTTCACTGTAAAGCTACATTAATAGAATCTTTCGAGTCAAAAGGTATACATGTTCCATAGGCATTTCTAACTACCTGATAAATTAGGGCGGGTCCTTCCTAAATTTCTTCCTTTGATTATTAAATCCCTGGGGGCTTCCCCCTTTTTTTTGTCTGATTGTTTCCTAGACAGCATTCCTTCTACTTGTCTCTCAAGGTCATTCTCACATACCATTACACTGTTGAGGAGATGTGGTGATTCACAACACTGTACAGCTAACATGCAAATACAGGCAGATTCAAGAATTCATGGCTTGGGACCAGGTTATTTGAAGAACCACTTTTCTCTGATTATATCTGCCTACCCCATCAAATTTAGCAGAAGAAATGTGCTATGGGTGCTATCAGCCAGGGCACTACTCTTGGTAAGTCCCAAGAAGTGTGTCAAATCAGTTCTGTTATATTAGACTGATGGCTTATAAACTAACTCTGTACAACATTATTTAATTATAGCTGACCTTAATATACCGCAGAAACCCCTACTGCTACAAAATGTTGCAATGAAGTCCTACTTGGGATTTGCTATATGGAGGACGTAACATAAATGTTATTTAATCCAATGTAATTGAAGTGGTGTCTCGGTTGTGTCCTCCATATGCTGAACCCCACGTAGGATATCCATTTCAATATTTTGCAACAATGGAAGTTTCTCAGGTATATTAAAGTTTCTCAGGTATATTAAAGTTTCTCAGGTATATTAAAGTTTCTCAGGTATATTAAAGTCAGCAATGCTAACAGTTATCATATATAAAATTCACCTTGTCTAAAAAGCACAACTGCATTGATGTTTTATTTGAGAACTTCCTAGAATAATTTCACTGGTCACTATTTAGTGGACTTAGTGGACTTTTTCCCCCTCATTCAACGGGGTTTCTTTTACGTTTTAGAAATCAATCTGGCCTTGCATGTTGGTTTCAGCTATGAGCACCCATAGCTAAAGTTTACAAAGAAGACATAATACTAGTCTAGTGCAGTGGTGGTATGCTACTGGTTCGGCTGAGCAGGTAATAAAAATCACTACCATAAAAAAAGCCTCGGATCAGCTGAGAGGACAAAAGACTGAAAAGCGCATGGGAGGGTGGGAGGGTCACTCCTAGCTTTTCATTTCTTCATCCTCTCAGCTGATTGGCTTGTTAGGTGCATGTGCATTAAGGGGTTATGCGCATATGCGCATGCGCAATCACCAAACCTGTAGTGACTAAGGTAGGATCCCACTACTGGTCTAGTGCAATCCTCTAGTAGTTGGCATTAATACCGCTTCTGAACCTGAAGGTTTCCAGTTAGCTGTCATTGTTAAATTATCACATCAGGTTAGTTATTATTATTAAAATTTAGAACTGAACATGTAAGGACAAATTGTAATCCATGGTGGCAAAAAAATAAATAAATCAGGAATACAGTAGCACTTTTTCTGATTAACAAGTTTTATTTTTATTTTATTTTATTTAAAAAGCTTTCATGTGCTGCTGCTCACTTTACGAGATGCATGGAGTAGCTAGACTGATTAAAATTGGGGTGAAGTGGAGAGGAAAAAGTTAGTTATGCCAACCCAGAGTGAACATGAGACAGATAACCTTATCAATTAACAATTATAAGGTGTTAAAAATCCACTGACAGTATTTATGAGTTTTTTCCTACTGCTCTGCTCCAGTTAGACTAATATCTATTACCTCATTTAAGCCCCTAAGTAAGTTACACTTTATGTAAAATGCTATGTTTGTAGAATTTATGTAGACCTATATTGTAAAGTTATTTGGATGCTAAAAATAGAGTGGAGTCACTGTATTGAAGTGGAATGTGAGTGACCAGCAGTGTCCTTTGTCTCTATCAGTGTTTCTCAACTTTAAGATGTGGATTTCAACTCCCAGGAATTCCCTAGCTAGAGTTAATGATAGAATTCTGGCTAGATAATTCTCAGTTGAAGCCCACACATCTTAAAGCCCAGCTCCCAAGAAACACTGGCCTATAGGAACTCTACTGTTAATCCAATTCCAAGAATCATTTACTGTGATATTTATGGTTCTATTTGCACTTCTCATCTCTGCCCTGCTCAAACAAATTTCTTAAAAACTATTTGCAACATGTAAAAAAAAAAACTCAATAGAACTGTGAGATTTAAAGTAAAGCAGCAAGTCAAGCAACTTGGTATGGGTGGCAGCCTTTCATGCAAATTCTCAGTAATTTGCATAAGCCATGCACAGGTGCCATGGTTTTGTTTTGTTGGTTGGTTGGTTGGTTGGTAACCCACCTTTACTATTTTTACAAATAATTCAAGGAGGAGAGTATACCCAATGCACACCCCTCCTCCTATTTTCTCACAACAACAACTCTCTGTGAGGTGAATTGGGCTGAGAGAGTGTGACTGGCCAAAAGTCATCCAGCTGACTTTCATGGCTAAGGCGGGACTTGAACTCATGGTCTCCTATTTCTAGCCTGATGCCTTAACCACTAGAACAAACTAGCTCCCTCTGGTACTTGTAAATAGACCATGCAGTGTGGAAACTGCTAAGTGGTTGTGTAATGAACTCATACAAAAATGTGGATGGCTCCTGTAAGTAATTCTGGATCCATCTTTCATCAGAGTATTTTGGATTTTCTTTTGGGTGCTCGGAAACACTGTGTAAGCACTAAATGGATTTGCTTTGCTCATCTCTCTAGTTCTCCTGTGTTTATACATCTACTTTCAGGCACGGAAGTGCATTCGCTATCTGCTTACTGCTAGTGCTTGGCTTCTGAGTATTGTTTTCCAGGAGGTGTATCTGCTGCATTCCCTTGTGCTTGGCTAGAGTCTGCCAGGTGGCACCAGGGATCCCAGGAGCGCTGCTGAATTTGAATGGCTCTGGCGGCGTGTGTTTAGTTTAATTACCCAGTCAGCTGGTGTGGGAATCGAAAAGCAGCTCGGCTCTGGTGCTGAATCTTTTGCCTGTCGCAACAGCGTGCAGCACAGAGTACACACACCCCAATGTATTCCAAACAGCCCAGAGCACATGGAGCTGGGGGTGGGGGAGAGAGGCTTGCAAAGGAAGCATGTTAGTCATCAGGTTGTTGCTGCATAATTCAGGAACACATTTGTCTTGAACTGGAGATTAGCCAGGTAAGGCTGTTTTTTTTTGCACAGAGAGGCATTGAAGCTGTATATAGTATGTTGTTGCTTATGCTTTCTCCTGCATATTGCAGCTTTGAGTGTTGGTCTTTCGGCAGCCAGTCATGTCCTATTTCTAGGAGCCTTTCATTAAGTGGAAAAGAAAAAGGGTCCTTTGCTGCCCGTTATCTCTGTCGATGCAATTATGTAAATCAAAGCTAATGTTTTGTTTGACTTTTACATAGATTAAATTTATGCAGGGCAGGAGGCTCAACTACCTTCAGCACTTGAACTTAAATTCAGTATAGCTTGAACTTTGCTAACTACTTGTTCCTTCAGTGTTTTGTCATGCCTGTCCCCTTCTCGTTTACCCCTCCTCTTGCAGATACTGGATATTTTGTATACAGTAATGCTGGATAGGATTTGGATAATGTTGTTAAGTAGGGACTTGTGTATTTCAGCAGTGACCTTGAAAACGGGTGTGCGTAGGCTTGTTCATACTTGGCAGTGGTCATCTCAGTGGGTAGCAGAATAGGTGTACTTTTTTGATGAAAGGCGGAGAATCTCTCTGAAGGGAAAGGGAAGACGAGCTGTTGCAGGAAAAATACGCTCATTGCTTAATAGTCACTAATCATTGACAAGCAGCAAAAGCAGCAAAAGGCAAAAGTTTAATTATTTCAGCTTTCCTCCTAGCAAGCAATCATATATACAAAAGGAAAGGAAAAATCTTTCCTCTGGGGGAAATTGATTTGCTGCTGATTTATCATCAAGATTTCAATGTTTCTTGTGTAAAAATCGGGAGACTTCCTGATCTGATTTAACTCTTCAGAAATTCCATGGGCAAATTTTGAAAGCCCAGAAAAAAGAACGGGGAAAGAAGAGAAAAAGAAGACAACAGGAATGAGAATAATTATTTCAGTGGATTTCAACAGCTCCCAGCATATGTTATCAATAATGTTATATATGGCTCAAGATGGCATCGTATGGCTTACAAACATTGTGAACAAGTCTGTTATAGCTGATGTTACACTATTTGCATTATGCTACTCTGACAGAGGGCCACATATCGGAAAAACAGAATAAACGCAAGTATCTGTAGATAAGTTGCTATGCAGCATGTAAAGAGAGTGGATGCCTGGATATAGCTGCCTTATCTTAATAATCTCTTTCAAATTTTGAACCATGAGATTACCTGCAGTCTGATATCATGCATTAATATGGGTGTTAAATGTAGCATTTAGCTTGTGTGGAAAGGAATTTATTTTTGTATTAAATTTGTGTTGTTATGATGTAGAATGTAGTTCTTGGTGGGTATGTCCAGTTGAATAGATATTACATGATTTGTTAATTGTGAAATGTGCAGTAAGTTAATGTAATCAGTACGTTGTTTGATTATCTTAACATTTATAATCGTATTTAGTCCTCTGCTTTTTTTGTATGTGGTATAGCTATCTGGTACAATCACCTTGTTGCTGATCCCACATAAGTGATGGAATTGGGGGTGGGAGACATATTTTCTTTTTGAAGAAGTTACATCATTGTGCGTATTCCAGAATGGGCAATGTCTTTCTTATTTGAGCAGATGTTTTGGGGGTAAATACAGCAATATCTGGACTTACACTCTTTGCAGCTTTTGCATATACCGGTAGCTTAAACTTTTAAGTTGTGTATGGGTTGTTGAATAAAATTGAATATATCCACTCTTGGTGTAAGCGGTGGGGAGGACCCCAAAGGCACACAGCAATTCTGGGTGGAAGAACAAATGTGTGTTTAAGTGGAAAGCACAGATGTTAGCACTAAGATTTGCTGGGGAAGGAGAGATAATTTAATGACTCTTAAAGGTATTGAATTTCCTGGTATGTCTCTTTCTAACCCAGAACAGTCTATTCTTAGCATCACCTCTCCCAAGAGGAATTATTTTTAACTAAAGAAAACAGATTTTAAAGAAAGTTCTTCTTTTTTTCCAAATCTATGCAAATCGTCACCCTATTAAATTACTATGTTCGTAGATAAATGGAAAATGGACATGAAGTTAAAAAGAAAGAAGGAGTGAATCTATGCCTGCAATCTGTCAAGTTCTGAAATGAAGTTCTGCTCCATTTCCCCCCTTACCTTCAGAGATTGAAACTCTCAAAGCTGCAAAATAGGGCTTTTTAGCTCTGGCACTTGTTAACATTATAAAGACATTTTGTTCGGTTATTTCATTTTCCTCTCTTATGAAACTTCTTTCTCCACAAAAAGTGCTTGACTTAGTTCCCTAGCCATCTGAAACTGTTTTGTTTTTTTGCTTATTTTTTTAAAGCCTTTCAAAATAACAATAAGTTTGATTGTTTCGAGAAAGATGGGGTTGATTATAGTTAGGTAGCTCTTTTTTATTACTCTGATTTGAAACCCACATATTTTGCAAATAAATGAAAAATAACCTAAAATAAAACTTGCAAAGAAAATAGAGAACTTTCGATAAAATAGAAATGTACCCAGAGATGCCCCAGTCTCTTCCAATTCAGGTCTGTATTTCAAATGGAATCAATTGGATGTCTGGTTATCCCAGGGAATTGGTTTGTTTAAATTAAATTTTCTCTACAATCCCAGGCAGTGTGCTTATTTCTGTGACTAGCATCCAGTTGCTGAAGTAGATGCAATAGTATTTGGAGTTATGACAAAGAGGGAAATTGAGAATAATAAGTATACAAGTCTATAAGTAAATAAAATATATGCAGTGCAGCTTCCTTTTCAAACATGTTTTCTATACATTGCAAATTTGACTGATTGATTTTTTTTTCTCATGATGCCACCCTAAATGTGTTGCTAAATAAGACCATATCTTTTAGGTCTGTGATTTGCTAAAGCATATGCTTTCTGATGAGGTTGTTCAATTATTTTTTAATGTTGTCAAATAGATCCTAAATTTCATCCCTTGGAAATCTCCTAAAAATGAGGCATTCTGATATCAAATGGAAACTTACATGAACATACTACTTGTATGATTTGAGTGTATTTGTAAGTGGGATTTTTGTTATTAACCTAGCAGATGTATTTGAACAAGATTGATTCCTTTCATTTTGTTGTGGCATGGTTGGGTGGTTAAATTTGTTTATGATTTAGTATGAAAACTCTAGAGACACAATATCAAAGTTAAATGCTTTGTGTGAACCTGTTCTGATGCCTTGGGATTCAAGAGTGGTTTGTTTGAAACAAGTCTGAATTTCATAACAGCAGACTCTTAACATATGGAAGATTAGGAGTGTGTTTGCCTGTAATGATCAACCATTATGTCCATTTGCTCTCCCTAAGTGTTTGAGAACTGTCAGCATCACTTGGTTCTAGAGGTTTTCTCCTCCTGGAACAGGAATGTGCAAAATATATCCCTTTATTTCAGTAGATTTTCTGCTTTGCTTTCATCCCCTTCATCTCAGATATCTGTGGCTAGTCAGCATATTGTCCCGTATATCCTCTTTTCTGTATGACTTTTCAGTTTATAGGCGCCTCTTCTCATCTCACCTCCTGTCCACCTATCCCAGCGAAACCCTTCTTCAGCTAATCCTACTTTATAGCGGCGTTGGGAGGAAAATGTTCCCCGGCAACCCAGTTTTGTATTTGTGTTGGAGCATATGGCAAATGCCTGTGCAGTTTTGCACCTTTTGATGCCTTGTTTTTGATGCATAAACCCAAAGGGTTCTTGCAAAGGAAAGAGTAGCAAATTTAGATTAGCAAGAATATGTCTATACGTCATTTTGGAAAGCATCAAGCAAAACTGATTCTTTTGTCTCTTGTCTTACCCTGTACATTCCTGTGTGGAGTTTTGGTTACCCTTTGCAGTTGCGTATAACTAATTGAGAAATAGAAATACAAGCACTTTTGAGGGTCATGCAATTCTAAGACAACTGTACTCAAATATCCATTTGAGAATTCGACCTCCCCCTTCCCATGTATAGGAACTTGAGTATTCAGCTGAGGATTAATACTTCCCCCCTGATGGAAATTAAAATAGAATCAAATATAAGAAGGGTTCCAATAAATACCTTTACCTGCACAATTTGCAAATCCATACTGGAGACTGTTGGATTGCTATAAAATTACGCATCTGCACAACTGTTCCAGACTTCTAGATAGCAAGAAAACGTTAATCTTTTCCTTTCTATATAATGTTGGATGAATGAAAAAGTTGCATAGCTATCAAACGTATCAGCTGAGATACTGATTGGAAAATCTTACCAATCTAGAATTTGCTTTCCCACCCCATAAAACTAGAATTATTAACATAACATCCATTATTAATAGATGTTTTATTAAATACATTAAAATAAGTAATTTAAGATTATACCATTAATATAAAAACATTGTTATGAGAAAGCTGCAAAACATGAAATCATTTGATTGCAATCTTGTCTTTGGTTTGAATTGTTCTGCGTCCTTCAACAAATTGCTGTTGTCTCAAATTCATGTCCAACCAGGATTAATTATACTAGCCTGATTGGTCTTTGTATGGATTATTGGGTATATGGGAAATGAACAATTTAAAGTGCTCCTGTAAATGTAGGTATTACTATTTAATTTACTGAAGCCCATTTTTATATGTGCTGCTGCTATAATGCATAGGGAATGTATTATGACTACTTTTGTAGAATCTAGAAATGGTAGCAGATGTCACCTTGAGACATGAGTTTATAATTTGGAAACAGAACACAGTGTACTGTAGGCTAACATGTAGCATTTGGGTGGGAAACACTTGGTAATATATCGTGGTTCTTGAGACTTTCGCTTTCAGTCGAACAGGAAAGCACTATTATTTAACAGAAAGAAGTAAAAAGCTTGAATTTGTCATTTTAGTGTAAGCACCGAAATACAAACTCAGCCCGTCATTAATAGGCATGTCCAATAGCTTTTTAAAAATCTTTAGAATTAATATCAGTAATATCACCACAAGTTAAAAGAGCAGGTGTAGTTGGTAGAGATAGATAGATAGATAGATAGATAGATAGATAGATAGATAGATACCGTGTTTCTCCAACAATACGGCCTCCACCAATAGGAAGCTCCACCATGTTTTATTGGCAGCAGGTGAAATTAAGCCCCGCCCCCTAAATTAAGGCCTATTAAAAGCATGTGTTTCCCCGCCATTTCTCACATTGTTCATTAGAACTACACGAGGTGAAGAGAAATGGGGGGAAAGGGCAGGGGTGGGGGGGCAGAAAACTTGCCTTTAGGAGTGCCCTGCAGGTAGCCTAGGCTAGAATACCCTGATAGCTGATAGAAGCTCCCTTGAAGGCGAGGGGACAGGGGCAGCCACGCCTCGCCCGAAGCAGCTGGGGACTGTGTCCTTTAGGGAGCTTTCGATGGGCAGATAGAAGCGGCCTGGCGGCGAGGGGAGTGTGTGTGCGCGCTCGCCCCAAGCCTCTTCTACCGGCCGATCGAAGTGGCTGTTGAATGCGCTTGGGAAGCTTCCCTCGCGGAAAAGTCTGCCTTAAAGGCGAGGGGACAGGGGCAGCCGCGCCTCGCCCGAAGCAGCTGGGGACTGTGTCCTTTAGGGAGCTTTCGATGGGCAGATAGAAGCGGCCTGGCGGCGAGGGGAGTGTGTGTGCGCGCTCGCCCCAAGCCTCTTCTACCGGCCGATCGAAGTGGCTGTTGAATGCGCTTGGGAAGCTTCCCTCGCGGAAAAGAGTCTGCTTTAAAGGCGAGTAGACAGGGGCAGCCGCGCCTCGCCCGAAGCAGCTGGGGACTGTGTCCTTTAGGGAGCTTTCGATGGGCAGATAGAAGCGGCCTCACGGAGAGATACGCGCACATGGGCCGCTCTAGGTGGGGGAGGAAATTAAGTCACCCCCAAAAAGACGTCCTAGCCGTTTTTTTAGGGGTCAAAAAAAAAAAAGGCCCGGCCTTATTATGTGAGAAACATGGTAGATAGATAGATAGATAGATAGATAGATAGATAGATAGATAGATAGATAGATAGATAGATAGATAGATAATCTTGATTAATTATCATCTTAATTATTCAGTTAGAAATAAAAATAGTGCTTTTTGTTCTAAATCAAAGTGTTCTACCATAAAAATAATGAGTAGAACTAGAAAAATCCCTTGTTGCCTAGAAACTTTCTAAAGTCTCCCATATCTTTTCCAGTCCTGCTGCTGAGGTCTTTCTGATTAGAGGTTTAACCTGGCATGATCTTCGTGCAAAACAGCGACTCAGTCTAGAACTCTTGGGTTCAACAGTGTGCTATAGATATGTAATATAAATGATCTCCTGGTGTTGAAGAAAGTGCTACCTGGTGTTAGTGGCTATAGGCCTTTGGAATTTAATATAACATTTAATATAAAAAAAGAACAACAGTAAAGAAGACTTATGACATGTGTCTTTATGCAGCCCACCAGCTCAAAAAAAAAAAAAAAAACCATTAGCAGATGTACATGCAGAATGAGTTGCTAACATTGAATGGATGCACAGGTCTTCTTTCTCTTTTTTCTACTAGTTTTAATGAACCACTTCACATATGGATAAAGTCTGTTAATTTAGTACCATCTTTCATATATATATATATATATGTTGACTGAATATACCAGTATGAAAAGTGTATGTTTTTGATCTGTAATATATAGATTGTAGAGCATTCCTGAGTAGCATTCCTGAGTAGCATTGAGAAGAAATTGAAAGACAGCTTGGTGTAGAGGTTAAGGTGAGGGTGTGGAAACTGGGAATACTGTAAATTCTAGGCCTATCCTGGCATGAATGCCGACTGGGTGACTTTGGCCAGTCACCGTGTCTTTGCCCAACCTATCTCACAGCCCAACCTATTTCCACCAGTTGTGGTGGAAATAGGAGGGAGGAGTCTTATCTGAGCTGCTTTTAGTTGCTGGAAGGCATACCTGAAAATTCTCAAATTTGAATAACAACCAAATGATCCACCCTTTAATCCAGTCTTCCAGATTTGTTGAATTGCAATCCCACAGCCAGCATAGATAGTGATGAAATATGTAATCTAATACATGTGTAGGATCCCAAGTTGGGAAAGAGTGTCTTAGAATATTATAGTTTTGAGAAATACATACACACATAGATAATTACATAGTCATCATTCTTTTTATTTTTGAAGTAAATAAGATCATATAAAGCAATGGTCGCCAACCGGTGGGCTGCGGCCCACTGGTGGTCTGCAAGAAAATTTTGGTGGTAAGCAGAGAAATGTCACCCCCAGAGCACCCCCCAAAAGCAATTAAGTCAGGCTGCGCCGCCCACATGGCCCGCGGAAACCCTCCCCACCCACTCACTCCTTACCTGGCAAACTTGCCTGCTAAGTTGCTATTTTTCCTTTTTTTCCCCCTACCATCAGCTGTTCTGCTGTGCCGGGAGATTTAGATTAGCTAGAAATCAGGAAACCATTGGATTTCTTGCTTTCTAGCTAATCTTTAGATCTCAGAGCCGAACCTTCCTTAGGACTGAAGCTTCTATTATTTAGTGCAGACTCAGGTGGCCGATGGCAGAAAGATAGATCTGTGATTGAATCTGTGATTCTGTGAGCAACTCAATCTGCCTGCCTGCTTTGCCTGATTTTGGATAAAAGTTGCTCTTTTTTAAATAAAAAATTCAATATTTACATAAATATTTATAATATTTACATACAAGCCATACCCAGCCAGTCATATGACCACCAAGCTAAACCCACACATTAGGGGTTTAATTTGGACACAGAACTGGTTGGTAAGAAATTTGAATCCCACACCTGCCTCTGTGTGTTTGTGTGTGTGTGTGTGTGAGAGAGAGAGAGAGAGAGAGGGAAAGGGAGGGAGAGAGAGAGGTTAGATCAGATCTCTTTCTCTCTCTCTCACTAACATCAGCAAGACACCATCAGTCAAAATTCTTATTAGTGGTCCCCAGGATTTGGTGGTCACTGAGGCCAAAAGGTTGGCGACCCCTGATATAAAGCAACGAAAAGCAGTATGAAAGAATAAAGTAATGAAATATAAAACATGAGGATGGATGGATGGATGGATGGATGGATGGATGGATGGATGGATGGATGGAAGGAAGGAAGGAAGGAAGGAAGGAAGGAAGGAAGGAAGGAAGGAAGGAAGGAAGGAAGGAAGGAAGGAAGGAAGGAAAGACTCAAACATATTTTTCAAAATCTCTATCATCAGAAGATAAAGCTTTTGTACCACATTTATTTTACACAGAAAAAGCATCTGTTTTAGAGAACTAAACAGAGACTGGTTTTATGAATGTATATTGTTTAGTCATCCTCCCACTAACATTGAAACTCTGGTTTCCTACTGATCAGTAAGTGAATGATGGGAATGTTGCTTTCTTGAGATTTTTGGGCCTATCTATTGGCCAAATTCAATTCGAAATTTTAAAAATTCATGTAAGGAAGCTAAGATATGTTTTCTCCATATTTCTCCCTAATGCCTTTAGCATTGATGCCCCAGAGACCCTCTAGATAGCTGGGTATACAATGTGGGATGCACCTGTCTATTTACTTACTTTTTAGTAGATATTTTTGTATTTTCTATATTTTGGAGTTATGTTAATTTGGTTACTTGATAATGTTTATTAAAAAGAAAAGAAAAATCTAATACCAATATAGGTATTTTACTATATACAAATCTTGGAAATCTGTTTAGGCAAAAAAAAATGGCTTGCTGGAATCTGCCTCATTGCAAATGTATACTTATGGAATAATGTTTGAAGGAGTTCTGCCAAACATACATGATACGGAATATGATTTCCAGGCCAGGAATGATAGACAGAGCAAACTCTCTGTTTAAAAACTGGTCTTTCCAAAAACGGTTGTTCCACTCTGGATCTATGAGGTGGTATCAGTAAATAAGACCTGGATCTATGAGGTGGTATCAGTAAATAACAATCCTGAACAAATGGTACATGAAACTTAGCTTAATTTGTATTCCACTCACCCAAGTTCTTAGTTTCCAAAGTATCTCCATTTGCCACTAATCTGTGGGTTTCACAGAGACTATTTGCACTTTACCAATTTCTTTTAAAGCTAGGTACATATGAAATTGGGATAATTGCCGCAAGTTAAGAACAATCAATTCCACTGCTGAGCTTTCTTGGGTTCTGTAACTACAGGAGCTCAAGCAAACTCTCATTCAATTCAGCTAAGTACAGATAATTCTCTTTCCTCCACCCATCCAAGCTGCCACAGTGTGTGAGTGATAGACTATCACAACATTGCTTAGGCTTGAAATAATAGATCCCAAGTTCTTTAAAAGGGCTTTCAGCAGAGCCTCCTAGGCAGTGCTTGAAATCATGAAAACTACATATACTCTAAGGAATTGCTAAATGGTGTCAACGAAAGAAATGGATTTTTCTGCTCATTACAGGATACATACAGAAAGTTTTGAAGCAGCAAGCAAGTCTTACCAGTTTTCTCCCAGAAGAGGAGATCCCATGACTGACATGGAAGTGAAATGACAGCTGCCCCTCATGAACTTGCACTTTGGTACTCTTATTTGCTTCAAGACTTATCCTAAAGCAGATGTATAATTTATTTACAGTTCTGAATTAGCAAATAGCCACAAAAGTGTGAGTGGAAATCATAGTGAACTGACTTGTACTTCCTGAGCATGTAATCTATTTAATTTTCTGTTACTCAGATTCTTTTTGTAGTCCTTCAGTTCCCATCTGCCGTGTTCTAAGAACCTAACAAAATAAAACACCTGAAGCTTGGTGATTATACAATCTATTTATACGTTCTGGTAAATAGCAATCTTCCCTATCTCAAAACATTGCAGAGTTAAGGAGAGGCAACTGCTAGACCACCTCTGGATTATGTGCAACCCTGTAGCAACCCTGAAGCCTCCAAGATGGCCCCAGCCAGGTTTACTTCAGGGTTGACACCTAGTTGCTATTGGCTGCATATGATTTTTGTACCTTTATACTGTGAGTCACTCATAGCTTTGTGTTCACCCCACTCCACACACCTGCCTCTTTCCTTTTGAGAGCTAACATCTAACTTTTGATGCATTGATATATTCTATTAATGCAGTGGACACCATGGGTGCATTTTTTTCTAGATATTTCATTTACATGATTAAGGAAAAGGGAAGGGAGAGAGCAGCACTAGTTATCCCTACATTTCTTATTAAAATTTAATAACTACTCTGATGATGCAATGTAATATCCAAAAAGTAATCCAAGGGAAAACGGCAGTGCTTGCCAGTAGTTGCCATGGTTACATTCAGTTCTTACCAGAAGAGAAACAAGTGTGAATTCTTCTTTCAGATAGTGTGCTGCATCACTTATCCAAATAACTTGGAGCACATTAAAAACATATTTGGATAATCAAAAGTTGATATCATTAAGGGCTTGGGTCAATTTACATTGGAATGAAAATGTCATGATGATAATAGTAATGATGTAATGAACTGGCATAGAGTTATAGTTTTAAATAGCCAGAGGGTTGTGTCAAAGAAGGGCATATTGCATGGGGCTGACACATACAATCATATGATCAAACATGATGACATCATGTATGATGGCACAAATACCAAGACCAAGATTCTTGCATCACATGTTGATGTGCAAATAAGTCATGGCATTTTTGTGTTGCTGTTAACCAAGGTTTGTTATTGACACTACTGTAACCAAAGTTTAATTAGACAATTTTCTTTCTCTTGAGAACATTTGGAAATCAGAGTCCAAGGAATGCTGCAGTTTGCTTCCCAAGCAGCTGCTATGAAGTAGGTGGTAGATACTGGGACTTCTTTCTCACATGCTGTATTGTTTATGGTTGTATCTTCTGGCCCCATGTTTCTGTTCCAACTAGCCATTGGAATATGTAGCAGGTATAATCAGATCTCCCATGGCAGATTCTAGATTTTTTTTTAAAGAAACAAAGTGATGGATTAGACAGGCTGTTATTAGCAATTGAATTCTACCATCCTTGGCTTTGATTTCCAAGCCTAAAATCAAGAACTGATAAATTTTTAGAGGAACAAAAACCTTGAAATATCTCTCAAAAAGCAAGACAGACTGAAATAAGTTGTTATTTCTAAAGTATTGGTAGCAGTTGCACTTTGGCCTTTTATGCCACAGCATGTAGTCATAAAATACGTAAAATACCTGGCAGAGAATTTAAAAGAAGCAGCAACAAGTTCTTTTGAAGACTGTCAGAATATATGTTCTCCATTGCGTGCTTTGAAATAGAATAATGTTCTCCCTGCTTGATATTATCCAATAAGGCAAATGCAGAGAGCTATGGAAAAGAAGCAGAAATCGGTGAAATTGTGCATGTGTCTTTTATAATGCATTTAGAATAGAGAAAAAGCAGAGAAATAGAAAGAAAGCATGGGATAGTCTATTAAAGACAAGAGGAGAAACGAAAAGTTTTACCAGATTAATATGGGGAAACTATTTTGAACCCAGGGGGTCAAGTTGGCTTGAAACAAGAATACCTTATGCAGGCCATCAGCAGCTGGGGTTACCCACTGTGGGCATGTAGCTCCTGACATGCTTTCCTAATGCCACACAAGCTGTTCATTCATTCAGGTGCTCTCTCTTTCACACAGATAAATATATGCTTCCTTGCTGAAAATGCCTGCGGAACTATATAATGCCTCTTTTATGGCTAGTAGAGACATTTTTTTTAAGCTTAATCTGCTAATGCTGATCATATTTGCATCTGATTTTTCAAGGATTCAATAGAATTCAGTAAATAAGCGGTTAACCTTTCCCCTCCTGTGCAGCTAGGCATCTGGAAGTAAATGTTCCCTGTGCTGAAACCACAAGTATTCCTAATACAGACAACTTTGGACCTGTATATGTCCTGTGGAACAGAGGTTTCCTTTAACATAAATGGTGTACGATGAGGCCTTCTGCAAATCCTATCAGTTTCTTTAGGGATTGACAGTAGCAAAATCAGCCTCCTTGCTGCTGAGGATCAAACTATTTCTTCCATAGGTTCATCTCTACAAGGCTGACCATTGTATCTGTATTTGCATGTTGGTCTTAGAAAAGGAGTTTATTTGGCATTGCTAATTTTTTTTTATGTTGATTCCTGATAAAAGGATTAAAATCAGTTAAGTGGTACACTATTTAAATATTACAAACCTAACCTTGACTTGCCTCTTTGAAAGGGACTCTTCCTTACCTACCAATCCGTTCTGCAACAGTGTTATTGTATCTTTTCACCTTGTTATTAGATTATCATCTTCCCAGCATTTTTATAGGCATGTGATCAAAGGAACATAAGGGTAAAGTTGCTCTGACTGCTTGTGTAAAACAATAAGTGGAACAATTCAAGGAGAGCAGCAGAGGCTTACAACTGAATACACAAATGAGAATTGAGTATACCATGGGGTCTGATTCACTTGGAGAAAGGCACTTTGATATGATCTGAAATTACAGCTGGAAAACATAAACAGCAATGCTAAACATCTGCAAAGCATTGTCAAAGCAGTTTTTCATGGGTTTCTACACTGGTCAAGCCCCAAGAGTGTGTAATGCCATTGTGTTTGTAATTCTAACATGAGTCACATAGCCATCAAGGACCCGGCTCTCTCAAAACTGAGTTTGCAGTATAATTTGCCTTATTGCTTTGATGATGCTGAGCTGGAGTAATGAATAGAATTGAGTAGTAAATTTTGGGCCACAAAGAGACATTTATCAGAGGCAAATTTTGCAATATATCTATAAATCTTGGTGTTCTGTTTTGAGAGTACACTGCTTTGGTTTATGACGTGTGCATTGAATTCCATTTTATCTCTCTCTGGCAAAAGCTTCCTAGTCTACTTTGGTCATATCATTTAAAAATGCTATTTATTTAATTTCAGAAAATTCAATTAGCTTCATCAGATATAAGCATCTTTTCCCAAGAGTATAGAAATGACATGCAAGGATAAGTTACCTTGGAAGCAACTATATAGCTGTACAGGCATTTCCAGAAGGGGGAGTTTCATCATTGCTGCTCTGCTGGCTTTGGAGGTTGGAATAGACTCTGCTACACCATTGGCCCTCTCTTGCCTTCCCTAACTTCTTGTTGGTCTATGTTGAGTTCACATTCATTATTAAATCTTAAGGGGAAGAAAGTGTGCATAGAACGTGAGGGCGGGGAAAAGAATTGAAGCTAAGGTGACCTGGTTCCTCAGATAAAGTACTGAATTTTTTTCATCAACTCATAAAAATTTAAGGCCATTAAAAATGAATTAAATAACTTGGGATATCCACCTACTTTTATAAAGGCTTTATTATAGATTTAATTATATTAAGTAAAGTATATTAAAAACATTGTAAAGTGTTTTATATATACAGTAGAGCTATTTTTTAACCAGGATATTTATCTGATTTTATCTCTATGCATTATAGTTAATACCATCTTGCAAATCACTTGTGCAACTTTTCGATATATGTATTTCCTCTTTCTACACAATTGTATATCAGTACAACTTTTGTAATACAAGGGGTAGTAGAGATGTGCAAAACATTTTGAATTGGAACCATTTCAAATTTTAAACAACCAATTTCTAGATTAAAATGCCCCTTTTGTATGCAAAACATTCTGGCAGTGCTTTATGCTTAGCAACACCTCAACTGAAACAGTACCAAAAATAGTCAAAAGTAGCCCATTTCAAGCTTGAAACAGGGTTTTTCAGATTCAAAGCAGTGTGTTTTGAACTTGAGAAAGTTTAAATCTGAAACATCTTGCACACATAAGATAGTATATGTAATTGTGAAACATTCTCTGTATACTTATATAGAGAATACTTATCACTTTTGCAGATGTCAGAAAAATCGGGTAAGGTAATTAATATTCTAAAGACTGAAAGAACCTTAAAAGGAAACATCAGCCAGGCTAAAGTAGCTAGACAAAATAATTTCTTTACTTAGGAAAAAGAAATAAAATGCATATGTGTAAAACAAAGGGAAATGTTCTTAGAACGGTAATTGAACATAAACTGAATATTGACTTATCAGTATTTTATGACTGCCACAAAAAACAAGTGCAGTTGTAGGTTATACCAAATGAAGCGCAATTGCCTAACCATCTGAATAGTTTCACTTTATCCTGGCTTGATTAGGACCTCCCCCCAACCCAAGTACTATGTCCTGCTCTATGCTACCACATGTTAAACAGAGTTTATTAAAAATGAAATGGACAGAAGGATTGGAAGCTAAGTCATATGAAAACAGTTTGAAGGAGGCAGGTGAACTCTTGAACTCTAACTATATGAAATGAAATCAGTCAGAAGATGCCGAAGACTTGCTCTCCAGATGAGCTGTTCAGAGCATCCATTGTTTGGGGGGGATGATGCTTCTGTCACTCGTTTGATAGGCTGGGCTTTAATTGAGAGGACGCTCCTCCTCCTCCACGGGACTCCTCCCTAGCGTCCCCAGTTTTTGCTCAGCCTTCGTGGATATAGGCAGCTTAATTTCCTTTCCCTTGGCCAGAATAGCAAAGGCTTCAAAAGGAGTCAACAAAAAGGTTTGCTTTTAAACTCTAAACAACTCCTTTAAGGCTTTTAGTTTCAATGAGTCAAGCAGCTCCCTACGATATATAACTCGAGCCAAGGGAGCTCACCATAGCTTCAGATAATGATCTCTCGCCCCCAGGACGATAGGAGGTGATAACACCTCAGCTGCATGGCTAACAACTCACGATCTTTTCAAGCTGAGCCACTATGACCGCCGCCGCCGCTATGATCGCTGCCGCCCGCGCCTGATGGGAGAGGCTCTATTTTAAAAGGGTCCGAGGCTTTTTTCTCTCCCCTGGGAACACCGTCTGGGGTGGGGGCATCAGCGCCCATCTGCCCCACCGCGCCTTTTTATTCAAGGGGAAAGTCTGCAGTATCGACTCCCCACAAGGTGTGAAAGTGCTGCTGAGCTGATTTAACTCATTACGCGCCTAAAGAGATAACGGCTGGTGCCATTGCAGACTCACTAACCATGCGGTAGTGATCTGCATTTTATTTCTGGAACTGTGAGAGGCTTTTCTTTCCCCAAGAAGGGGTCTCCTTCCTGGAACCCGAGAGAAATCATCCTAATACATATGTGTGTGTATGTATGTATGTATGTATGTATGTATGTATAGATAGATAGATAGATAGATAGATAGATAGATAGATAGATAGATAGATAGATAGATAGATATTCAGATATAATTATTCTATTTTGGACCCTTATTCATTAAGGAGGAAACTGTTGGCTTATGCCCTCACAGAATTAAACAGCAGCACCACAGCGAGCACCAAGGCCTGTGTCCACCTGTGCAGGAAGCTGTCGCAGGCCTACATCTTATTTCAACAATTCCTCCTTTCTAGGCCTATGAGGTGTTCCTAATTTGGCTAATTTGGAAATAATAATATTAATAACAAAATAATAATAACGATAATAATAATAGAAACAAGAATAAGAATTCAGTATTCTTACATAAGATTATACAAAACTGGGGAACATTGTTTTAGGGTTCCCTGACCATTGCTGGTTCAGGCCCCTGGGCGTGCCAACCGCCCAACATTTCAGCCTCATTAACAGTAAAATTTAATAAGCGGTCACAATGGCAAGCGGCAGTAGCTCAAGAGCCATGTCAAATTCTCAAAACAAATTGGAGCATTCTAAGTGTATCTCCTAAGCAGCAGAAAAAGATGCTAACAAGCGCCATAAGGTACTAGAAAAACACATGAAGAAGTTCATGTGGGAGGATGAAGAAAATTCTCAAACCTCATCTCCTCCAGGCCTACTTTGGCTCCAATCCCCCTCTGCAACCACCCCTGAATCTGTCTGTGTAATCCAGATGCAGCACAGCTGCACAAGATCAGGTAGCCCATCTAGATCAGTACAAGTGACTCGAAGTGACTCTGTGACACATTGCTCCAACAGCGGCCAGATATTGTCAAGATGATGACTTACCGGAAAATATCCCCACAAAGATGTGACTGTGAATGGAATTAGCAATACGCCAATTTATCTCTGCGGAGGTGCAGCATACTGCTCTGAACAACAGAGCGCTCCTTCTGACTGGAATTCCCTATAACTCCGGTCACTAAGCAGGACAGAGCATCCTTACCCTCAGGTATCTCTCCACAGGAGATTCTGTAGTTTCAGATATACTCCCGCAAGGTATTTAGAAGAAGCAAGAGCTATTGATCGGGTGGAGGCAGAGGACTCTGAGTTCTCCTGCTCAAATTCTCAAATTCTAGTTAGATTCGCATCGGCTCACATTAAAAGGTGATGGTTGATGCTACATCTTGACGACTAAAACAATGCCAACATCATTTTGTTTATAAGAATTCCATGGCATTATCTGTTGAGAAGCCACTTCCCCTCACAAGGATCTCCGTGAGGGTCCAGGGGACATTTATGCCGATTACGGACCTCTTTCTGAGGTTGACTATTGGGCTTCCTTTTTCAGTTGGCAGCCCTCACAGAATTCTAGCAGCGCAGTAACAGCGAGCACCAAGGCCTGTGTCCGTCTGGGCAGGAAGCTGTTGAGCGCCAGTGATTGCAGGATCACCCAATTGCAATACAGGTCCTGAAAGGTGTTCTCTATTTGGCCTCACAATTTGATTCCATATTCAGTCATCTAATTATGAGTTTGGTAACAGCACAACAATTTATGTTAGTAGCTGTGCACAGATATAACAAAAATATCAATAATAACAATATTAATGATATCAATATTATTATGAATAATAACATAATAACAAATTGAATTTACCAAAAAACGGGAAGGGGGAGCAAATATCAAGAGGATTCCCTGCCTCTGTTTATATCAGTCCTCTGAACCAGTCAACAGTCCATTAATATCTCATACACATATAGATACATAGATATAGATATCTCACCTTGTGGGCTTTAGGTCAGAATCTTCAAGGGCAACCAAAAATACCCCCAGAGGACAATAAACCAACTCAAAGTAGATAAAAACGTCCTAGAGAGACCTCTAAGGCAACAAAGGATGCCAAGAGACACCAAAATGTGTTAGATGAGCATATCTTAAATTTAAAAAAAAAAATGCATGAGGGAGGTTGAACAGAAGTCTCAGTCCTCTTCCCCAGCCAGGCTGGTCCCAGTTCCAGAGTGCTCGCTTCAGCAGCACATATACCAAAATTGGAATGATACAGAGAAGATTAGCATGGCCCCTGCGCAAGGATGACACGCAATTTGTGAAGTGTTCCATATTTCACCTTGCCTCCATCCCTGGATCTCTCAACGCCATCCAGGAGAGCCTCAGAGAGACCGGTTCAACCCAGGCCTTCAGCAGCGCTACTTGCCTGACAGACAGTTGTGGGACCACACCAGAATTCCTCCTCCCAGAGGATATCCCTGACAAATTGAAGGCCTGGAGGGACATGGCAACTTGAAGAGGCATCGCAGCCGGGGCACAGTAGAAGTTGATGGCTAGGCAGCCTCCACAATCTGACCTCGATTCTCACTCGATTAAGTTACTATGCAGAATAGACCTTCATTACCAGCAGGTACCTCCTTCAGGGGAGTATTATATAATCCAGTTACACATTCACAGGATGCACAGGATGAGGGAGAACTAGAGACCAGATGGAACAGGTTGAGGAAGGGTCTACTCACAACAGTGACCAAATTCTGTCAGAGGCGGATCCCCTAAAAAGGGGGGGCATGTCAAACATTGAAGGCATTAAGCCAGATCACCGACCTTCAGGTCTGTTTCGCCCTCAGACTTTTTTCAAGTCTCTGTTGTTTCAAAAAAAAAAAAAAAATCCTACTTCCTGCCTTGATATTCCATTTCCCCTCGGCCCAACAATCGTTACTATAAGGGGGGGGTGTCAGATGATTTAATCTTCTCCCAACCAATAATGTAAGAGGAAGTCATAACTGTCCCATAGAGGTTCTTGGACCTCGTCCAGAAACAAGGGGTCTCTTCAGTGGCGTATACCCCTCTTACAGGATATGATAGCAAATTTTTAATTTGGTTTTCTCATTCTGCTAAATTTCTCATCACCACAATAGTAGATAAAACAATAATGGCAATTATCATCCTCCTCTGCAATTCCAACGGAAGCAGAAGAGGCTCTCAAGTCAAAGGATATACAGGGTGGAGTTGTCCCCATGTAGGGCATGTTGATCTGATGTGAGGGCCATAAGAGCGGAGACGGCCTCATCCCCCTTTTTTTTACTAGATCGTCTCTCAGGTTGCTCCGCCATCTGAGGGAGATTATCTCAAATTCCAATATCAGGGCACACAAGGATGCCGCAAAACTCTATTAAATTATCTGCTCAAGCCAGGGCATTTCAGGTTACTCCTCGCCTACTGCTATGGCTCAGACATTGGCAAGCAGATATCACACAACTAATGGAAGCTTGCTTCCTCCCCAATATAGGGAGATAATTTGGTTGGTGGTGCCCCAACCTATCTCTGATAGAGACTACAAGCAGAAAATAAGTTCCTCTCTTTTCATAGACCCCAAAATAGTCCTTCCCAGCTTTTTGGAGGGTTCCTTTGTTCCCTCTACCAGGGACTTTTTCTCTCCAGACTCCAGGGACCATCTGGACGCATGAATCACCAACAGTCAGATAGTTTCCGATCTGGAGATAGATACTGAAGGGGAGGGCAGAGCAAAAGAATCTCTTGAGGAACATGAAATAGAGGTCCCCGAGGCACAACATAGGCCTCACGACTGTGCCCCTATTGGTGGAAGGCTCAAGCCTTTCACGGACAGATGGGAT
Source organism: Notechis scutatus (assembly GCF_049901735.1). Taxonomy (NCBI): domain Eukaryota; kingdom Metazoa; phylum Chordata; class Lepidosauria; order Squamata; family Elapidae; genus Notechis; species Notechis scutatus. The sequence goes on from NC_142009.1 coordinate 29,417,021, forward strand.
GCCTCTACCTCTGTTTCCTGGGTTAGAGGTATCAGAAGATTAGGCCTGGCTATAGAATTTCCATCCTCTCCCCGGAACCTTTGCATTACTTGCCTTCTCTCTGGGGATCCCGTTAAAGGGAGCATGATGGAAACAGCTATTGTTCATTTATTGGAGATCCAGGCAACCAACCTGTGGCACCAGATCAGCAGGGGCAATTTTAGTTTTAAAATGACTTAATTGATCCATAGTTCATAGGAGGCTTAAGATGAGTATACTGAACTCCATACTTCTGAGCTTCAGAAGGGTCGATTTTCTACCCTCCATTGACTTAATGGAGGCCCATCTCCACATTCCAATTAGATCCTCATATAGCAAAACTCTTAGTTTTTGTTATAATACTCAATGTTTTGAATACATTGCGCTGTCCTTTGGGTTGTCATCTGCCCAAGGTTCTTACGAAGGTTCTGATGGCTCTGGCTGTTCATCTCAGGGGAACACCTGTTAGATGGCAGTGTTATTTATATGACATTTCATTATTATCTTGTTCATATAAACAGGCAAAGGGGAGGCCTTAGCATCGGTCATCACTAGGAGAGACTTGCAGTCCATCTCTCATCACCCACGCATATGCCATTTTCTTGCACAGGGCTACAATCTTACAGCCTCCTGTAGTGCATTGATATCACATGTGGGACCTCAACAAGGTCCTTACCGCACTCAAGAAAACTCCCTTTGAGCCCGTGTAGACCATGCGTCTCCATTCCTAACGTACAAGGTGGTTCTCTTGGTTGCCATTACATCAGCCAGTTACATCTTGGATCTAGTAGTCTTGTCAGTTAGACAGGAGCTCTGTATTTTTCACACAGACAAAGTGGTCCTTAGTCCAGATCCATCTTTCACCCATAGATAATTTTGGGTTTCCACAGACCATAGGAACTGATACTCCCGTACATTTGTCTGAAACCGACATAAAATCTGGCATGACAATGCCACAATCTAGATGTAAGGCGAGCTTTCTGCATATATTTCAACTGCACGATGTGTGTTAGGAAACCAAGGTTCTCTTCATTTCTTTTCAACCACCCACCATTGGGTGCAAGACCCCTTCCTCAATGACCAGTTAGTGGCTGAGAGCACAATTCCCAAGTCCTATGAGACGCAATCTCTTCCTGTACCCAGGGGCATCACTGCTCATTCGACCTGGAGCGCTGTGATGTTGACAACATGGGCCACAAGTGCCAATAGAGAAAATTTACAAGGTGACAACATGGGCCTCACCATCGCCTTTTATTTAGAAACTATTAGAATGATGCCTTCGCCTCTACAGAGGCTGCCTTTGACAGGAAAGTGTTACAAAGGGTCCATAGGGACCAAGAAAAGGGGAATCCGAACCAGACGGAAGCCCTCCCGTAGGACACGCCAAGCTTTGGTATGTCCCAAACAATGGATGCTCTGAACAGCTCATCTGGAGAAGGGGCGTTGGTACTTACCTGACAGGCCCTTTTTCTGTGAGCTGTGAAGAGCATCCATCCCCACCCTTATTTGTCTGGTGGGATGCTATTCTGGCCAAGTATTAGAAAGGGTGAAGAAGAAATATTTCATCACTTCGACTTCGCCAAAACTGGGGACGCTAGGGAGGAGTCCCATGGAGGAGGAGGAGCGTCCTCTCAATTAAAGCCCAGCCTATCAAACGAGCGACAGAAGCATCATCCCCCCCAAACAATGGATGCTTTTCACAGCTCACAGAGAAAGGGCGTGTCAGGTAAGTACCAACGCCCCTTCTCAGTCTACCAAGAGATAATGAAATACTCTTCACTCAAACAAGTGGGAATCTCTCTCTCTCTCTCTTTCTCTGTCTCTCTCTCATTATCTATTTCTATTCATCTGTCCATCTATCTTATATAATGATTTTGGCAGCATACATAATAAAATAAAATAAAATACATAAACATGAAATACATAAACACCATTAAAACCACAATTTAAAAAGAAAAATAAAGTAAACTAAATGGCAGCTAGCATGCAGAAAATGTACCAAAAATAATAATCAACCTATAGGCTCCTTTCTACTATGGGGTCACCCAGATCATTGACAAAATCATGTTTTGATGGCCTTCTGGAAGGCCAACAGCTGCCAGCCTTACCCTACGAGGGGGTGGGATGGGTAGGAAGGGGCAGAGATGTTCCACAGTGCTAGGACTACACTAGAAAAAGTTTTTCTCCTAGGAAATAAAATAAAAGAAATAAAAAAATAAAATTTGGGAGGTGATAGGATCCACAACTTGGCTATTCTCTCAGACGTGGTATGATGGGGAGATGTTACTGGGAAGAGGCAGCCCCTCAAATGACTTAATCTCATGCCGCGCATGGCTTTAAAGATCAAAACCAGGGTATTTAATTGAACCCAGAAGCAAAGTATCAACCAGTGCAACTCACAAAGCAAAAGTATAACACATGGAGTTCTTGAAGCATACATAATTGTCCACATTGTCACATTTTATAGGAGCTGAATCTTCTGGATGCTCTTCAAGGGCAGCTGTGTGTAGATCCTGTTACAGTAGTCTGTCCATGAAGTGACTGTGAATAGAAGCTCCCAGTCAAAAAAAATAGGTGCAATTGGCAGACAACATGAAGCTGTGCAAAGGCCCTTCTCACCATGACTTCTATCTGCTCTTTGATCAGGAGTTGTCCAAAAGAAGTTCCAAAGTGCACACTGGGTCTGCTTGGAGTAGTGCAATTACATCCAAGACCAGACATGGTAAATCCCCGTATAGAGAAGGCCCCCAAAGTCTTACTAAGGAATATTTGAAGCCTGTTGTTCCCCATCCAGACTCCCATAATCTCCAGGTACTTAGAAAGGATATCAGCAACATCACTTAACTCACCAGGGGCAGAGTTACACAACTGGAAATCATTAGCATACTGATGGTATCTCACCCTACAGTAACAGATGATCTCACCCAGCAGCTTCATGTAGATATTAAACATGAGTGGAGAAAGCTATCCACTGATGGTGCCTTCACTTAGATTACTGTAATGAGGATCTAAATGGTCTTTTCCAACTCTTGAATTTTGTTATTCTGTTACATTTTAATGGGGGCCATGCTACTCCTTAATGTGCAAAGGAAAGATGTTTTGAGTAAGTTCTGGCAACAGAATATATCATGGGTTTGTTGATTACAACCGAGGTATCAATTAACCAAGCTTGTATGAGCCAATATTTCTGCATCCAAGTTATAGCAAGCCCAAATTGTACTTACAATACTCCGACAAGCCTGAAAGCACAATGTTAATTTTACCCTTGCCTTCCTTGTCAAAACATTATAGATCAATTGGGGGGGGTGGGGGGGTTGTCTATTCTTTCTATTGAACTCATTAGTCTAAAATATGATTGGGTTCTGTTAAATAATTGGGATTATATTTAATCCATTAATGCTTTTTCTTTGAATGAAAAATGTAAAAACATCTGATTATTTCAAATTGTGAGCTCTGTGGGTTCTCTTCCACATCAGGGTCTGCGCAATTGCTCTTATTGTTGTTCTCCCCATGTCTGGCTTGCAGGTCCGAGATGTTTGCAGGAATAATGATTGCCTTAACTTTGGGAAGTAATATTACTGTGCTTATACGAAAGCCATAGATTAGATGAAATGGGTTTGAATCAATTTCATACAAATCAATTTCAGATTCAAGTTGCTTCCACTGGTGAGAAGAGAAGCTGCAGCTATTAAACCGTGAAGGAGACTACCATTTGCAAAATCAGTTGGGGGGGGGAAGCGAGGAATTTCTCTAGTGACAACAAATGTGGGTTTTTCATACTCTTCCTGTTTCTAAATAGTGTCACTTTTGTAGGCACAATTATAGCAAGGAAATAATTTTGTATGATGCAGAAGGGAAAGGAACATATTTGAATGTGATGATTTCATAACAACTATTACAAAAGACCTCTTAATAGATAAAGAGGCTCATATTAGTGGGTAACATTGGGCACTTCGAAAGTAAATCTGAAGTACTGCTGAGGTATGTTTTTTTTTGCAAGCTCTAGGATTAAAGTAGAAGTTCTTGCTAGAATACATTTACTGTGTTGTGCAGGAATTACAGTATTCCCCCTGTTTACTCATTACTAAACCTTGTCCAACAAAGAATTTTTCCAAGAAAAAATACATAACTACGAAGTTGCTGTTACTGATTTATTTCCATGAAGATGTCTGTGCAGCCCTTTCTCATGTAACTATGTAACATCATCCTCACAACAAAAAAGCCGGAAAACCAATTCAGTGATTAATTGCAGTTTTCTTAACTGCAATCAATAGAAAGCAATAAGAAATGATAACTTCTGAAGAGACCCCTTGTCATTAGGCAGAATGATCTGGAATTATGTTGGCCCATCCCTCCATGGAATGAATTATGTCTAAAATTCTACAAAGTCCTGTTCATTACAGAAATTCTAATTAAAGTGCTGTTCAGTATTATGTATGTTCACCACATTGAGTTACTTTTAAAGTAATAAAGACAGAATAAACATATAATGAGTAAAATTAATGAATGAATGTTTATCCCAAGATGTTTTGCTTCTTGAGGTACCACAACATCACATGTCGTCTCCCTCATTCCACACTTCTTCAGTCAGCATGCATAGGGCAGCCAACTTGTTTGAGCATTTGAGATAAAAAAAACTTACAAATGTAAGTCTTCTTTCCTAACAGTAAAAAATGCAATAAAGTAAATACTAAACAAATGGCTAGTTTCTATCACAGAAATCCGCTTTTCAGAAACAGAGGAATGTATTTTTTTTGTTGAAAACAGATCTATTGGTAATGTAAGATGGTGTTAAATGAGAGTCTCTTATAATGCTTCAGGAGGTCATAACTGCAAAGTGCTTTTATTCAGTATTAATTGCAGGGATTGCTAGTGGGCGTATGGTTTTTTTCTTCTCTCTTTTTCATGCTCCATAAATGTTACAATGACAGTTTGTGTTTGTTTATTGGACATGGCTTCTATTTGCAATCCAGAATAGCCTAAATGTGCAAATATGTTAATCTGATTTTAAGGGTAGCGTCCTCAGGATACGTATTGCTAGATTCTACTTTTTACACAGAAAGTCTTTTTGGCTTTGGTCCCTTTATTGACATGTCCTTTATTGTCTACAGTTTTCTAGAAACAATTACCTTTTCTTGTAAAAAGCCAAACCAGAATCCAGTGGGATTTAAAGTGTTTCTTTCCTGATGATTCTTAACTCCATTTTATTGATGTTAATTATATGGGGGACCATTAAGTGTTTACACCTCATCATGTTCTCTTTCTGGAGATTCTATGAGCACTGTGTTATCAAACTTCCCAGAAGACTGCCTTTAACAGTGTGCAACAGCCGTAGCAGAGGCAAGGCTGGCAATTGAGTGACAAAATTATACCTGTTGCATGTATATATTATACAATCTGGAAAATATCTCAGTTTAGCCATCTGCTTACAATTAGATAAGATAGTGAATGGTCAGTGTAAGACAAAAGCTTTATTGGAAAACATAAACATAAATTATGTGTAAATAGTTTCACTCAACACTGTGTCCACCATTATCAATTAATTGCTACTTCTTTTATTGGTCCTTAGCAGTGGTGGGATTCAAAGATTTTTACCATTGGTTCGGTGTGCGTAGCTTGGTGGGTGCGCTTTGCATGTATGCACACACTTTGCATGCGCATGCATGCCAAACATGCACTTTGCGCAGGCACAGAGGCATTCCAACTCACCTCCTGCAAGCCTGCACTCTCCCAGTCACTTCAGCAGCTGCTGCGCGGCAATTGCTGTGCCACGCAAAGCAGCTGCACTTCAAAGGCAGGGAATAAAGGTGAGTATGAGAGCCCGGGAGGGCGGTTGGGCCCAACAGCAGAGCGGCAGAGAGAACCGGTTCGGTCTCTGCTGCTCATCAGCACTACCGGCTTGGCAGAACCAGACCGAACCAGTAGAATACCACCACTGGCCCTTAGATTCTGAGCAATATTGGCTTGAGAGGGAAAATTGGCAAAGAAAAGCAGAAAGAAAACGGCTGCCACCTCAGCATGGGACTCAGACTCAAAATCTAAAGTTCATGAAACTGTACCTCGGATTAAAACAAAAATGGGAAGCCTGGTGACTATAGGAAAACATCTGTGTGGTTTTCTTGGATACAGTATAGATTGGCCATTGTTTTCTTCTGCTTTTCAATTCCTCAGTCCAGCATACAACTCTGATTATTTCCTGGTACTTTCTTATCCAAGTAATAACAAGGCACAACTCTACCTCAATTTTTTAGACCAGACAAGATTGACTACATACTGCAATCTCTTCAGGAGCGTTTTAGAGCATAATCTTAATAATAGATATGTAATGGCACAGGAAATCGGAAGACCCTTGCAAAAATGGAGACGTGTCAATGGCTGGAGAAACTTTGACCAAAATAATCTACCATGCCTCTTTATCCTTGTTTGCTCATATTTTCGTTTGTCTCTTTCTGCTTTCTCAATTGCTGTTATGGATTGTAAACATCTTGGGGGCAAGGGCTTTTCTTTTACTCACCTTTCTTAAAGGCTTCTGTTCCTCCTGTACACATCCTCCAGCTTTTGGTCCTGAGAGCGTAGAAACCAAAGCCAGCCAGACATCATGAGCTTGGCAGTGTTTTCTGGTGTCTTGAACATACAGCTGAGGCATCACTCGAATGCTGTGAAAGGCAGGGTTGTCATCTGCATGTGCTGGCTTCAACTGATGACTTACTGACTTGCTGCAGGCCTGCCATCTCTTGCCTACCTCTTTTCTGTGAGTTAAAAAGTTGATTTTAAAAAACAAAACGCTCTAGCGTAAAGAAAATGTGCAGTCGGAGCGTTATAACTGTTAATGCTGAAGTTCTGAGCTGGAGTTAGGACATTTGTTCTCTGAACTCAATTCCTTCTCACACTACAATATTTTAGTTGTCATCTCTCTTTAGTTGTTTTTCAGATGTGCAGATACTTTTAATAACATTATGTAAAACAGTCATAGTTTTAAAGTAATGAATCTTTGTTATGGGACTTGCTGGGCAGACAGACATCTTCTATCTAGGGGAATATATGGGACTCAGTGTTTTAGCATGAAATTTCTGAATTGACAGTATATTACTTATGGGCATTATGCAGAAATGACTTGTAGTTCCTTTATATTCTTGGTGCATTCCCTTCTTTTAGATTTTTTTCAGTGGCCTAGTGTTTGTAAGTGTGGATTTAGGAGAGTGCATATACATAACCTTCATGTCTGAGAACCAGTTCCATGTTTTGTGCCATCAGAAGTGAAACAAATTGGTAAAGGACTACAATAATTTCAGTATGATGCTTTAGTTATGGATATCCATCTGAAGAAGCCTTAGGTAGCTCAAAATTGTTTGGAAAGCAGTAAAAAAAATCTGATAATCTAAAATGGTTTGGAATGAATAGGTATAGTGCTTGCGTTGGATGTGTATTGTAATCATACAGAACTCAAAACCTTCCACTTAGTTGGTCACATATAAGTTATTTTTCTTGTGTTTTGATAGTTGATTATTTAAGGACACAAGATATATTGAATTATATTCCAGCATCCTGGTTTCAACACTGGCTAATCACTTGCCTTACAAGTAAAATATGAAGATGCTAACCTAGACTTTGTTCTTCACTGATTTTCTGGATTATGTTTTTTTATGAACAATCCATCTAATTATTATAGTTAGTAGTTGATAATCCCACTTTGTATTTTACAATCTTAAGAATAAACTGGATCTTGTTCCTACAAATGCAATGTGTCAGTTGTAATTATTTGATTGTGAATTCTTTTCACTTAAATACGTAAATAAATTCCATTCCACTCGTATCTAAGGATTATTCTAGAATGAAAATTATGATCTCCTCTTGTTTTAAAATTAATTTTTGAATCAGGTGCTCATGTTCATCCAGAAACACCAGACCCAACAATGCAAAATATGTAGCTCAGGGTATTTTTTTTTCTGGAGAGATTAGTAGCAAATTATATTTGTTAGTAAAGTAGATTATATACCACTTGGGCATGAAAGATAAAGAGTGTTTTCCTGGAGAACAAATTATTATACAAAATAGATGATCACCATTCATCGGTAATTGAAATATGTAAAACCTGAGTGCATCCTGCCAAACTGCTTAAACAGGGTTTGTCTGTCAGCAGCAGCAGCTTGGCAGCTAGTAATATTCATAGTTCTCACTCCCTATAGCAACCTCCCCCAAGTGGATCTTAAGTGCTTGGTAACTGCCAGTCAATTAAGCCTCCAGGGCTTCAGCGAGATAAGACTCCTCTGGAAAGAAAGAGGGTGAGGGAAGGTTTAAGGTTCTTATCTGGGGTGCCTTTTGGCGGGTTTCTCTAGTTGACAGCTGTCAAACACAATCTGCTCTTCAGAAAATCTTGCAAACCATTTGAGGTTGTTTTACCCCATGGCAGTAAGACGCCAAATTCTTTGGTTAAACTAATTAATTGTTTGTTTGTTGTTATTTAAATCTTTTAGAAATTCAATTTGTTGTCTGTAATGATGAAATTAAAGATTTCTTATTGCTATTAGAAATTCTACCATGGAATATGCTATTCCAAATTTGTAACGTAGTAAGAAATGTTTAGATTCCTTTCTATGCAAACCATAAAAAATGTCCAAAAAATGGTTTAAGGAAAGAAGGTAATAAATCCTCATTTGCTTTAGGAGGCAGATAATAAATCCAATATGTTTTGGTGCTAATACAATAGTGGACAATTCAAATGAGATTCCTTTGCCCCACTGCTGATTAAATACTACAGGTAAGTCCTCATTGAGGAACCACAGCTGGGACCAGCAACTTGGTTATTAAGTGAAGTGGTTGCTAGGGGAAACAACAACTGTGCTGATCTTATTTCAGATTTCCTTTGCTTTACAGGTTTGTGAAGGTTGTAAATGCAAGGTATGGTCACAAAATTACTTTTGCATCACCATCATAACTGTGATCATAAAATGAGGCAATCACTTAAAGAGGTCTACCTGTATTTCAATCAATTGATCTTATTCTAATACTATTATATTACCTTATTCTAATACTATTAGAATAAGACCTCAGTGGATTTCATAGTAAGACCAGCCATAACACAGCAACCAATAGCTCTTTCAAGGAAGAAAAAGGAGTTTTATGTAGAGTATACAGAGGTTTTAACAGATTGGGGCTTTGTACTACAAATACAGAGATGTTCATAACTGACATTTCATTAGATGAAACATAATTCATATTGCCTTTTGGAGCAAAAAAGGCAATATGAATTATCCAGCTACACAATTATAATTGGCCTCTTCCATATTTATTCAAATTTTTTGAACTCCATTTGGATGACTGATTTGGCAGATTGCCATCAATATATATATATATATATATATATATATATATATATATATATATATATATATATATATATATATATATATATATATATATAGCCTTCAGCTTTGTTCGGGTATTTTCCCACGTCATAGTAGTGGTGCTTTTAAAGTTGTAGCAACGTTTCAGCAGAATCTCATCTGCCATCATCAGGCTTCTGTATTGTGTCAGTCTGTGAGTCAGACTTTTACAGTGGTTTCAGATTTAAATTTGGGGCAGCCTATTGCTGTGCCAGAATGGTTTTTTCTTCATCCTGATTGGTTGGGAGTCTTGGTCTGTGTTTATTGGTCTCGGAGTTTGCTGTGTTCTGCTTGATTGGTGTCTCTAATATCTTCTGTCTGTTTTTTGGCTCTTTTTGTATCTTCTGAGATAGCACAGAGCTGAAGACACCAGCCTAAAGATGATGAATGAGACTTCATCGAAACGTTGCCTAGATACTTCCAATCTTACGCGGGAGAAAACCTGAATAACCAAACCATACAAATACCCGCGAGAACCTCAGAAAATATATATATGTATATGTATATGTATATGTATATGTATATGTATATGTATATTAAGTTTTCGTGGGTACTTATATGAATGGTATTCAGCTTTGTTCGGGTATTTTCCCACGTCATTATAGTTATGCTTTTAAAGTTGTAGCAACGTTTCGGCAGAATCTCATCTGCCATCATCAGGCTTCTGTATTGTGTGTGTGTGTGTGTGTGTGTGTGTGTGTGTGTAATTGTGTAACTATACGGCCTCCCAAAAATACACAAAGAAGGCATACCTCTCAGACCCATAGTCAGCTCCAGAGGAGCACCACTACAAAACCTAGCTAAACACCTAGCAAAAGAGCTACAGCCCCATGCTGAAACAGCAGCTTCTCATGTACAAAACTCATACCACTTCTTGGAAATGATCAAAGATCTACACGTGGAGCAAGAAGATCTGCTTGTAAGTTTTGACGTGGTTTCACTATTCACTCAAGTCCCGATAAAAGAGACCCTTGAAATCATCAAAAATAAATACCAACCAGCTAAACACCTCATGGAACTAACAGAACACTGCTTAACCAACACATATTTCATATACAAAGGACAAAGATACAAACAAATAGAAGGAGCCCCCATGGGATCACCACTGTCACCTGTCATTGCAAACCTGTTCATGGAAGAATTCGAATCCAGAGCCCTGGCCAATGCCATCCTCAAACCCAAACTATGGTTAAGATACATCGATGACACATTCGTGATTTGGCCCCATGGACAAGAAAACCTAAACAATTTCCTAACACACCTAAACAGCGCACACCCCAAAATCAAGTTCACCATGGAAACAGAAACAAACAAACAACTACCATTCCTAGATGTACTAATCTACAAAAAAACAGATGGCACACTAGGACACACCATATACCAGAAGAAAACACACACCAACCGCTACCTCAATGCCCAATCCCACCACCACCCAGCACAGATAAACTCCGTGGCTAAAACACTAATTACTAGAACCAAACGCCTGGCAGACAAGACACACATTAAGACTGAACTATGCACCCTGACTAAAATATTGACAGCCAACGGCTTCCACAAAAGCAAAATCACCAACTTGATCCACAAAAACACACTGAGACATAATAGAGACCCAGAAGATGAACAGACCCATGGAACAGCTGTCCTGCCTTACATAAGAGGCACTACAGACAAAATTAGTAAGATACTATACAGACACCACATCAAGACTGCCTTCAAAACAGACAGAAAAATAGCAGCCATCCTCAGAAACCCCAAAGACAAAATTGACCTGGAAAACCAAGGCATATACGAAGTCCCCTGTGCATCATGCCCGGCCACATACATTGGACAGACCAATAGAAGAATAAGCACCCGCCTGGATGAACACAAAAAATGCAGTCAAAAAGCTGGAACACACTTCCTCACTAGTCCAACACATGGAAGCCACAGGTCATAGAATCAACTTCAATGGCACCAAAACCCTAGCCACTATAGAAAATCCCAGCCACAGAATCATCAGAGAAGCCATAGAGATTGAAAAAAGACCAGAAAGCATGAACAGAAGAGATGATTCCACCAGGCTGTCAATCATTTGGAAGCCTGCACTCACAAACAAAAAAATCTCCACACCACAAGCCAGGCAAACACCTGGGCACAAACAGATCCCCCCTGATACCTCCAGCTCAAACACACCCCAACCAGGCACCCAGATGAAACCCAGCTTCCTAACTAATGATAGCCGTCCATTTACCCGAAGCCAAGCTGCACTAAAGGCCTCCAATAAAGTAACACAATGTTGCCAGCCAATCAAGATACAAAAAGAGCCAAAAAAACAGACAGAAGTTATTAGAAGCAGAACACAGCAAACTCCAAGACCAATAAACACAGACCAAGACTCTCAACCAATCAGGATGAAGAAAAAAAAAAAAACCATTCTGGCACAGCAATAGGCTGCCCCAAATTTAAATCTGAAACCACTGTAAAAGTCTAACTCACAGACGAACACAATACAAAAGCCTGATGATGGCAGATGAGATTCTGCTGAAACGTTGCTACAACTTTAAAAGCACCACTACTATGACGTGGGAAAATACCCGAACAAAGCTGAAGGCCATACATACACACACACACACACACACACACACACACACAGGTCCTTGGGAAAAACTTGATAGATGGACAAAAATGCCAAATCTAGTCTAAACACTGGTCAAACAACCATAATAAAATATTATCTTTATGGCTGTAATTAATTATGGGAAGGCTTGAATATAATTGCTCTGTAAAAGTATGAGAACTCTAGCCATGTTCTTCAGTAAGTACAACTTAAATACATGTTGGGGGCAGTTTATACAACATGCATGTTTATAGACTCTTTTCCCTAGATACTGTGCTATATAATAATAAAGCTAGTAGTTCTGTTTGTCATATCCATAATTCTCTGCCCGCAGAACTATAAACTCAGAGCTCCCTAAAGAATTGTAGAAACTTGTTTTTATGATAATCAGGAGCTAACAGGCCAGAACAAGGAAATTATTTGAGAAGTGCCAGTCAAGAGTCAGTATCAGGTTTTGTGGAAGACAAGACTATGTTATGCTGTTAGAATAAATTGCTGGAGATGAACAGGTGAGATGAAAACACCAGCAGACTTTGGTACGGAGGCATGCATTTTTGGCCATGCATTTTTGGCCGGTGCAATGACAGAGATGGATCTCTGGATTCTTGCTGTTTCCACAGTGGGCCCCCAGGCAAAGTTGTGCTTATTTTCTTTGGCTGTTAATGGGTGGGTGGAGCTGGCTTGACATGGACTGTTGACATTTTCCTTCAAATGAGAAGTCAAAGATAGAAAATTTCACTTACAAAATCAAATCACAGTCATGCAATTTCTGGCTCATCCTTTACTTCATGATTCATTATTTCCTCTCTGCATCAACAGGTGGTTTCACTATTTTGTAATCTGCAAAAGTTAAAAAAAAAATAGAGAAGTCCCAAGTTTGCAGGATAGCAAGGAGAGAAATGCTTCAAATGTCAATGTGCTCTTGACCACTTCTTATTGGGATTTTGCCTGCATTTGCTCAGATGGGAAGCATTTGGATGACAGCTGTCAGAACAATAAATAACAACTGTTGAGAAAAGAACTTAAGCATCTGTTGTTTTCGTAGCAGCTCCTTAATTTGACTTCTCACTTCCTATAGATTCTACCCGTGGTTTTTTGTTTTGTTTTTTTCTGATTTCTTGCTGATCGTTTCTGTGCAACTGGTTGTAGTTTCAAGGTTCTCAGAGAGAAACACTTGAGAAAAGATTGTTGGCTGTCAATTCTATCATTTCAACAATTAAAGCAGATTTGTGATAGTAGTGAATATCTGTAGCTGGGGTGTAGGATGAGGGTGGAGGTTTATTCTCTTGTGGATTGGTTTCTGAATATTTCTTTATCAGGCTAGGTAACATCTTCAGCGGAATTTAGATATCAGTATTGGTGTTCTAAAGGAGATTTCCCTGACTGAAGCACTTATGTATAATTCATTTCTTCAAAACTGCCTTCAAACAATTATGGCTGCCCCACAGATAGGAATAAGAAGGAGCAGACAAACCCTCAAAAAAGGATTATTCCCTTTCCATTCATTTGACTGTGTTAGAGGAAAGCAACCTGGAGTACATGGAGAAAGAAAGCCTTAGTCATATCACTTTAATTGGTTTACTTATGGCTCCTGAACAGGATTGTAAAAACACGTGATTTTAATGAGGTATGCTGAGCCTACAATCATACCTTTGTCCCATTTTAGGGTTCATTATTCAAAATATCCCACCATTCTTCTATTGCCTTTCACAATTCCATAACTTCTCTTGGATCTGCCTGTCCAGAGGCAGCCCTGTAAAGTGGCTTAGAGTTGAGTAGATCCCAGGTTTTCCGTATTCATATGCCAATTCTTCTACTGGGTATTCTGGATCTCCTTTGCCAGAAAAAATATTATCTCAGCCAATAGGGCAAAAAAAGCATTTCAGGATTCTTTGTTGTTCATTTCTTTCCCGTCCCCCAAGCATAAATAATTAGCTGGTTGTTCTCTCCCATTTTATTCATGTTTCCAGTTGGCAAGGCAAAATCCTAGATCATAGAAATGGAGTGTGGAACAAGGACAGTGCAGTTTGTTAGTATGCAAAATTGCAAATATCCACTTACCTGACCTCTACCATTCATGCAGTAAGACTCACCTTTAGAGTCAGGCAATTCATTTAGAGCCCTTGGGGTCAATTCATTTTTCCAGCTGAGCCATCAGAGTTATTTTTAGGATACTTTAAATTATTTTTGGTTGTCAGCTTTGGCAAAGGCTGTTGCAAAAATAAACTGGGTTTATATTATATTTTTTTTAAAAACAAATACCTGACTGTATTTAATGAATGGGCTAAATAAAACCAGAGATTTCAGCTAAACCTGCAATTTTATCCATAGCCCCGTTTATTTTATTAGACATTTTGTCAAGGTCACTACCTTCGTGTCCTCTCTTTGAATGGGACTCAAAGAAGACATATTTATTTTTTCCATGCCTCAGCTTGAAAAAAACTTTTTGAAAAATACCCACTTTTTTAATGATGTTTCAAGATTTTTGTGAATTATTGTTCAATCCTGCTTTAAAGTCAAAGGGTTTCACATTGGCATAATGATTGCTGTTGCAAATTGAAGTTTGTTTTGTTTTGTTGAAGCAGAATCAGGACTGCATATAAAGTAGCAGTTTAAGCAATTGGAGGCCTTTGAAGCAAGTGGATGGAAAATCAGGGCAGGTTTATAATATAAAGCATATAGTTCTTGTACCTAGAGCTGATGAGTTTTGCAGTTTGGGGTTTTTGAAAGAGCCAACACTTTCCCCAATGGCTGATTATGTTTCTTCTGGCATCATATGAATCTTCAGATATGCCAGGAAGGAGGAATAAAATTAGATCTGTAATCATTAGTTCCAGACCAGTAGTTCTTGATTGTCAGCCTCATAAATTTGGACAGCTGACTATTGTTTCCATTGCAATTGGCAGAAGGGTGTGGTTTCTATTGATTTGTGATGCTAATATTGCTAAAACAATCTCTGGCTCTCAACAAATGCTTCCATCTTAATAACAGAGATTCAGATCTTAGCAAAAGGCTTGAAGAATCATTTTGAATTAGTTAAGTGATTTAAATATTGTGTATTTAATTATTCTACTTACTCATTTTGATAGTATCAATCTGTCCTGGGAATCCAATGGACTTTTTAAAAAAAATCCAAGCTGCAAATAAGTATACAGTTGATTACTGACTTAGACCAGTTTAATATAAAATTGATTTTACTTCAATGTCTTCAAAATATTGATGTAAACATTCTGATTAGATTGAATATTTTTAGCATCACATTTGTTTATTTATTAGTAGTCCTGAAGGAGAAATCAGAAGAAACATTCATTTAAAATGCTTAGATGAAATATTGATCTTATAGTAAATATGTAAAGGAATAAAATGCACTAGAATCGTTTTGGTTTTTTTTAACACACATTGTGGGGTCCTTGGTGCTCTTTGAGCTTGATGGTTTTCTTGCCGATGTTTCATTACCAAACTAGGTAACATCACCAGTTTAACCCTGAGTTACAAATATTCTTTATCATCAATATCAAAACACATTGCATATATAAAATCACCTCTATAACATTGCATGTTGAGAACATTAAGTCTTTTGTAAAGATGAAGTACTTTTGACATACCATAGTTTCTCCAATATGGCAAATTTTATTTGCAAACAATGACTAATAATTTAAAAAATTCCTTCCCAGATAGCATCTCACTGCAAATCTTTCTTATCAGGATTGCTTTATAGGTAATCCTCAACTTATAACCACAATTGGAAGCAGAATTCCTGTTGCTAAGCAATATGGTTGTAACATGAGATGTCACGTGACCACAGCAATGTAATGACTACAAACCCAGCACTCCTGGTTGATGTTGTAATTCCAGATATGTGGGTCAAATAAGTGGAGGCAGTCCCAGGCAAGGAGCGCAGGGTGAAGGATGCTCTGTGAGGCCCAACACAGGCCTGCATGCAAGTTCGAAGGAGGGAGTGCAGTGCGTCTGGTCATAGGGGTATTGTGGAAAGAATATGCTGTGGCTCAGGAGCTTCTTTACACAGCACAGCTCTGGGGCTGCAAGAAGCTCCTAAGCCGCAGTGCCGTGTGAAGCCATAGCTGTCTCAGTTGTTTCAGCCTGGCCCAGTAGCTTGGCATAAAACCACTTCATCGTGGAAGGGGCCAAATGGCCTGCACTGTGCCACCCAAGGTGATCTTTATCATTTTTCTCCCACGCTACTGTATGTGAGGCAGCTGCTGGTCATGTCAGGCTTATTCCCACTTGCATCATTCATGCCCCAAATTGTGCGCCCTGTTCTCACAATGCTTTGGAAAAGTCTTTTGAAGCATCACAAGAACGTGTCTGCCATTCTCCAAGTAGCATCACAAGAACAGGGTATCTGCCATTCTCCAGATAGCACGCCTGTTCTTGCAAGATCTGGGGAAGACCTCAGAAGCTTTCCAAGGGCTTTTTCAGAGCAACACATGGAAGAAAAGGGACGCGTTTCTTAGGGAATGAATGGTGCACACAATTTAGAGAAAGTAGCAAGCAGCCTCAGCAAGATGGTCTGGTGTGGCCAGCAGCTGCCTCATATACTGTAGTGTTAGTCTGGGTATGCCTCATCAACTGTGACAGGAAAACAGGAAAGGTCAGTTGTGCATGTTAGGGCTTGTGGAGCATAGGGCATCAGGGGCAACTAGGGCTTTGCCCAGTGGTGCTGGAGCGGCTGGCTGTGGTGTTGGATTTGAGCTGGCATTTTTCATGGGCAGGAGCAGCACTGGGGGCTTGGGGTGGGGGTAGGGGCAGCTGGCTGAGACTTCTGAAGGGACCTCTACTTCAGCTTCAGCCCCAGTTCTGTCACCACCCAGTGCCACTATGCAAACCAGTCAAAAGGGCATAGATATAGGAGTTGAAGCATTCCTGTGGTCATCAGTGCAAGTAGTTCCAAATTTTGGTCATGTGACCCCAGAAACGTTACACCAGCTATATGTTTAGGTATGGGCCATGTCTCTTCATTCAGCATTATCATAACTAATAAGTCAAAGACTAGCTGTAGAGATAAGAAGAACAAATTGGCATTTCATTAGATTCTTTGGTATGTAACATCTATTTAAATTCTCAAATACTAAATAAAACCTGAAATCCATTAAATGGTGAAAAAGCTGGTGTGTAATCCCATGCAAAGTTTCTTGGGAGTAAGATTAAGAATAGCATTGACTTCTAGGTAGGTAGTACATAAAGTTGTGCTATGAAGTACTATTACTAATAAGTCGTACTGTTTCCTAGCCCTGTTAGGACTGAAGCTATTTTGTATGCCCAGATGAAACGAATAGTGCTGATAGCTAGCAAAGTAAAACAAAGCAAACACTATCCTGTGGAATTGATTTAAAATTGATTGAATGTTTGGATATGTTTTTATGAAAGAAAAGGGAAGCTGCTAGGTAATCTTCCCCCTCTTTTAATAGGTCACCTGAGCCTTGCTTCTTGAGGTAAACCATTCCCTGTTTCCCATCACTTTCCACCTGTTTCATTTCTTGATGATGTTCTTTGTTTCTTTCTCAGGTGAGAACTGACTCAATATGAGTGGCCTTGGGAACAATTCTACAGACCCAGGAAACCTGGATTCTCAAAAGAGGAAGGGGTCACCATGTGACACTCTGATCCAGAGGTAAGTACAATTTTAGGGAATTTTCTTCTAGGATGGAGGAGGGCTTTCTTGTTTTTTGTTTTGCTTTCTGGCACTGTTTTTCTGCACAAGCAGATGGGAACAGATTTCATCCCCTCAGATAAGTTCACACATCCCACCGGTGTTTGGCTGTTTGTTTGTGAGTATCTACTGTGGAAGATGGAACACAACTCTCCATCTGTTCCTCTTCTCTCTTGGGGAGCAACTGGTGATTTGTGACTGAAGCTGTTTTTACTTATTGATTGACTTGGGTTTGTAGCACACTTCACACTTTATGGTCATTAATATTTCTCTTGTTTCAAAATCTAAAATCCAAGAAAATTTAAAATGAAACTAGATTGCATCTTCAAATTATATGAATATCTAAAAGCATCTAAAAGGGCATTGGCCATCTTCCTAAATATTGTAATTTTTTAAAAAAGAACTAGAAAATGATAATTTATCTTTTTCTCATAAATTGATAAAACCTGGCTTCTCGGATTTTAGCTAGAACGCTAATAATTTATCAGTTCATTTGTTGGAAAAGTCAGTTTAAAATCCCCTTGTTAACTGAATACCAAGTTTTCTTTTAAAATGTAATTTTTGAGTATTTTAAAAACTAACAGGAAATTACGATCAGATCAGATATACTGGACTTTTTGAAACTCTTCCCCATTTGAATTTCTTAACATGGTATACAGTTCCAATAATTCTCTGTTTGCAGATTAATGTGCCTGATAATTCAGCTTTGTTCTGCCTGGTGTTTTTTTTTAATAAAGTTTTATTTGGGTTTTCACACATACAAAATACAAGTAAAACATCTTTTTTGAAAATAGCATGGTCCCAGGTTGAACTTCTTTATACAGACACAAAACTCAATTTCATGCTCCTTTTTGTGTTCTATTCCATATCTTATACTATTCTACATTTTCTATATAGTTTTTCCCCTCTTTTAATTTTCTCAATTTTATTTTGATTATCTCATCTCAATTCAAATCATTATATTTATACTTTTGTCTGTTCTGTTTCAATTTCATATTATCTTTTTTCATTAAGCAAGTTTTCTCCTATAGTTACTAATTGGAGTATGACACCTTTATATCTTTTAATTACATCCATTCAACTCTTATTTAAACTTCAATATATACCTTAAGTTTATGACCTTCAATATAATACATAATACATAACTTCCAATCAAATTCTGCTTGGCATATTCTTATAATACACACTATATTATTTAAAAAAAAGAAAGAAAGATTGTAAATAGATGTAATTATAAACCCTCATTCCATTCCAATTCAGTTCTATCATTAATAATCATTAAAATCTTAACATCTTTAACATTTCTTTTCAATTAAATATCATACTTCCTTAAAGACACGTATAATCTCCATAATTAATTTTCCCTTATTTCTCTTCACATATGTTTTGTAAATCATTAAATATTCATTTTGTTAAATTTATTTATTGACAAGCATTCCAGTGAATTACAATAGCTGTTTTATCAAACATTTTAATCATACATTGTTGCATATTTTCTAAAATTATTTCTATTTCTGATATAACAATACTATCTTATGTACCTTTGCAGAATCCCTTTTTCCATTAAATTTTCACTCATTATCTCTAAATAGGCCCTGTTTCTCTATATTTTGCTTCTGTCCTTTATAACTTCTTTTCCTTTCTTTCTTCCCTCTCATCTTCTCCCTCCCCTTTTTACCCCCTTGTCTCTCTAGTTTTAATTCTCTCTTCTGCATTTCCCTCTTCTGTTGCTTTCTGATTTTATGCTTATTTTTCACTCTATTTTTTTTTTTGGGGGGGGGGGTTTGTTTTTCCCAATCTTAAACTTTCCATTCTCTTTCCCCCCTTTCCTTTTTTCCCCCCACCTAAGATTACTTGTTCATTAAAGATGGCTTCTTCTTTGTTGCAATTTTCTTGTTCTGCAGGCATTTCTTGTTGTTTCTCATAGTTCCAAATCTCCATTTCTAGGAACTGAAATATGAAGCCAAAAGAACCTCTCCCTTCTTGTGCATCTTCTTTGTACTTTTTAAGTTCCATTTTCAGTTCTTCTAAAAGTAGAGCCATTTTAAACAGTTTTAAACAACCACCCGATTGATTTTAGTCATTCAAATACAATAACCAAAAATCCAGAGATCATCAAGTAATCCAGATAGTCCCGAGTTATATCTTCTTATTTCTTTTTCGACTTTCTCTTCCTGGGGTTTTTGTTGCGATGTTTCAGTTAAAATGTATCTTTTGGAAGTCTTGTTGAGATTTTGCTGTAAATTCCTTTTAATTCCAAGCAGTCTCCTCCCTTCCAGATCCTGCCCTTTTATTCTTTTTCTCTCCTTTCCTGTTTTCAAACGCTTTTGATTATCCAGAAATCTTTATTATCCCTTTGACTTTTTATTTTCAGCATTAAATGCCTATTAATGTCAAAGTGGATTTTTTTCCAATTTCTTGCTTAAGTCTTTTAGCTGTCAGTATAGGAAAAGGAGAAAAAAAAACCAAATCTTTTCCCTTTTCTCTCTCCTTCGCAGCTTAAATCTGCCTGGTTTTTTTTCAGTATTTTACTCAGAAATGGTACAAGATACTGTATTTTTCTTCCATGCCAGCCCCATTTTGCACCAACTGTATTTCCAGAATATTTCATTTTTCATTATAGTTCTCTCATGAAAAAGTTGTTCTTCTTGTTGAAGAATTGTGGAGAAAGTAGTTTTGGAAACAATTGTGATAGCTGGCAACTGTAAATACAAACAAGTTTAAATATGTTGTGGCAAAGTCCTATTTATGCCAAAAAAATATTCCATGGAATATCACATTTATTTCTTTATTGCATTTATATCCTGATTTTTCTTTAGGAACACAAGTCAGTGTACATTAATATCTCCCTTTTGTCTGCATAACAACAGCCCTTGTGAGATAGATTGGATTGGTAGGGCGAATGGTTCAAAGTCACTCAATGAGTTTCCCTGGCTGCTGGTGGAATATGTTACACCATACTAGACCAAAAATCCTTAAAGAAAAAAAAAAACAAGTTACACGTGCTAACATCAAATTTTCTCCTTCCATGTAGATATTCAGATCGTGGCTTTTGAGAGGGCTATCCTTGCCAGTTTGTTCCATTCTCATGTCAGGTTCCATTTCTTTTTACATGACTAGAGGTTTGGTTGGATTTGATTTGATTTTGAGCTGTGTAAAGGCTAAGGAAAAATAATTCCATATATCTGTATTCACATACCTCCTATCTCTTCTGTTTGGTTGTTCATCTCTTTCCATAGTTCAGAAACTCCTTCCAATAGGAGCCCAGTTCTGAGGTCAAGCAAGTCATAGGTCCATTTGCTTAGTTAATTTATGTTCCATCCTCCAACATAAATTTTACATTGCAAAATAGCTAAGCTGGAGGAAAGAGTTATTATTAATATGCTAAACAAATACCCACTGCAGTATTCCACTTAGATTAATAATAAAATCAATACTGCTGTCAGATGTAGATGCTAATACTGGTTGTATTTAAAAGTCTGGCAGAACAAAAACAATTTTTATCCCTTGCCAAAATTGTAGGAATGAAGGTTGCAATTGGACCTTCTTTTAATATTGAACATTTCTGTAGCATTCTCAGGAGTGTCTATTCTGCTGAAAGTATGGATAATGGATAGCAAAGTGCATGTGAATTATACCAGCAAGCTATTACAATTCAGGACAGGTTATGAGGAAAATATCTTCTCCAGTTTGTCAACAAGCAAGATGGGGGAACTGTTTGCTGTTGTACCACAATTAGGGAACTATGCAACTATCCAAGTTTACAGACATCGATGTAAAAGGACCAAAAGCATGGAAGAAGAAAACTAGCTTATTAACAATTCCTACATATGGTAATTGTCACAGTGAGTCAGTATAGTGGCTTCTAATGGAGAGACAACCAGAGCCAAGTTGATCCCAGCCAAGCCAGTGCAAAACATATCTTTTTTTACTTTACTGCCTCATCCCTTTTTCATTTGGAACTCAGTGGAAGTTAGTTTATCATTTCTTCAAAACATTTTTCATCTTAATGCTGAAATAGTTTCCACAATGCTTTCTAGGAGAACAGTGAGAAACAAATCTATATGTGCCCATAGGAATAATGTGTAAATAATATACAAGGAGAATGCAGTGTAGAATGCAGTCTGGATGCATTTGGTAAATTTTTAATGAGGAACAAAAAGAAGGAAGAAGGAAAAAAACTTTACATTTATTACTTAAAAACAAAGTATTGCAGCATTTGAGAGACTAATATATTTATTACAGCACAATTCTGTCAATTAGTAGGCAGAATTTATATATATATCAAATATTATATAAAGCATCTGTTGCTTTTTTGATAATTGTAAGCATATGGGCTTTTTGTAGTTCTTCATATTATCATGCAATGATATACTTTTCATTATATTGTAAAATGCTGTGAGACATTCCAAATTCAATGGTACAGTATAAATGAAATTATGCAGAAATAATTGAATACATACATAAAATTGGTGCAGTGCATGATGTAGCATGTGTGACAATTCTGTGAAACAAAATAACAATTAACAGGCATACCAATTAAGTGGCAGTCCAGCCACACTAACCCTGACAAGTTAATTAATAACTATAGTGAATAGAAAACAGTTATTTGTAATCAAATTTAAATGGATACTGTCAGATTCTTGATTGATCATTCTAGTTCAACAGTTTCTTATCTCAACTATAGTCTTTCTTTGCAATTTTTCCAGGAGTGAATGCAGGATTCCTTTTGAAGTCCAAGGTTTCTTCCACTTGGTTCTAGATTTTGCTCTTTGTGCTATTAGATTTGTGCCTGCTGATTCTGTTGTACAAAAACTACTCTATAATGGAATTATTAGCAGAGTATGTATTAGGTTTGGAAGATGAGCAAATGACTCCGTCTCCTTCACTGGAAAAGAATTAAGAGTTTTAGAAATGCCTGGTGTAAATCCTTAAGTTGTGACTCCCAGCGGCTGTAGAAACTGCAGGCAATGGATTATACAGTATGTCCTGAGTGGATATTAGACATTAAACAGATTCAGCAACTTAAATTATATCCTCTGATATTCTCCAAGCAATAAAGTAATAATGCAGATCTCTAGTGTCCAATTAGTGAATTTTAACTGACCTTCCTTACTGATGCTAATACCAGTCTTTTATCTAGGTCTCTTTTTCCCTTCATCTCAACCCAAGACCCCAGACAGGCAGATAGATAGACAGAACCTCAGAATTATTTTTTTAAGCAGTATATCCCAGTCCCAATCATATTTTGATTTTGTGTTTGAAGACAATGTTGGGACAAACTACTTTAAGCCCAATTTTGCTCAGCCACTTTCCAAGTAAGAGTCTTAACTGGTTGAGCCCTGACTTCATTTAAATTAGCATCCCCAATACTACGTCGTAGAATGGGCAAAAGTTAATCCTTAGTTAACAAATATATTTTCCTATTTTGCTTTCTTCTCAGCACACCTTCTAAGATGGCTCCTGCTGTTCTGTTTGCATTATCATATAAAGGAGAGTGCTCTCTTCAATAAACTTTTTTTACTCACTTGCATATTCATGCCAGTTCAGTTCATTAAAGCCCTTAATTAATTTGTATGATTAATTGGCAGAGGTTTTTAACAGTTTGTCAGAACTAATTTCAGCTTGCTGCCATACCATTTTCTTCTGTGCTGGAGTCTATAACTTTAATTGTTACTGATGGTGGTAGCTGACTGAAACTATTCCTATAGGCATTTTTGTAAAAGCAATTCCTTTATTTTCCCATCAGTTGCAGCTTATATTACCATAGCAACAATGGCAATGAGTTGTTAATTAAATATTTTAATGAATTCACATATATTGGTTTACTGGTTTCCTACCCACCCCACTTTCCTTAATTTCACCTGAAAAAAAATGTCCAGAAGGCCCAAAGTAATATTTCTCATTTCTTCCACAACCTATGCACCTTTACCTTTTCCAGATTTATTTATTTACACACACACATACATACACTTTAAAGCTTATATGTGCTAGTATTTAGCAGAATTTTTCAGCAGAGTATGGGAAAGAAAGATATTCTTGTAAGTGCACTATTTAAAAATATGCTTTCAACTGCTTATCTGGGTCATCCATGGTCTTCAAAGAACAGCATGAAAAAAAGAAAGAAAAGATTATTGAACTAGTAGAAAAGCAGGAGTCAAAGAGTGGAGAGAATGCTCTTAGTATTGTTTGGTTTCTGTTTCTGGGAATAAATGAGGTTTTAATTCTGGAAAAATGCACCTTAGAAAGAATAATTACATTTATCAATATCAGTGGCTATGGCATGGACTAGTAGGATCAAGCACAACATTCTAGGAACCACATAGCTCTAACAAATAATGGAGACACTAATTGAAAGGAATGGGAGATAGGCTCTGTTTTCCTAGCTGTGAAGGTATTACAATTGGAACATTGCAAAAATGGGAATCTGGCCAATAACATAAATTTTGGGAAAGGACTTGTTAAGCAGCTTACAATTGTTCATTATTAAAAAAAAATAAGTAGGAGAAAAAAAACATTGCAAACTGTAGAATTGGCTTTTTGCAACTAGATAAGAGTTAGTTGTTCTTCCTTTGCATGATTTCATGATATGTTGGCCACATCTTATGAAGTGATTGCTATTGCAAGGAGATTATCTTCCTCAATTTATTTTTGTCTTTTAGTTTATTAACTCTGTTTGTTGGCATGCTGCCCTCACATTTTATCCCCAGTAGGAACTTACCAACTGTTTTTGCCCTCATTGGACTCCTTTTAATTCAATAAGTTGGTTTTTTTCCTGCCTTAAGGACAGAATGGACACCTCAGATACGTTATGTGTAAAAAGGAAAGAATTAGGAAAAATACATATACTATTCCAGGGTAAGGAAAGTATAGAAAGAGAGTAAGAACTTGCAAGCAAAATAAATTAAAGGAAAAGTGTGACTTACAGTAAAAGGAAAGAAAAGGAAATATGTCTCAACCTAGTTTTAAATCAAGAGTAGCTACTGTACCTGTCCTTATCTTTCTTCCCTTCTTTAGTTCTACCATATTCATGCTGCATAGATTTCATTTTCTGTTTCTCTTTAAGTTTCTCTTTTTGAGGTTCTATCAACTCCATCCTACCATGACCTTTTCTGTTTTTCCCTTCCTATGTCAGCAGTTAATAAAATAGTGTTCCTTCATGTATTTCTTTGTATGAGAAATCTTTGATATTTCTGAGAAAGCAATTTCAAGAGCTGACCTAAGAAATACCACTGATAGTTAATCACAAAAATACCATATGTCATAAAAGTTAATGCATTACAAATATTTGGTAAAATAATACAAATGATGAGAAATTGAAAATATATAGGTAGTCCTCAAATAATGATGGACCAGAATTGCTATTATTAAGAGATATGGTCATAAATTGTGTTTGTCACATGTTCACATCACATAATAACTGTAATTCTGCAGTTCCATCATTAACTTTGGACCCCTGGATCATTAAGTGAGGATGTCACATGATTACGACCTGATGACTTCCCCATTGATTTTGCTTGATGGCACACACGAATAACAACATGAACATTACAAAAAATAAAAGAGAACTTCTAAAAAACAACTTGTGGTGCCTTAAAACAACATTTGTCAATATATTAACAATTATCTTTGCTGGGCTCTGTTCTCACACTAATCGAGGGCTTGGTGGAAAAGCCACCTGTTAGAAGCCTTCTGGACCTGGCACAGTTGGCAAATATTTTTAGGGAGAAGTGACCCCACAAATAGCCTGACTCTGCCATTCAGGTCTTAAAAGGTGATAACTATCATGTAGAATCACATCTGGAAGCCAGTGTTCTGGTGCAGAAGTGGTGACATAAGGAAAAATGGGACACTTGAAACTGTGCACACTGCTGCATTCTGGACCAGTTGTAATTTCTGAATGCTCTTCAAGGGGAGCCCCTCGCACAGCATGTTGTTGTCATCCAAATAGGAAGTGACTATGATGAGTGACAGTCATCAAAACCTCCTAATCCAGCAATAGGTGCAGTTGGCACATGAGATGCTTCTGGGCAAAGCCCACCCCCAACCAAATAGGGGTCATAAGTTCAGGACAACTCTTGAATTGCACACCAGCTCTCTTTGGAAAGTGCTACTCCCTCAAAAATTAAAGATGATGCCTCTCCATATTGTGGGGCGGGAAACTAAAAACGCAAAGCTATTCTGTCTTTCTAGGGTTGAGTCAAAGCTGGATTCCCCCTCAACCAGATCCCCACATCTTCCGGGCCAGAGGTAAAAATGAACTATAGCAATAAGGATCCTGTCTACTTTCTCAGGAATAACCTATTTAGACTTTCTCTAGATAACTGAGTTCAGACAAGTCTTAGGCACTTCTATAGGATTTGCACATCTGGAGTCCAAGTTCAAGCCAAGACAAGTGGATCTATCAAATGAGGCCACCAGCTGGTTTTCTGCAGATGCATTAAGAATGAAGAAATGAGCTCACTTCACCACTCTTATCACTACAAGATAAGCCCTAATAAATGCTCTTACCTCTGCATAGACAGCTTCACTTTTCATCTTGTGTCATCTGTCTCCTCGATGGTCCCTTCTTTCACATCCATACTTGTTTTAATGTTGAAAGAGACTTATATTTCAGTGAGTTTATGGGTGCTTAGGATGGCTCCCAAATATTCAAGGAACTCAAATATTTGGTTTGATTTATTATTGGTCCGGCTTTTGATTTCTTTTTTGAATAAACCATACCTGGTTTTGATTGTGTAGAATTTAGTAACTATGAATTGATTTTCTCTAACAGCAATGAGAAACGACGCAGGGAGCAAGAGAACAAATACTTAGAAGAGCTGGCAGAGCTGCTTTCAGCCAATATTGGAGAGATTGACAGCCTGAGTGTTAAACCAGACAAATGCAAGATTCTAAAAAAAACGGTTGATCAGATTCAGCAGATGAAAAGACTCGAACAAGGTAGATCTGCAAAATATGTTTTCTTTTTTGTTGTTCATTCCTTGTGTTCTTGAATTTATAATACAATGATATATAAACTATGTACCAGGATCTTCTTGAGGAAGTGCAGGAGAACTTGAAGAATGTTCACAAAAGTAGAATAGAATCCTATCAGTCATCCACTGCTTAAAGCCCAATTGATCAAATATCAAGTTTTTTCTTCTTCTTGGTTTACACTGGATGAAATGGGAAAACAAGATCTTCACTGTTCCACAGTGACAACCTGATTTTTAATAAGGGATTTCAGGTAAACTCCCGCTGTGTTCTGATAATAACATTCACTGTATGCACATGGTAACGAAGGAGCAAAAGTTGTTTTTTAAAGCTACTGCAGGGTTAATAACCCATCCCAAAGATAATAACACACAATTGCAAAGAGTAACAGCATCCCTAACCCTTACAGATGGTAGAGCAAATTTTGGATGTACACTAAGGGTGGTAGAAAGCAAAACAAATTCAATACATTTGAGGGGCCTTGAGCCATAGAACCAAAAGACAAGTTGCATATTATGTGCAACTCCATCTAGTGAAGGATGTACTGTGCATTTTTAGCAAACAGCTTTGGGAAGGATTGAAATGTAGCAGAAGACCTGGCTGGATAGAGATGGATACTTAATGTCTTCATTGTTCCTTTTCCCTCATGATTTTCTCTTTATAACATCGTAATTCTGGATCTTAATGTGGAATCATTTAGGATATATGGATTTGGAACAAGAAATTGACAAGCAGAGAAACATTATGCACCTTCATTATATTTCCTCCTGTTCTGATATTCGTAATACTTTCTCAAAGCTATTTACAAAACCAATCCCCAGTGCATTTATGAAGCAGATTTCCCCATATCACTCACTTGATATTTATTTCTCGCCTGGGATGCCAGTGCATATGAACAGTTTTCCTCATTGAACTAAAACGTACCATTTCAAAGAAAAGTCAGTATTATCCCCCCACCCCCCAAATGTATCTTATAAAGCCCGTGTGTATGTGATTGCTGGGGACATTTCCGGGGAGAATTAATACATTGGAGTCAACGCTCGACAATTTCTCCAGTGCTGGTCCTCTACCTTCCCAGCTGTTTGAGAGGTAGAGACCATTTGTAACAGGAGCCTGTGTGCACAGCAAGAGTACCGTTCAATTTTGCTGTCTTGTCACTTCCTACTCATACTTCCTCTATCCTTGCAGTCACTTTATTTTTGTTTGCCAAGCTAAAAAACATAGTTGTAGTTCTATTAAGAATATAAGAGCAGCTGATTAACAGGCATTACAAGCTTCAGACTGAAAAATCCTTGGTCATAACCATTAAATTTTGCTTCATCAGATCTGTTTATCACAAAAAGAGGCACAATAATTTCATATGCAAATACATTCTTAAGAATCACTAGCTAAGGAATTCCAGTAATGTTACAGGACCAGTTCTTATGCCATTGGCATAAGATTCATTTGAGTACTCAGGATAAAGAATGCAGATTTCTGTTTATATTGCAAACAGACTTCTGAAAAGAAGGTTTTGAGATACCTATTTTAATGTGATGTGCTGTCTGAGAAACTACAAAAACATTTTGTTTGGTAGAGACTTCAATTTTAGTTTTAGGATTGAAATTACAAAATTATACATGTTTCTATAATGCTTGCAATTGGATGACAGAATAATCTTTTAGGGGAAGGAAATTGGGGTAGGAGGCAGATATGGCTATTTGAGGATATGTTATGGCTTCAGAGAGCTGCTAACCATGTCAGGCAACATTATACAATACAAGTATACTTGATGTCTTCAGTTGATGGTTGGATATGTCTAATATAATATAATGGAGGTTTCTTGTATAGGAAAGAATATGCCTGAATTACATTTAATTCAAGTCTGGATGATGAAAATTACTGTGTGAGCTTCCAACTATAACATTTCTACAGTGCTATAATTAATTTTTTTCATTGAATTTTAAAATGAACAATTCCCTTATTTAATTTTACTTCAATTTCATTCAAAGTAACTTAAAAAAAAAAAAAGAATCGTGAGAATTACTTAAAGCTATCTCTTTAGGGCAGGAGGTAGGATAGCAACACATACCTGACAATGTATCACTTGCCTCATATCTGATATCTGGACACAAGTGCATAATGATATCATGTGTATATCATAATTCTGGCCTTGCTGCAAGACCCCTGGTGGCGCAGTGGTGAGAATGCAATATTGCAGGCTAATTCTGCCCACAGTCAGGAGTTTGATCCTGACGGGCTGAAGGTTGACTCAGTCTTCCATCCTTCCGAGGTCAGCAAAATGAGGACCCAGATTTGGTGAGTGGGGCAATATGCTAATGTTGTAAACGGCCCAGAGAGTGCTCTAAAGCACTATGGAGCAATATAAAAATCTAAGTGTTGTTGCTATTATTATTGCTATTGTATGGTGGGTACTTGGCCCAAAGTATCCCTTTATGCAGTCTTTTTGCTTTTATTCATTTTAAAACTATCTGCTTAAATATGTATGTGCATGCATGCATGCATGCATGTATGTATGTGTATACAAGTATGTGACTTCAGTGGATTTCCATTTGACCTATCACTTACTTGAAAGAAAGAGTGACAATTAATGGCACAGTCAGAAATGCTAGATGTAAATAAATACTCACTACTTTCTGGAAGTCTAATCATTTGTGGGAGAAACAACATCTCTCCATTATCTGAAAATTCAGTATTGTAACTTTTCTGGAAAAAAATGCTGAGATAATCAGACAAGTAATTAGAACCATATACTACAGTATACAGTAGAACCCAAATCTTATACTACAAAATCCATCCACTGAGTCATTCCAAAGTAAAATATCGTTGGGCATAATTATGCATTGCTACAATGCTACTTTAGGAGAACAGAAGCCAATAATAGATTGGGGGGGGGAGGGTAGAAATATCTAGATTTTCAGTTTGAATTTCTGTGCTCATACAATTCAAGAGAGAGATTCTCTCACTTCTCCCACTGTAGCTAAATTGCTAGCAGCTGGGAGCATGAGAAATAGGGGCCCTGCCAAGGTCTATTCTGGAATCCCTTCATGCTTAGATGAGAGAAAGAGGCACTCCATGTTTCTCTCTTAAATTGAATGCTTGCTTTGTAGCATTGGTAGCTAATTTGAAAGACAAAACATAGGGCGCATAGTCTGTCAACTTGCCAAGGAGAAAAGACTCTGCTTTTCATCCCAGGGAAGTTTTCTTTACATCCAGAATGTAAAGGGGGAATGAAAGGGAGGTTCTAACATTCTTGCCAAGGATACTTGAGATCTCTGCAGTCCATGTAGCCCATAATAAGCATGTTCACATGTTAATGTTTTCTCATGTTTACACCTTTCATTTAAGCCTCTTAGGAGACAGTTTACACAGTGTGTTTATTTTGTGGCAAACAATAATGCATGCCTCTCAGTAGGAACAGAAAATGAAATGGCTGCTCTCCCTGTTAGCGATCATATTATTCTTGCTACAAGTTAAATATAAATACAGAAAGCTGTTCTTGATGATACTTGTGAAAGTGTATTGAGATTGCAATCAGCTGGATTTATCACCTTCTGTTTCAGAAAGTTAGCTTTTTCAAAAAATATGTATGAAAAATATAACATTTTCCACTTGATATCTAATTTTGGAAGGGCATTATTTCAATGTTAACATTTTAAAATTAAATTGTTGTTAGGTGCCAAGGGAAAGTAAAATATGAGATCTTGGATATCTAATTCCATTTGGAGTAGACAATTTTGAATGTGATAAGGCAATTGTCTGATTCTAAATAGGCAGCCTTATATCTCTGGGAAAAATATATATAATTCCAAATCACAAGAGATTTCAAATCTGTTGCTATAAGGAAATTATTTATTCCAAGCTTCAGAAACTTCAGTGTATGCAATCCTTTAAAAATATTATCTCAAAATATCTCAAAGTTTCTTATGGTTTAGCAAAGTGATTTTGTCTTTGTCCCTGTAATTCTCAGCTGTGCTCATGCAGGTTGATAGTAAGGCTAAGTTAATGGAACATTCTGGACAGGACTGAAGGAAGGACTTTTACAGCTGCTTGAATTTTTCAAAACTATTCAGACAGACCACCCCGCATGGCAGAGGATAGCTTTAAAAAGGCACAGGAATTCCTGTGAATCCAGTCCAAATTCTTCTCCTCAAATTCATGATTCTGGTTTTTAAAAGTAAATGATAATTCCACATGTATTTAATTGTAAATTGATACTTTTGCCTGTGCCTTTTGGTGAGTGTTAGAAAAAAAAGATTTCTGGAGAAATGTAAGTAAGGTTAGACTATACAGTATGACGAGAAGTTAGTGCCATTGTCCTCTGTGGTTTTATGACACTTTTAGGAAAGTTATTGCAGAACCCAGATGCTATATACTTTACCAGTGTTTCTCAACCTTAGCAACCTGAGGATGTATGGAGTTCAACTCCCAGAATTCTCCAACCAGCCGGCTAGGTGGGGAATTCTGGGAGTTAAAGTCCACACATGTTCAAGTTGCCAAGGTTGAGAAGCACTGCTATACACTGTTGAAGAGAAAGGGATTTTTTGGAAACATGCATTCAGTGATGTTCATGCATACTACAGTTGGAAATTGAAGGGATTTTTCAAGGAGGTAAGTGCTTAAGAATTTCTGGCTTATGGGCACTTTCAGCAGTCATTGGTCTCCTTGGCATAGCATAGCGTGGCTGAACATTAACTAGGCCAATTGCTACTTCAGTGTGTGTTTCCTTGAGCTTTGCACTCTTTTGGCAGCTTATCTGCTTCTGCTGACTGTGTTGTTTGGGGAAAGGAGGGAGGAACCTCATCACATTTACACTACATTTATTTCTAACCTTTTGGGTATGAGATGATGGCTGAAAAATGGCTAAGACCATCTGTATCCATCAAAAAAAGTGCTATCTAAACTTTCAACATTTGGGATTGAGTGTTAATCATGTTGGTGTCTTTGCTCCAAAACATTTTCTATTATCCCCAACAAAGAATCTATGAATGCTGGTTTGTCCATTTGATTTCTGTTCCTGATTGTTAGTGATCTCTACCCCTGTTCACTCTACAAATACAATGTGTGACTATATTTTGAACTAGAATGCATAAAATTAAGTACTTTTAGATAGTAGATTCCATTGTTAATCCCACAACTGACTTGTGTGCCCTTTCCTAAGAATGAACAAAGTCTTTCTCTTAAAGTTCTAGAGTGAGGAAGGTTAAATGATACTGTCGGTTAATGGAGCGGAAGGTTGCTAAACAGGATGGGAACTGAACTCTCTGTTTAAGAGTATCCACCTTTCAGCACCAAGTTTTGAGGTCAAGTAAATGGAGAGACTGCTTTAAAGTCTTCTGATGGAAACAGGATGCTAGACTAGATAGATTTTTGGCTTAAATGCCACAAGGCTGTTATTCTCACTGAACCCTGATTCTGCTGCAGATGTAGGAGAAATCTGAGCTCAGCACTCTATAGCTGCTGTCTTCTGCTAGAAGAATTGTTTATTCAATAGGGAGCATAAGGGCACAATGATAAAAGGTAAGCAGTTGTGGGTGGGGAGTGGCTGAGAAGCAGAAAACAGGATCCACAACTAAAGTAATTATAGGAGACCCTGCTTAAGACCTACCCTTTCTTTTTCTATGTTGGTTTCCACATTAGGAAAAACTAGAATCTTGTAACGTTAAAAAAAAGCCTTAGAAACAAGCAGCTGTGATATTGCCATGGATATACAAATGCGACATTACATTCAGGTATAATAGTGAATGTCAGAGCATGTTGAAAAGTGGTTGGTGTTGCTAGGGAAAGTTTTCTGAAAAAGCCTAATGAATTATAATGTCCTCTACTCATTTGTAAAACTGTTAGATACCAATTACCTTGCTTCATAGCTTGGGATTGAGGTATTTTAGTGCCCCTTCTACATTGATGATAGTGCAAAGGAAATTCGTTTGCTGGTACTGGGCATCTTGGCCCCCAAAACAAACTACTGATAATACATAAGAGATTCTAAAGCTGAACTGGTGCTATTAAATCAATCTGTAGTTGATCCTCACTTTCTCCCTTACTTCTTTTTCTCCTTTCTATGTATATTTTATTGAAAATTGGTAGAATGATTTCCTGACATTTTGAGAGAAGTAACATAAAAGACCGGAAATTGATTTAATATAATTTAAGAAATTGACCAACCCCAACTCTGTCCCAAAACAAAGGAAATCACCCAAAAAAGCCTAACCCAATTCACTTTGCATTATCACCCAACTGCAGCTCCCAAGTAACTCCTCAAAATATTAAGTACAGCCCTAAGATATCAATATGCTGTCCATCTCTGTCCCAGATGCTGTGACAAAGTGAAGAGAGGAAGTTTTAAATCTCAGAACATCAGATAAATACCCTTTAAATTCCATAATCAGGATTCTTGGTGGCCGAGAGTACACTAATTGGCACTGTCTAAAGGAAAGCTAAGGTATGAAACAGCAGGTGGAAGCTACAGTGAATGGAAACAATCAACAGTTAAGCCTCTTTTTGCCAAGTGTTTCGTCAGGGGCAGTTCCTCCCGAGGAAGCCATGCTTATAGAGCAGTCCAGGCCTGCTCCTCTGCCTCTGCTTTGCATGCTAGGGTGCTGTTATTTAAAAGTATCAAGCAAATTCTTTTAGAATGGTTTCCCAGGACTGGAGCCCTTCCAAGGCCAGTAATGTACAGTTGGCAGGACATGGAGTTTGCGGCTGTGGCAGCAGTCTGAAGTTCATTTGCCAAGACAGCTATAAACATGGCAAAGGAAGGAGTAAGACAGTTAATTTTTCAGCACTCCACCTTCCCACAAAAGTTTCATGATGGTTTTTAGACCAGCGCTGCCCTGTGAATGGTGCTTTTCAAGACCTTGGTGCCTAGAGACTACAAAAAGAAAAAGAAAAAAAAGAAAGAAAGAAAAGCTTTCTTGATAAAGTCACAAGTTTGTTGTTTTGCAAATGAATGAAATAGATGGATGAAATGCCTGTATATAATTGAAATTTTATTTATTTTGATTTATATAATGGCCCATCTTAAATGCATTACTTTGGGCAGCCTAACAACAATTATAAAACAATATAAAAGCAGAATGCAATATCAAAACATATTAAAACGTATTTTAAAAACTACAACACAATCTGCAAGTATTAAAAACAGTGAATAACAATCCACAACTGGCTTTACTAAGATAATAACAAATTTCTTCTAATTAATTTGTATGGAACTTTTCAATATGTAGTATTTTTGTGGAGTGGTTTGCCAAGATGTTCAAAGCAATGAACACACTTTTTCAAAGTAATAGCAAATGTATGGATTTGAAATTGGAAGTATGTAAAAATAAAAAAGAATTGTCCATATTTAATCCATAAACATTTTAGCTTATGATGAGAACATGACAGAAAGGAAGTAAAGATATACATACAGTCCACACAATTATAAATAAAACTTCTGTGAGGTATGGTAGTGGCCTCATAATCCGATGTCCAGTTCAGCTATCCAGGCGATTGCCTCTGGCGTTGCTTCATGCAGATCTCTAGGGAACCAGAGAAGGCAAATCCAGGGCAATCTAATCTTAACCTAAACCTACAAACATATAGCAAGTCTTTGTTGTCAGTCCATACCTCTGAGACTCTAGTATACCAATTTACTACATGGAGGTTCTTTTAGTCACTGTAGATAGTCATTGATGAACCTTGTGTGAATGGCTGAGACTAAAATCCATTCACTAGCCATCCCAACAAATTGTGTTGACCTTTTGTTTGCTATTTCCATTTTACAGATGAAGAATTAAAGACATGATAACCATTTGATCATGGGGTCATTCCCAACTCAGATTTGAACCTGTCCTTATAGACAGCAACTAATTTAAACTTGAAGTGCTCCTCCAGGGCATGCCATGTGTACTTGCTCAGTCTACCAAAGTTGTCGTCTGAGCTACATAAAACAGCTCTAGACAGGTGCAAGGCCATATAATTTGTGGGAGGTTTTCCAGTGAGAATTACAACACAGGTGCCTTTTCAAATCACAATCCCTCTGTGGGAGCCTCTCTTTTTTGTGGCATCATCCCATTAAGCAGCTGGAACATTTTTAAAAGCCCACATTGACAAACGTACACACTCCTTCTCAGCAGAGGCATTGGTTTCACAGAACAAATCTACTAATCAGACTTTATGAAACATGGAACTATACCTTGTAGTGGAGAAAGGCTTGTACATTCCAGTAATGCCATGAACTATATATGCGTACAATTGGGGGTCTACATTTCCAGAAAGGTCACCCGTGAAGTCAGGTCATAGACAAGGGATCAGACTAAATACACTAGAAACATGCTATAGTATTCTGCTAAAAACCCAAAATGATTACAGTATTCACAATCAAGACAGTGTCAACATGATCCTGGAATATGAGTCTTCCCAGAGCAAAAGGTATCCAAGAAGCTACTGAAGAAGATTGTAGGGAAGTATGAGTAGCACTAGTGTTTATAATGTAGGTGGATCAAGCCCGAAGGATATACAACTGGTGATATGGCCAGAGGCAAAAGGAACGTTTGGTAATGCAAAGAATATATACACCATTGGAATGTTGAATGTCAAACCATGAATCAAAACCAATTTGATGTTGTGAAAACAGAAATGTCAAGGCTGAATATTGACATTCTGAGAAAAAGAAATGAATTGGAACTGGTTACTTCTCATCGGAGTAGAAGCAGACAAGAAACCATCACTATTAACAAAATATTGTCAAAGACAGTGCTCAGATTCAACCCCCCACCCCAATGATAACCGTTTAAATTCAATGCAAGCCAATCACTATTATAGTGATATATCTCTATGTCCTAACCAAAGATACAGAGGAAGTAGAAGTTGATTTAAAATAATTTAAAGCATCCTGTTGATGCAGCATAAAAAAAATCATACTAAATATAGAAGAACTAAAGTGCTAAAGTTGGAACCAAAATGTCGTTTGGAATAAAGGCAAAATTTGGTCTCTGCGCATAACGCACAGATCAAAGCAGGAGACAGACTATCAGAGTTCAGCCAAGAAAATTCAATAATTATACAACCACTTTTCCCCAACTACCTAAAAGCTGAACAACATTGAAATCAAGTTGATTATATATTTTCAAGCAAAGATGAAAAACTTTGCTCCATGAAGAGAAACAAGACCTGATTCCTATTGTGGGCACAGATCATGGGCTCCTTCTTGCAAAATTACAACTTAAACGAAAGAAAACAAAATAAGCAGAAGAACAAGATATAACCTCACCAGTATTCCATAAGTTCATCCAGTGGTTCATGAAACATTAGCAGCAGTTTAAAATCTTCCTATTGGGTGGGTGGGGAGGGGGTATTGTTGGAGAAACATGGTATGTGTGTCAAAACAAACAGTTGATGAATTAATCATATAATTCTGTTGTAGACCTTGAGGAAGAATGATCTGTAGGAGATATAAACCAATTTTGTATTAAAGATGGCATTAATTCACTGACCCATTTATTCTATGGGAGATTTTTTGCATTATCTCCTAAAATGCATAAAACCACATATTATCGCTTACAATTTATTCTCTCTTCTGTTCATGGAATCGTGAGCTGGAAGGACCTAATGATATAGATTAATTTACATCCTTCTAATTAAAGTAAGCCACAGTGTTTAAAATTACATTTCTGGGATTATTGACAAAGTTTAAGTCAATCAGATTTAAACAGTAAACACATCCCAAGGGTAAATTTTCAGGAAAGTTTGTGAAATGTTCAAATATCTGAACCCCACTGAGCTACCTGCCATAAAAGATGGGAAGACACAAACTGCCTAAATGTTTGCACACTTAATAGCTAAATATATTTATTTTCTAGTTTTCAAAGCCTAACATGGCTCTGAAAATATTCATAAGATGCTTCTTATTTGATTCCAATTATAATCCAGATCAAAGTTTTTAGATGAAGATTGTTCTCAATTTCAAAATTATGGTAATTCTCCCTCGAGCCGCTCGGAGCATCCAGAGACTGGGATGTGCTTCTGAGTCCTCTTCTTGCAGGCTGAGCTTTAGATGAGGAAACGCTCCGCCCCTCACGTGGTATCGCGCAGCGTCTCCCCAGTCTTTTGCTCAGCCTCGAAGAGTCAGGCTGTGTTTTCAGAGAGCTCCTTGGCTGATCGTACATTTCTTGCCTATTTCTTGCCTATTCCAACTTCGTCTTCATAAGGTTTGCCTTTCCTTCCTCCTCCTGCGCAAAGGGTCTGGACTTAAGGGAAAAATTTCCCGTCCCTGGGGCGAGCTGTGGGCTCGCAGCGCGATAGCGCGACCCCCCACCCTTATCAGATCGCGTCGCTGCCTCCGCGTTGCCTCGTGGCACGCATTTCTTTTATTGCTGGATTCCCCCCACCCTAAACGCCGATCGGGAGGGTCATCGCCCCTAGGGCCCTAGGAGCTGAGCTGACCAGCAAGCCCTCCTTTTCCGTCCCGGGCGTCCCGAAGGTTCAGCTTGCGGCCGCCATTTTGGCTCCGCATCGTGGTCGGGCGCCATTTTTAAATACTTTAGCTGCGGTGAATTGGAGCTCCAGGCCTTGGGTTAAAGCCTAGCTGCCCATCTCTTCCACCTGGCCCGCTCCTTTATTACTTGTTGGCCTCCCGCAGCCCGTTTCGGGGCGGTTGCAGCCCCCTCCGGTTTTATTTTTCTTGTCTGGAGGCCTGCTGCCAGAGGCCCTCTCTTCAACTCTAGGCCTCAGGCGTTTATTTGACTGATTGGCCTGTACTGAGATACAGTTCTCCCTGTTACGGTTACTGTTTCTATAGATTTCAAAAAAAAAAACAAAAAAAACACCAAGAGTTCAATTCCTGACAGAGGGTTTTAATCCCATTGAAAAATCTGTGGCTACAATGCATATTATCCTTGATTTGCAGCAGCTTGTTTAGTGACTGTTCAAAGTTACAATGACATTAAAAAAATAATAATAATAATAATAATAATAATAATAATAATAATAATAATAATAATAATAATAATAATAATAATAATAATAATATATATGATATTTTTAAAACCAGGGGCTGTTTAGCTCCTGAAGCTAATGTATTGCATATTGTCACCTAATGTGAAATACAAATACAAAAAAAAAAAAAAAAAAATTCTTTTTGTACACCAATATTTCTCATAGATATATAGAGGTATACGTAGAACCTGTATATTCACCTGGTATAAAACATAAAAATAAATAAAGGGAGAAGAAAAATTACAAATTAGAGTATATATATTTCTGTTATCTCCGTACATAACAAATTCCAAAAGGGGAGCGGGCCAGCTTCATCGTCACCCGGCCTCATCCAGGCCTGATCTGGGCGAGCCAACCGCCCTTGCTAGTATTTATTATCTAACATGGCAGGCGACAATCCCTCTAAACGTCCTTCCTTGAAGGCTAAGGCAAAGTCCCACTACTTGCGCAGGCAGGACAAGGAACCTAAGGGCTCTAGACAGGACAAGGAACCTTCCAAGGCCTCCCAACGTGACGCCTCAAGGCGCCACAAAGCGTTGGAAAAAGAGTCTGACAGGCGTTCAGGGAGTCCCGCCCGGAGCCGTCATTACTTCCTCCTCCAACCACTTTTACACCCACTGCTGCTGGTCTGCGCCAGGGCGAACCCTCTACCTCCGAGGTTCCGCCTCACATCAGGGCTTGGATGGAATCAGCCATCCGCCAGAGCATTGCAGAGGGACTACAACACATGACCAGATCAGTCTTCTCTCCATGAGCCTCCGAGCACGACTCTTTATCCATCAGATCCCTTCCACAACCGGTCCCCCGGTTGATCAGGTACTCTCTCAGAGGGACAGCCCTCCTCCGGTTGGGGCCCAGGTGGAGGAGGAAGGGGACTTTGGGGATTTCAGGGAAGAGGAAGAGGACTCCCAGATGGGATCCTCCCGCTACAGTGAAACCCTCTTAGAGGCTGACATCATGAAGGGGAGATGTCGGAGGGCGAGGGCACTTCCCCGACCAACCCTCTTTTGGGGGCTGTTCAAGCCGCACATGTTCAAGTCCCTCCTCCTTAAGGCCAAGTATGTCTCTGGCCTTCTTCCCCAGTCCCCTGCAAACCTTCCCCCCGTCCCAGAGGGCCCGGAGGACTCCATTTCACCCAACCAGTGGTGGAAGCTGAGGTCATCCCTTCCCTTCCATCTTCGTGGATCCGGTGGCGAAGCAACTCACCTCCACAGGGACCCCTCCTACACCCTCTAGCCAAGACAAGAGATTCCTTAATCTCGATTCGGCACTATCTAGCCTTCTGAACATTCCGGAACTTGATGACCCCATTGTGGGTCTGGTTTTCTCCTCTACCCCTTGTGAGGCCCTAGAGGCCTTGAAACCTGATGACATGCGGGCGGAGTTGGTGCTGCGCAGGGCCCACCTATATGACGCCTGGGCCATTAAATCAGCTATGGCCGCTCCTTTTTCACAAGGTCCTCTATCCGCTGGCTACGTCAGCTCAAGGAACACGTCCCGCTTCCAATCTCAGAGCACACCAGGACATAGCGAAGTTAGTGGCTGCAGCCGAGTTCTCGGCTGGCGCCACTTCCCAGTCGGTAAAATTCTCTTCCAGGGCCATCACATCGCACATCACGGCTCGCCGCATGCTGGCTCAAACACTGGCAGACGGACGTAAAGAATAAGGTCAAGCTGGCCACTGCTCCCACTAAGGGAGATAAACTGTTTGGCCCAGCTTGGAACCACTGTTGGTCGAGGACCGCAGTAAGAGAAAGTATCTACCCCCTTCCCGCCCAGATACCCTAGACCCCCTTCCTTCCGATCCCAGGACCGCTCGGTCCCGGGCGACAGGACCAGACGCGGTGGCAGCTACAAGAGACCCTTTCGGGGATCGGGAGGAAGGCCCTACCGCAGAAGGTGGAGCTTCTTCCTCCCTCCCCATTGGCGGCCGCCTCAGCCACTTCGCTGCCCAATGGGACATATCCACATCCGATGCATGGGTTAGGGACACAATCAGGTTTGGTCTCGCCCTGGGTTCAGGTCCGCCCCCTGATTACTTCATCCCATCCCCCTCCTCAAGGGATCCCTCCAAACGTGCACCAATGGATGCAGCCATCCATCATCTTCTTGACATCCAGGCCATGCAACCTGTCCCTCCGAATCAGAGAGAAAAGGGCTTTTACTCCCATCTCTTTGGGGTGCCCAAGCACTCTGGGGGTTGGAGAGTCATCCTGGACTTGAAACGGCTCAACCGTCACCTTATCCAGCGTAGGTTCGATATGCACTCCTTGCAATCTATTCTTTTAGGCTCCAGGCGGGGAGACTGGTTATCTTCCATAGATCTTTCGGAGGCATTCCTCCATATTCCAATCAGGGCCCTCCCATTCAAATTCCCCAGGTTCTGTCATAATAGCCTTCACTATCAATACGTGGCCCTACCCTTTGGACTGGCATTGGCCCCCCGGACCTTCACCAAGGTCCCGGCGGCCCTGGCGGCTCATCTCAGGAGCGTTCCCGTCCGCCTCCACTGCTACTTGGGCGTTATCCTTATTCTCTCCCGTCCAAATCCCAGGCAGTCAGGGATACCAGGGTCACCCTCTCGCCTTATGGGCACACGGGTTTCTAGTCAATTGGCAAAGAGCCAACTTACCCCTTCCACCCGAATCAACCTCTTGGGTGCCATAATTTATTCCGTTTCTCAAAGAGTTTTCCTCTCTCCGGAGAGGTTCCTTAGCATTCAAGCCCTGGTCAAACAGAGCAGCCGTTCAAGGAGGGTGGCCTTGCTGGACTTCTCTGAATTGTTGGGCAAAATGGTGTCACCCATCTCTATTATTCCCTGGGCCCGTCTACACAGTAGATCCCTCCAGTGGCTCCTGCTCCCGTTCCAATGATCCGGAAGAAGCAACTCGAAGGCCAGAATCAGGGTCCCTCCAGGGGTCCTCTCGTTTCTTCTCTGGTGGACCAATCCCGCCATCAACAGAGGCCACCTCTTCGCGGAACCTCAATGACTCTCCGTCACTACGGACGCAAGCCTGTCCGGTTGAGGCGCTCATCTCGACTCGCTCTCGGCACAGGGCAAATGGTCGCCGACCGAGCAGAGGTGCAGTATCAATTGGCTAGAGCTTCTCGCTGTCCATCTGGCCCTGTGCAGTTTTTCCTCAGATCCGCAAACATCACGTTCGTTCTCACGGACAACGTCACGGCCAAGGCCCATATCAACAGGCAAGGGGGCACCCAGTCCATCCAGCTAATGAGGAAGCCGGCGCCTTTGCCGCTGGACAGAATCCAACCTCCTATCTCTAAAAGCCGAACACATCTCCGGAGTAGACAATACTCAGGCGGACTGGCTGAGCAGGGCCACGGTGGTCCAGGCAGAATGGCGTCTCCATCCATCCCTATTCGAGGAAGCGTCCAGAATATTCGGCCTTCCGGTGGTGGACCCTTCGCCTCTCCGTCCAACACTCAGCTTCCACGGTTCTTCTCCCGGTATCCGTCTCACCGGTCGGAGAATCACAATGCCATGCTTGCCCATGGCCCCTAGGGCTCCTATATGCCTCCCCTCCGCTCCCGTTAGTTCCCAGAGTAATACAGAAACTCATTCAGGAGAGGGCAGACCTTTCTCCTGGTGGCTCCCTATTGGCACAGGCGTCCGTGGTT
The DNA here is from genome assembly GCF_049901735.1 of Notechis scutatus. NCBI lineage: Eukaryota > Metazoa > Chordata > Lepidosauria > Squamata > Elapidae > Notechis > Notechis scutatus. The sequence continues at coordinate 29,458,281 of NC_142009.1, forward strand.
TGCGGACCTCCGCTTTTATCGTAACGCCCCATGGAGGATCCCCCGGATTGGGTCTCCCTCTCTCAGGGGCCCTTCTGCATCCGGAGCCTCATGGCTCCAGTTAGCCGTCTGGAGGTTGAGCGGATCCGCCTGACTAGTGAGAAGCCCTCAGTCAAGTCATCGACACTATTTTGGCCAGGCGACCTTCCACTACACGATTTATGATGCCACTTGGAAGGGGTTCTGCAAGTGGTGTAGCGGGTCTCAGATTGATCCCCTCTCTCTGTGGCTCAGATCCTAGAATTCTTCAGGAAGGCCTTCGCAAGGGCTCGCACCTAACACCCTGAGACTACAATTTTCTGCCCTCTCGACCGTGGTCTCCTGTGATAACTACGGTTCCCTTTCTCATCACCCCGAATTAGATCTTTCCTTAGGGCGCCACCAACCTGTGCCCTCCCACTGTTCACAGGTTCCCCACATGGGACCTCATCAAGGTCCTCGTTTATCTTACTCGTTCCCCGTTCGAGTCTTTGAGGGATTCATCCCTTCAGTTTCTCACCTTTATGGTAGTTTTTTCTAGTAGCTATTACTTCTGCTCGTCGAGTTTCGGAATTAGCAGCTCTGTCAGTCAGGAGCGATCTATGCGTGTTCCATGCAGACCGAGTGGTCCTTCGTCCCGGCCCCACCTTCCTACCAAAAGTCAACTCTCCCTTCCATAGGTCACAGGATCTGGTTCTACCAAACTTTTGCCCTAGGCCCTCCAGGGCAGGGGGTCCTCTGGCACTCCTAGATGTTAGAAGGGCCTTGCGTATATATATTAAGCGCACTCAATCCATGAGAAAGTCGGAATCCCTCTTCCTATCCTTTCAACCCAGGTCACTGGGGCTTAGGGTTTCTCCTTCAACCATCAGTCGCTGCATCAGGGCCACCATTGCGAGGTACTACCTTTCCCATTCCCTGCCCGCTCCGGGTGGAATAACCGCCCATTCCACCAGAAGTGCAGCCACCTCGGCGGCCTGGGCCACGCAAGCCCCCATCGCTGACATTTGTCGGGCAGCCACCTGGACCTCTCCGTCCCCGTTTATCAGACATTATAAAATAGATACGTACGCCTCAGCGGAGGCCTCTTTTGGCCGACGGGTCTTACAGAGGATCATCAGTGATCCGGAGGGGCCTTCGGGCCAGACGGAGTCCCACCCGTAGGACAGCCCAGCTTTGGTATGTCCCAGTCTCTGGATGCTCCGAGCGGCTCGAGGAGAATGGGCGTTGGTTCTTACCTGATACGCCCCTTCTCGGCGAGCCGCGAGGAGCATCCAGCCCCACCCTAATTTCTCCGTCTGGTGGGGACTCTTGCTTCAGCCAAGGAGCCAATAGTAGATTAGAAAGAATTAATAACCTCTCTTCTCGTTATCGCAAAAAACTGGGGAGACGCTGCGCGATACCACGTGAGGGGCGGAGCGTTTCCTCATCTAAAGCTCAGCCTGCAAGAAGAGGACTCAGAAGCACATCCCAGTCTCTGGATGCTCCTCGCGGCTCGCCGAGAAGGGGCGTATCAGGTAAGAACCAACGCCCATTTCCTTCTTTGCTTTTCTCCAATTCTTCTTTCCTCCTCTGTCTGCCAGTGTCTGCTGGAGATTGAAGTACTAGAGTCATATTGCTTGCAGGAACCTTACTTTGCATTTGTGAGGTTGCTTTACTTAGTTTTCCCCAATTTACCCTTTGTTTTTAAAAAGAGAATGTCTACAAAAACTATAATGTACATACACTTAAACATTCTGCTTGGTTAAAATTTCTTTCAGCTGAGAACCATTAGGGTAATGGTTAAAGTGCTGGCCTAGAAACCAGGAGTCTGAGTTCTTAGCTCAACCTGCCTTACAGGATAATCATTGTGGGGAAAATAGGAGGCAGGAGGATTAGGTATGTTTGTTACCTTGAGGTATATACAAAAAAAGGGCAAGGTAAAATATAATAATAGTAATAAAACAATTGAATGAAGAGTTTCAAGTTATTGCTATCTGTTTCTGTATTGTATTCTAGTTCAGATTGTGCGAAGTTCCAACAAACTATTGTATTTAACAAATTGCAGAATTTCAAATCCTGCAGGAAAACAGGGGAAACAGAAGAAGTTGTGGGGGTGGGATGCCCATAGTCCCCCTGCATATCCCTGCACACTTGCTTACAGTATAATATTGTATTGGCTAGATTTTCTACAGGAAGATATCATTTATTTATTTATTTATTATTTTTTTATTTGTGAATTGCTTTCAAGATAATAGATATAAGTAAAAACATAGTTATGAATACATGGATACATATAAGAAAAATAAAATATATATAAAAGAAACAATAGGACAGGGACGGTAGGCACGTTGGTGCACTTATGCACGCCCCCTACAGACCTCTTAGGAAAGGGGTGAGGTCAATAGTAGATAGTCTAAGATTAAAGTTTTTGGGTTTGGGGGAAAAAACCACAGAGTCAGGTAGAGTATTCCAGACATTGACCATTCTGTCGCTGAAGTCGTATTTCCTGCAATCAAGTTTGGTGCGATTAACCTTGAGTTTGTATCTATTGTTTGCTCTGGTGTTGTTATGGTTGAAGCTGAAGTATTCATTGACAGATAGGACATTGCAATGTATGATTTTATATACTATACTTAGATCGGACCGAAGGCGGTGTAGTTCTAGGTTTTCTAGGTCTAGAATTTTGAGTCTGGTGGCATAAGGTATTCTGCAACGAGTAGAGGAATGGAGAACTCTTCTTGTGAAATATTTCTAGACTTTCTCAACTGTGCTAATATCAGATACGTAATGTGGGTTCCAGACTGATGAGCTGTATTCGAGTATTGGTCTAGCAAATGTTTTGTATGCTCCAGTTAGTCGTGTGATATTACCAGAGAAAAAGCTACGTAAGATTAGGTTAACAACTCTTAATGCCTTTTTAGCTATGTAGTTACAGTGGGTTTCTAGCATTTATATCATTAGAGATGAGTATTCCAAGGTCCTTGACAGAGTTTGGATCATCAACAAGGTCTTGACTATTCAGCCTGTATTTTATTTTCTGTTTTTTGTTTTTTTTGCCAATATGTAGTACAGAGCATTTATTTGTTGAGATTTGAAGTTGCCATTTGTTTGACCATTCTGATACATAGTCAAGGTCTTTTTGAAGGGTAGTAGTATTGTCTGTGGTGTTGAATAGCTTTACATCATCAGCGAAGAGAATGCAGTTGCTCTTGATATGATCACAGAGGTCATTTATGTAGAGTATGAAAAGAGTTGGTCCTAGAACACTGCCTTGGGGGACACCACTATTGACAGGTACAGAATTTGATAGGACGCTCCCAATTTTGACCATTTGTTGTCTGTTTGACAGGAATGCTTCTATCCAGTAATGCAGGTGTCCAGAGATACCATAAGATTTTAGTTTTAGTAGTAGTTTGTCATGTACCACTGAATCAAAGGCTTTACAGAAGTCTACGTAGATTGTGTCTATTGCTTTGCCCTGGTTGAGTTGTGTAGTCCATATGTTTTTGCAGCATAAGAGTTGCAGATTACATGATAGTTTTTTCCTAAAACCACATTGTTTATTGGAGAGTAGGTTGTTTGTCTCTAAGTGAAGGATGATGGATTAGTTAATAATTGATTCCATGACTTTATAGGTGACGCAGCATAAGGAGATTGGTCTGTAATTTTCAACTAGGCTGGGGTCTCCCTTTTTGAAGATGGGGATGACCGTGGCTTTTGACCATAGTTTTGGCAAGGAGCTGGTCCTGAAAGATTTTTCAAAGATTATGCTTAGAGGTTCAGCTATGGCAGTGGGTAGCTTTTTTAAGAAGTAGGCACATATTCCGTCCGGTCCAATAGATAGAGATGGTTTTAGATTGTGCAATGCTTTTTCAACAATGTCTTCTGTAAAATCGATATGTATTAGATCATTGTAGTTGTCTGTGGTTCGACTAGGAAATACTGGGCATGATCCATTGCTATTTACAAATACTGAGCCAAAGAATGTGTTAAAGAGGTTGGCTTTAATAGTGTTGTCATTGCAGTCTTTACCATTAGGTCCTTTCAGGGGTGGGATGGACCTTGAGTCTTTTAGTTTGTTGTTTATAAAATCGTAGAAAGTGCGGGTGGAATTGGTGCGTAGGAGGTTTTCTTCTTGTTTAATGTGATAATTGGTGCATTCAGTTTTTATCTGGTGGCATAAATTTTTGTATTGGCTTTTGAAGTTGGCAACATGACCAGATTTGTTTTTCCACCAAAGTGATTTCTTTTTGGGATTGAAGCTTCCTTATTGTTTTGGGTAATTTGTTTTTTCTGGTTTTGGGAGTTGTTAATGGTACATAAAGTTTGATGACTCTTTTGATTTCAAGTAAAAATATGTTGTAATGGTCTTCTACAGTATTGCATCCAGAGAATAGAAATTGCCAATCAAGGGATGACAGATTGTTGTTCATAAGATCAGAGTTGCCTTTTTTGAAGTTATAATTGGGGATTCCCTTGTTGTGATGATTTTTGTGTGGACGTATGTTGAGACAAAAGTCAATCATGTTGTGGTCAATGTTGTGGTCTTAAAAATAAGTCCTAAAATGAAATTGCCAAGGAGAATGTGTATTTCTAAGGCAAAAAGTGGTGACTGTGGAAAGCATTAAGAACCATTTGGCCATCATCCTTGTACAAATGGCTGTCTCTGCATTTGAGATGGATTTGGGAACCATAGCATGTAAACCTATTCCATTTCTGACACTGAAAACAAAAGAGACATGTTTTAGCAGAAACCAACTTATTATTAAATTGTGAAGAAAACTACATTCCAAAGTTGGATGCATCTGTAATCTGATTAAAATGCTATATGCAATACTGGTAAATTCCTCTCAGATGAGGACATTGTTGAGAACTGGGCCATGATAATACAGTATCTTAACTGTAAGAAAAGACAGCAATATTGTGGTTCTTTTGTACAATTGAATAAAAAATAGGACCTGGTGGATGGAAGTAATCATGGTTCATTAAATGTATGAGTATAGCAATTGGGATTTCTTCTCATTCTTGTTTCATATAGCTCTTATTTCCCTATTGATTCATGATACATGGTAGAATTGCTAAAAAAGAGTTTGGTGAGACAATACTTATATAATTTCCATAGTCACTTGGCTTAAAAGAAAGATTAGACATAGGCCTCTTTTATCACGAGAGGTTCACGTTTGCAAAGTTGCTTTACTTGCAACATCATCATGTTTTGTATAAGAATAGGAATAAAAATAAGAATAAGAACATCCAACTGGCTAGTTTTAGAAATGAAATACTAACACAACTTTCCCCACCTGATTCTCTCCAAATGTGTTGGTTTACAATTCTAATTATAACAGTATTTGTAATCCAACACATCTAGAATGTACTAGGTTTTCAAAGGTCATTTGTCAATTATAACTTGTGGCTCTTTCTCCAGCATGCTAGTTCATAAGTTTTTCAATAATAACAATGCAATTTATCTCATTATTTAATACCTAGAATTATATTTGTGTTAAAATTTAAGGCTCTTATCACCAGTGTTCTTTATCATTCAAACTGCGCAAACATTTTCCTGACCATCTCTTAAAGAAAATCATAATCATTGTGCATAAATTTGATTGTTAGACTTCTGACCTCAAGTTGGAAGAAACTTCAAAAATAATTTATTACAGCCCCCAGCCAGAAATTCTCTATTACTGCTATCTTAATAGAACACTGTCCCAGTTTCTGCTTACAAATGAAGACCTACTGCTTTCAAGACAGCCTATTTCACTGTTGAGCAGCTCATTCGGTCAATTTTTCCTAATTTTAAATGAAATAAATGATTTGAAATAAATGTTCATTCTAACATTTAGTAGCACAAAAGACTATGTCATACCTAAAATTAGATGGTGATCTCACCAAAGCTTGATTGTCAGCCTAAAGCTGATCTCATCAGTTTAGCCATATTGAATTTTAAAGGAGTTCCACTCTATCCTTTTAGTCTAAGGGAGATCAAAAATTGTACAAATCAATGCACTCTTTAAAAAGTACTCAGCAGTTTCATGTTCTGGATAAAACCAATAAGGGAAATCTCATCATATTGTTTTTCACCCCTCTTTAAAAGTGTCCAGAAATTGGCAAGATTTCAAGCACTGGAGGTAACAGGAAGGGGAATATTTAAAGAAGTTACCAGTATAGACTTACAACTCGAAGAATGGTTTGGAAATGAATAGATACTCAAACTGGATGCTTTATCATGTTATTAGTTTTAGATCATCCAGTTAAATGGATGGCTAGTGAATTTTAGCAGTTGTGTTCTAGAGACAATGAAATGTATCTTGAAGGGACCAGATTTGGAATTTAAGAATGCTTCGAGAAACTTTCCTTGTTGATTGCAGTGAGATGAATTCATAGGAGCCACAGGCAGCCACAGAAATTGAGCAAATAAAATAAAATAAAACAGAATTAAGAAATGTGGGATTTGGAGGAGAAAACATTCTCCCTGACATCTCCCAACGTGCAATCAGATGCTCAGTGTTGAAATTTAGGGATAAACCTGTGTGGCAAAGCATGAGCTAAGAGATATAAGCTTGTTGGAATTATTATGGAATCCAGAGAGACCATGTGGGATTATAGAACATCTTGATGGACTAGTTTGCATTCTTTTAAAAAGGTGTTTTGTGTATGGCAATTGTTGTATGAGTACATTTTAGGCCAGTGACACAATTTCATATGTGTCACTGGCGTAAAAAGGCTATCTATCCTTTCAATATGTACTGAGAAATCAAGTAGTGCAATGACATGAAGCAGGCATCACCAAGTAGAGGCTACTCTCAAGAACAAGTTCGACTGATCCTTCAGAACCCTGGACAGGTCCCATGGGAAAGTGGGGTTACTCTGGGCTGAGGATTGATTGGGCCCCTTTTGGGCTTCAGTTTCAGGTCTGTCAGATTCAGAAGATCATTTAGTACAGGGGTGTCAAACTCACATCACCACGTGACATATCACGACTTTTCTCCCTTCGCTAAACCGGGCATGGGTGTGGCCAGTGCATGATGCATCCGGCCTGTTGCCCACAAGTTTGACAGCCCTGGTTTAGTGGTTGAAGTTCTGTGTAATAGGATCCAGAACCAACGCCTCTCTGGGTTTCAGTTTTTTCTTCTGAGTCCCCTTATCTCTTCTTTATTTCTCTCTTTGGATTTATGCTTGGTCATTACAGGAAACCAGATCATGGCAGTAGCAGGAATATTTCTTACTGGCTTTAACTGCTTTTCTCTTTCAGTCACCCACATTGATGAAGAAAAGGTATTGTCTACATGAATTACTTTCGTTTGGTCACATAGGTTCTTTGCCCCCACACTGGTGCTTGCTAAGATGTTGCTGAATGTCCTAACTTATGAACTCACTGGCCACCCACCTGGAGCCCACTGATTATATCAGAGGCTTTTCCAACATGCTTCTGCACTGTAAGTCCCCTTTTAAATGAGCTGTAAAAAATTTTCTCTGGGTCATGAATTCCAGTGAGCTGACAAATTCTTCCACCTCTTTATTTCAATACAGTAGAGCCGGCTTGCTGCTCTCATCTATAAAACTAGTCTCCCTGTCTCCACCTTTGAATTTGGGTTCTATCATGAATTGGTTTCAGATACAGACTCCATTCATTGCCATAAAATGCTTCTTTGCAACAACACTGGCACTTTTCTCTGCATGTGTTTATTTTATATAGCTCTTCCTCGTATAAAGCAAGTCAATACAATTTTAATACCTCTGCTGACAGTTTCAGTCTAGTTGACAGTTAAATATAGAACAAGCCAAAGGGGAGACTATAAATGAACAACGTAAATACCTCTCTCTTTTTCCCCTTCCAGGCTGGTGCAGTTTTTGCAGATTTATGATTAGATTATGCTAGTATATAATCCACTTGTGAGCACAAAATATGGCATTCCAGAGCTATTCTTATTCAGACAAAGTTTCTGATCTTTATAAGTTTATTGAAAAGAATCAAAGCAGCTGAGCAATGCTTTTGTGTAATTCATTTCAATGCAGCGCTTCCCTATAAGATAAACTGATAGAATATTATTCTATTAAATAGGGGGCCTTGACGTATTAGTGACTTTATTGCTAAATTATATTTAAACCAGGATTTTTTCAACTTTCAGTCATTCCTACCCTGGATTATCATATGCCAGATCTTTCAAGAAAGCCTTTAGCAACCATCTGGGCTGGTTCCTGCTTGGGAAATGGTTCAGTATTATCTCCAGGAGATATGTAGAAATTCTCTTAATGCATTATTTGACTGAGAAGTTCTCACGTGGAGAAGAAGAATGGGACCATGCTGTTAGGTTTGCCCCTAGTTAGTTCTGTTATTTGCTCTTGATTTTGGACATAAGAAGAAGCACTCTGTTTTCTTCTTCCACCTTTGATCTCTGTTACCATGTTTTCTTGTTCATAGTTATATATGAATTTGCATATGAATATGTATCACAATGAACAGGTTAGAGTGGTATTTTTGTGACAGGCACACTTCAACAAATCTTCAACTGAGTAAATTACAAAAATAAGAAATAGAAGTGGATTTATAAGATAAGAAATAGACTAAATACTGTAGTATTTATTCTATTTCTTATCTTATAAATCCACTTCTCTTTCTCATTTTTGTAATTTACTCAGTTGGTAAAGAACATAGTAGCAAGAATCCTATTGGCTCAGGCTGAAAGCTCATTTAATCCTACAATCAACCTCTCAGAATGTCCCTACAGGTATATTTAAAAGGCTTGTGTACTTGAAGTGGTAGCCCTCTTCCACTGTTGTTCTGTAACAAATGGTAATTAAGACCTGTCTTTGAATGTGGAAGTCGAGGGATGGATACAGCCATCAATATTAGGAGGCTTTCAGAGATTAATCAGAGGAGAGCTCTGCTACAAATAATATCTTATGGTTACAAATAGAATGAATAAATAAGTGGAATACTGAAGTCAATAGAAGTTAATAAGAGTTCTATACTTTGTTTGCTATAAACCGTATGCCCAGGTTTGTTGGGAATCTTACACTTTCACAATTGGAGAAACTAAATATTGCTTAGTGATTATTTGAAATTTTGAAATTAAAACCATTGGCTTATAAAAATATAATTTTAAAGTGAAGAATCTTCTTAGATTCTTAACTACTGTAAGGAAAATTTATACATACACACATACACACATACTCAAACATATTAATTGTTTTAATTCTTCTATATCAGATTATACAGAGAAAGATCATAGGTATTATGGCCAATAGAGTGAAAATACAGTAATCAGAAATGTCATTGATTTAACTTTGGAAACCCGTTGAATTGCATGTTTATATGACTTGAGTGTTCTCTTATCAGAGCCAGAAACCATAATGAAAGAACAGATAGCATTTGAAGCGATTGAGCTTTGAAATAAAACCAGCTACTCTTTGGCTAACACCCACTATGTTAATTTGAATGCAGTAGACTGGCTGGATCAAAATTTGATCTTTCAAGTTCATGTCTTTTAGAGGCCTTAAGTTGAAGGGATAAAGCGATCATTATAAAGGGAAAAGCCTAATTTACTCGAGCCATGTTATGACACTCTAATCATATCTGACCAGTCAATGGAAGAAGGATCAAAGGACATGAACATGAAAGCATTTGTTTTTGACTCTGACATTTCAAACTAATGCTGCCTCTCAGTTAGCCTTCTGCATAATATCTTGTGATTTATTGTTATGCCTCTCAAGATTAGGGCAATTGTATATGCCGTTGTATGCAATTGTATATGCCTTTTTCAGGACTGGGTTTTGATGAAGTGGAGAACTATCCAACTAGAGAAAAATGACATCAAAAAAGTGGGAATTCAGTTAGAACCACATTTCTTTAGAAGTAATATATCAGTAGGCAATCAGTGCACTCCAGATTACATTTGGTCAATGCGACATAACTTTTTCTGTAACCGTTCATATAACCAGCCCTTTTAGCTTCATAAGAGTCTAGTACAGTATGAACAGTTGTCTGATTTCTAAATATAATAATAACATAATATATAAAAGCAACTGTATCTAGCTATTCTCTTACAAAATATTTTGCTAAGGATTCCACTTAAGCTCTACAAGTGCTGTTCTGAGATACACAAAACACTGGACTCTGGGCTTCCAGTTTAATGAGGAAAGTATAAGGTGGGGGAATGTGAATCCTTGGATCTATCATAGAATCATTAATCTTTGGTTTTGTCAGTAAAACAACGTTAGACCCTAAGTGTGGTATAGATTCTTGTTGTTATCTCTCCAATTTGAGGAATGTGTTGCATAAGATACGGTTCTTTCCATCTCATACAGTGTAAATAATCCTACAGATTCGATTGAGGGTATATTTTGTGCCTCTTATAGCTTAAGAATATCTGCTCGGGATAGGCTTTGCTTCTGTAGCTGCACCTAACCTATGGAATATCTTGCTTCAGGGAATTAATTTGATCTTGAGCCTTTGTAAATAGTTTCCTTCCACTAGAAGTTGTTCCTACTCCTCATACATTGGTTTAGAACAGGGGTAGTCAATATTTTTATACCTACTGCCCACTTTTGTATCTCTGTTAGTAGTAAAATTTTCTAACCACCCACCGGTTCCACAGTAATGGTGATTTATCAAGTAGGGGACAAAACCCTGCCGCCCACCATGAAAGCTGGAACACCCACTAGTGGCTGATAGGGACCAGGTTGACTACCACTGGTCTAGAAGGTCTCCTAACTCTCAGGAATACAAAGGGGCCCCAGAAAGGATAAAAATATGCAAAAATGTGACTACCTCCTTATCCCTGTGAGAAATCAAATCTTTAAGCATAATATGTTTTCAGTATTTTATAGCCAATGTCAAGCAATTAATGCAATCAATTCAAGCAATGTCTTCATAGAGAAGAGCCAGAGCCTCTGTGACAGAGTACAGTCTTTACATCTAAGGATCAGCTTTCTTAGCCCCTCTTGTTGACAAGGACTAGAAGTAACATGGAGAAAATGCTTCATGCCTCTGCTACTCGGGAACATGCCATAGCCCTGACTAATGACTGTTCCTCAAAACAGCTCTAACATTGTATAAAAATCATACAAATAAATACAACCAGAATATATTTGGCTGAAGAAAACACAGCTAGTTGAATGAGAACAAAAAGTATTAGTGAAGAGAAGGACCAGGGGAGACATGATAGCAGTGTTCCAATATTTGAGGGGCTGCCACGGGGTGGGTGGGGGGGTGTCAAGCTATTTTCTAAAGCACCTGTAGGCCAGATAAGGAATAATGGATGGAAACTGAACAAGGAGAGATTCAACCTGGAAATAAGGAGAAACTTTCTCACAGTGAGAACAATCAACCAATGGAACAGCTTGCCTTCAGAAGTGGGAGCTTTATCACTGGAAGCTTTCAAGAAAAGACTGGACTGCCATCTGTCAAAAATGGTGTAAGGTCTCCTGCTTGGGCGAGGGTTGGACTAGATGACCTACAAGGTCCCTTCAACTCTGTTCATCTGTATCTACTCAGAAATTAAAGATCATAAAATCATTTATTCAAAAATGCCATGGTAGATGGCTGGGTTTTATAAGATTGTTGTTCATAAGATCAGAGTTGCCTTTTTGAAGTTATAATTGGGGATTCCTTGTTGTGATGATTTTTGTGTGACGTATGTTGAGACAAAGTCAATCATGTTGTGGTCAATGTTGTGGTCTTAAAAATAAGTCCTAAAATGAAATTGCCAAGGAGAATGTGTATTTCTAAGGCAAAAAGTGGTGACTGTGGAAAGCATTAAGAACCATTTGGCCATCATCCTTGTACAAATGGCTGTCTCTGCATTTGAGATGGATTTGGGAACCATAGCATGTAAACCTATTCCATTTCTGACACTGAAAACAAAAGAGACATGTTTTAGCAGAAACCAACTTATTATTAAATTGTGAAGAAAACTACATTCCAAAGTTGGATGCATCTGTAATCTGATTAAAATGCTATATGCAATACTGGTAAATTCCTCTCAGATGAGGACATTGTTGAGAACTGGGCCATGATAATACAGTATCTTAACTGTAAGAAAAGACAGCAATATTGTGGTTCTTTGTACAATTGAATAAAAAATAGGACCTGGTGGATGGAAGTAATCATGGTTCATTAAATGTATGAGTATAGCAATTGGGATTTCTTCTCATTCTTGTTTCATATAGCTCTTATTTCCCTATTGATTCATGATACATGGTAGAATTGCTAAAAAGAGTTTGGTGAGACAATACTTATATAATTTCCATAGTCACTTGGCTTAAAAGAAAGATTAGACATAGGCCTCTTTTATCACGAGAGGTTCACGTTTGCAAAGTTGCTTTACTTGCAACATCATCATGTTTTGTATAAGAATAGGAATAAAAATAAGAATAAGAACATCCAACTGGCTAGTTTTAGAAATGAAATACTAACACAACTTTCCCCACCTGATTCTCTCCAAATGTGTTGGTTTACAATTCTAATTATAACAGTATTTGTAATCCAACACATCTAGAATGTACTAGGTTTTCAAAGGTCATTTGTCAATTATAACTTGTGGCTCTTTCTCCAGCATGCTAGTTCATAAGTTTTTCAATAATAACAATGCAATTTATCTCATTATTTAATACCTAGAATTATATTTGTGTTAAAATTTAAGGCTCTTATCACCAGTGTTCTTTATCATTCAAACTGCGCAAACATTTTCCTGACCATCTCTTAAAGAAAATCATAATCATTGTGCATAAATTTGATTGTTAGACTTCTGACCTCAAGTTGGAAGAAACTTCAAAAATAATTTATTACAGCCCCCAGCCAGAAATTCTCTATTACTGCTATCTTAATAGAACACTGTCCCAGTTTCTGCTTACAAATGAAGACCTACTGCTTTCAAGACAGCCTATTTCACTGTTGAGCAGCTCATTCGGTCAATTTTTCCTAATTTTAAATGAAATAAATGATTTGAAATAAATGTTCATTCTAACATTTAGTAGCACAAAAGACTATGTCATACCTAAAATTAGATGGTGATCTCACCAAAGCTTGATTGTCAGCCTAAAGCTGATCTCATCAGTTTAGCCATATTGAATTTTAAAGGAGTTCCACTCTATCCTTTTAGTCTAAGGGAGATCAAAAATTGTACAAATCAATGCACTCTTTAAAAAGTACTCAGCAGTTTCATGTTCTGGATAAAACCAATAAGGGAAATCTCATCATATTGTTTTTCACCCCTCTTTAAAAGTGTCCAGAAATTGGCAAGATTTCAAGCACTGGAGGTAACAGGAAGGGGAATATTTAAAGAAGTTACCAGTATAGACTTACAACTCGAAGAATGGTTTGGAAATGAATAGATACTCAAACTGGATGCTTTATCATGTTATTAGTTTTAGATCATCCAGTTAAATGGATGGCTAGTGAATTTTAGCAGTTGTGTTCTAGAGACAATGAAATGTATCTTGAAGGGACCAGATTTGGAATTTAAGAATGCTTCGAGAAACTTTCCTTGTTGATTGCAGTGAGATGAATTCATAGGAGCCACAGGCAGCCACAGAAATTGAGCAAATAAAATAAAATAAAACAGAATTAAGAAATGTGGGATTTGGAGGAGAAAACATTCTCCCTGACATCTCCCAACGTGCAATCAGATGCTCAGTGTTGAAATTTAGGGATAAACCTGTGTGGCAAAGCATGAGCTAAGAGATATAAGCTTGTTGGAATTATTATGGAATCCAGAGAGACCATGTGGGATTATAGAACATCTTGATGGACTAGTTTGCATTCTTTTAAAAGGTGTTTTGTGTATGGCAATTGTTGTATGAGCACATTTTAGGCCAGTGACACAATTTCATATGTGTCACTGGCGTAAAAAGGCTATCTATCCTTTCAATATGTACTGAGAAATCAAGTAGTGCAATGACATGAAGCAGGCATCACCAAGTAGAGGCTACTCTCAAGAACAAGTTCGACTGATCCTTCAGAACCCTGGACAGGTCCCATGGGAAAGTGGGGTTACTCTGGGCTGAGGATTGATTGGGCCCTTTTGGGCTTCAGTTTCAGGTCTGTCAGATTCAGAAGATCATTTAGTACAGGGGTGTCAAACTCACATCACCACGTGACATATCACGACTTTTCTCCCTTCGCTAAACCGGGCATGGGTGTGGCCAGTGCATGATGCATCCGGCCTGTTGCCCACAAGTTTGACAGCCCTGGTTTAGTGGTTGAAGTTCTGTGTAATAGGATCCAGAACCAACGCCTCTCTGGGTTTCAGTTTTTTCTTCTGAGTCCCCTTATCTCTTCTTTATTTCTCTCTTTGGATTTATGCTTGGTCATTACAGGAAACCAGATCATGGCAGTAGCAGGAATATTTCTTACTGGCTTTAACTGCTTTTCTCTTTCAGTCACCCACATTGATGAAGAAAAGGTATTGTCTACATGAATTACTTTCGTTTGGTCACATAGGTTCTTTGCCCCCACACTGGTGCTTGCTAAGATGTTGCTGAATGTCCTAACTTATGAACTCACTGGCCACCCACCTGGAGCCCACTGATTATATCAGAGGCTTTTCCAACATGCTTCTGCACTGTAAGTCCCCTTTTAAATGAGCTGTAAAAAATTTTCTCTGGGTCATGAATTCCAGTGAGCTGACAAATTCTTCCACCTCTTTATTTCAATACAGTAGAGCCGGCTTGCTGCTCTCATCTATAAAACTAGTCTCCCTGTCTCCACCTTTGAATTTGGGTTCTATCATGAATTGGTTTCAGATACAGACTCCATTCATTGCCATAAAATGCTTCTTTGCAACAACACTGGCACTTTTCTCTGCATGTGTTTATTTTTATATAGCTCTTCCTCGTATAAAGCAAGTCAATACAATTTTAATACCTCTGCTGACAGTTTCAGTCTAGTTGACAGTTAAATATAGAACAAGCCAAAGGGGAGACTATAAATGAACAACGTAAATACCTCTCTCTTTTTCCCCTTCCAGGCTGGTGCAGTTTTTGCAGATTTATGATTAGATTATGCTAGTATATAATCCACTTGTGAGCACAAAATATGGCATTCCAGAGCTATTCTTATTCAGACAAAGTTTCTGATCTTTATAAGTTTATTGAAAAGAATCAAAGCAGCTGAGCAATGCTTTTGTGTAATTCATTTCAATGCAGCGCTTCCCTATAAGATAAACTGATAGAATATTATTCTATTAAATAGGGGGCCTTGACGTATTAGTGACTTTATTGCTAAATTATATTTAAACCAGGATTTTTTCAACTTTCAGTCATTCCTACCCTGGATTATCATATGCCAGATCTTTCAAGAAAGCCTTTAGCAACCATCTGGGCTGGTTCCTGCTTGGGAAATGGTTCAGTATTATCTCCAGGAGATATGTAGAAATTCTCTTAATGCATTATTTGACTGAGAAGTTCTCACGTGGAGAAGAAGAATGGGACCATGCTGTTAGGTTTGCCCTAGTTAGTTCTGTTATTTGCTCTTGATTTTGGACATAAGAAGAAGCACTCTGTTTTCTTCTTCCACCTTTGATCTCTGTTACCATGTTTTCTTGTTCATAGTTATATATGAATTTGCATATGAATATGTATCACAATGAACAGGTTAGAGTGGTATTTTGTGACAGGCACACTTCAACAAATCTTCAACTGAGTAAATTACAAAAATAAGAAATAGAAGTGGATTTATAAGATAAGAAATAGACTAAATACTGTAGTATTTATTCTATTTCTTATCTTATAAATCCACTTCTCTTCTCATTTTTGTAATTTACTCAGTTGGTAAAGAACATAGTAGCAAGAATCCTATTGGCTCAGGCTGAAAGCTCATTTAATCCTACAATCAACCTCTCAGAATGTCCCTACAGGTATATTTAAAAGGCTTGTGTACTTGAAGTGGTAGCCCTCTTCCACTGTTGTTCTGTAACAAATGGTAATTAAGACCTGTCTTTGAATGTGGAAGTCGAGGGATGGATACAGCCATCAATATTAGGAGGCTTTCAGAGATTAATCAGAGGAGAGCTCTGCTACAAATAATATCTTATGGTTACAAATAGAATGAATAAATAAGTGGAATACTGAAGTCAATAGAAGTTAATAAGAGTTCTATACTTTGTTTGCTATAAACCGTATGCCCAGGTTTGTTGGGAATCTTACACTTTCACAATTGGAGAAACTAAATATTGCTTAGTGATTATTTGAAATTTTGAAATTAAAACCATTGGCTTATAAAAATATAATTTTAAAGTGAAGAATCTTCTTAGATTCTTAACTACTGTAAGGAAAATTTATACATACACACATACACACATACTCAAACATATTAATTGTTTTAATTCTTCTATATCAGATTATACAGAGAAAGATCATAGGTATTATGGCCAATAGAGTGAAAATACAGTAATCAGAAATGTCATTGATTTAACTTTGGAAACCCGTTGAATTGCATGTTTATATGACTTGAGTGTTCTCTTATCAGAGCCAGAAACCATAATGAAAGAACAGATAGCATTTGAAGCGATTGAGCTTTGAAATAAAACCAGCTACTCTTTGGCTAACACCCACTATGTTAATTTGAATGCAGTAGACTGGCTGGATCAAAATTTGATCTTTCAAGTTCATGTCTTTTAGAGGCCTTAAGTTGAAGGGATAAAGCGATCATTATAAAGGGAAAAGCCTAATTTACTCGAGCCATGTTATGACACTCTAATCATATCTGACCAGTCAATGGAAGAAGGATCAAAGGACATGAACATGAAAGCATTTGTTTTTGACTCTGACATTTCAAACTAATGCTGCCTCTCAGTTAGCCTTCTGCATAATATCTTGTGATTTATTGTTATGCCTCTCAAGATTAGGGCAATTGTATATGCCGTTGTATGCAATTGTATATGCCTTTTTCAGGACTGGGTTTTGATGAAGTGGAGAACTATCCAACTAGAGAAAAATGACATCAAAAAAGTGGGAATTCAGTTAGAACCACATTTCTTTAGAAGTAATATATCAGTAGGCAATCAGTGCACTCCAGATTACATTTGGTCAATGCGACATAACTTTTTCTGTAACCGTTCATATAACCAGCCCTTTTAGCTTCATAAGAGTCTAGTACAGTATGAACAGTTGTCTGATTTCTAAATATAATAATAACATAATATATAAAAGCAACTGTATCTAGCTATTCTCTTACAAAATATTTTGCTAAGGATTCCACTTAAGCTCTACAAGTGCTGTTCTGAGATACACAAAACACTGGACTCTGGGCTTCCAGTTTAATGAGGAAAGTATAAGGTGGGGGGAATGTGAATCCTTGGATCTATCATAGAATCATTAATCTTTGGTTTTGTCAGTAAAACAACGTTAGACCCTAAGTGTGGTATAGATTCTTGTTGTTATCTCTCCAATTTGAGGAATGTGTTGCATAAGATACGGTTCTTTCCATCTCATACAGTGTAAATAATCCTACAGATTCGATTGAGGGTATATTTTGTGCCTCTTATAGCTTAAGAATATCTGCTCGGGATAGGCTTTGCTTCTGTAGCTGCACCTAACCTATGGAATATCTTGCTTCAGGGAATTAATTTGATCTTGAGCCTTTGTAAATAGTTTCCTTCCACTAGAAGTTGTTCCTACTCCTCATACATTGGTTTAGAACAGGGGTAGTCAATATTTTTATACCTACTGCCCACTTTTGTATCTCTGTTAGTAGTAAAATTTTCTAACCACCCACCGGTTCCACAGTAATGGTGATTTATCAAGTAGGGGACAAAACCCCTGCCGCCCACCATGAAAGCTGGAACACCCACTAGTGGCTGATAGGGACCAGGTTGACTACCACTGGTCTAGAAGGTCTCCTAACTCTCAGGAATACAAAGGGGCCCCAGAAAGGATAAAAATATGCAAAAATGTGACTACCTCCTTATCCCTGTGAGAAATCAAATCTTTAAGCATAATATGTTTTCAGTATTTTATAGCCAATGTCAAGCAATTAATGCAATCAATTCAAGCAATGTCTTCATAGAGAAGAGCCAGAGCCTCTGTGACAGAGTACAGTCTTTACATCTAAGGATCAGCTTTCTTAGCCCCTCTTGTTGACAAGGACTAGAAGTAACATGGAGAAAATGCTTCATGCCTCTGCTACTCGGGGAACATGCCATAGCCCTGACTAATGACTGTTCCTCAAAACAGCTCTAACATTGTATAAAAATCATACAAATAAATACAACCAGAATATATTTGGCTGAAGAAAACACAGCTAGTTGAATGAGAACAAAAAGTATTAGTGAAGAGAAGGACCAGGGGAGACATGATAGCAGTGTTCCAATATTTGAGGGGCTGCCACGGGGGTGGGTGGGGGGGGTGTCAAGCTATTTTCTAAAGCACCTGTAGGCCAGATAAGGAATAATGGATGGAAACTGAACAAGGAGAGATTCAACCTGGAAATAAGGAGAAACTTTCTCACAGTGAGAACAATCAACCAATGGAACAGCTTGCCTTCAGAAGTGGGAGCTTTATCACTGGAAGCTTTCAAGAAAAGACTGGACTGCCATCTGTCAAAAATGGTGTAAGGTCTCCTGCTTGGGCGAGGGGTTGGACTAGATGACCTACAAGGTCCCTTCAACTCTGTTCATCTGTATCTACTCAGAAATTAAAGATCATAAAATCATTTATTCAAAAATGCCATGGTAGATGGCTGGGTTTTATAAGGAATTAACTGAATTGGATAAAATCCTAACAGGCACTGAAGAGAAGTTGATCAAAAAATTATATGGTTATTTATTAGGAGTGAAATTAGAGGAAGAACAAGTAAAAAAATCAATGATTGTGTGGGGGAAAATTTTTGGATATGGAATAGACTTGGATAAATGGCAGATATTATGGTCTAGAAACTATAAATTAACTATGTCAATGGCCTATAAAGAGAATTTGTATAAGTTGTTTTACAGGTGGCATGTACCCCCAACGAGAATTGCTAAGATGTTTAAAGATAAGTCGGCAAAGTGCTGGAAATGTCAGAAGTCACCAGGATCATACTACCATATGTGGTGGACATGCACAGAAGCTAAAAAGTATTTGACTAGAATACACATGTGGCTGGAGAAAATTATAAAACAGCGTATAGATTTAAAACCAGAGACATTTTTATTGAGAATTTTGCCTGAGGGTTACAATAAAGAGTTAATGTATTCGATTATCAATATATTAACAGCAGCTAGGATTGTATTTGCACAAAATTGGAAAAATGAGAAAATTCTGATGGATGAGGAAATAATTAAGAAAATAATGGAATGTGCAGAAATGAGTAGATTGACAATGGCAATTAGAGAACAAGAAGAAAAAGATTATTATAAAATTTGGAATTTATTTTATGAATGGGTGGATAGAAGAGTAAGAAATTAAAATATGTAAGTACAGTATAATATATCATTACCGATAAACAAATGAGTTAGATAAAGAAAATGAATGTGAAATATATCACTGAAAGTCAATAATTACGATGTTAGGGATAACAAGTGATACATGTGATATAAAATACTGATTAGAATGATTATAAACATATAAGTAAAATATGTATGAGAATGTTACTATGTGCACAAAGATATATGTACCCAACTGACACACTGTTGAACAGAAAGGTTTTATATTTGTTTGTTTTTGTTGTTATAAAAATAAAAAAACGTTTATAAAAAAAAATGCCATGGTGCTATTTGCTAATAAATGAAGAATAAAGAAGATTCTTCAGTACAAATAGAGATGGAGGCAGTTCTGTTTTTACCTTTTGACCAAATGAATCATCACATCGATTTTATCTCATTTCCTATGGAAGTCCAAGAGTTGCAGGGCATCTCAGAGGCAGATTTGTGGAAGCTCTGATATGTCAAATGGTGACAATGCGATAAAAAGTACAGAATTTCTGCTAAGAGGCCTTGGGCATTTTTTTTCTTCTAGAAGAAAAAAAAATTGCCCTGAGGCCTTAGCTGTATGTCATTTGCTGGTACATCAAGCCCACTTGTGCATTTCAGTCCATGAGCCCTGGCCGTAGAATTGAGTACAATCTCTTAGGATCATAACTGAAAATCAAGTCTTCTTCAATATATTCTCCTCTTTTCCTAGGATTTGTGAGTAGAATAGAAAAGTTACATCTATTAAAAGTCAGAATATTTTGGTGGGACTTGATTTGAAAAGAAGAGAAGCAGCTGTATGATAGCAAGAGAAAGAAAATAGAGGGACCAGAACAGGGTGGGATTCAAATTTCTTGACAACCGGTTCTGTGGGCATGGCCTAATTTGTGGGTGTGGCTTGGTGGTCATGTGACTGGCTGGGAGTGGCTTGTATGTAAATATTGTGAATATTTATGTAAATATTGAATTTTTTATAAAAAAAAGAGAGCAACTTTTACCCAAAATCAGGCAAAGAAGATTGAGTTGCTTGCAGAATCACAGAGTCACTCACTGATCTACCTTTCTGCAATCTGCTGCCTGAGTCTGCACTGAAAAATAGAAGCTTCAGTCCTAAGGAAGCTTCAGCTCTGCTCTCTCTGGTCACTTCTTCCTCACCCTCCAACTCCCTGAATACCATTCCTGACTGGGCCTCAGGGAAGCCTTTTGGGTGAAGGCAAAGCAGTACAACAGTGATTTAGATTAACTAGAAAGCAAGAAATCCGACAGGAGGGAAGGAGAGGGGGCCAGCCAGTGGCATGATTTGCCGGTTCTCCGAACTGCACAGAATCATAACAGCTGGTCTGAACTGGTAGAATCCCACCCCTGGACCAGAATACATACCATCCAATATGATGAATTCTTATTCTATTGCCCAGTTCTTTTATACAGCAGATGGAGTAATCTACCTGCCTTGAGATTGTGTAACTGGGGGTGGGGGGTGGACTCACCTGTTTCCTCTTAGTAGAAAATGCTGATACAGAGACATTAATATGATACTGATATGTTTATTGCATTATTTGGATTATTTATATCCTTTGTTCAAGTTACAGTAGATTCAAGTGACTTACAAATAAAATAGACACTTTAATAATAATAAAAAGTCTAGCAAACACTATGAAAACATAGCTCATTGGGATTTTTCCTGCAGGCCGCTTGATAGTACAATAATTTCCACATGGCAACTGATATCTTCTACCCTACCTCAGCCCACTAGCAAAGTGTACACTAAATATACCTGTAACATCCTCCCTGTAGTTATCTAAATCTCAAAGCAGGTGGCTACTTCACCTAAGGTTTGTGAGAACTGTGTTATGGAATAAAAACATATCTCAATTTATTCCTTTGGCCACTGAGGGTAGTTGTCTTTCTGGCAATTGTTCTTTCCTAGGTGTTATGCTACACTGATTCTTTATTAGCTACTAATGACTATAACTGTAGCATCAAGGTCTTGATCAACTAAACACATCACAGACTGTTACATTATATTTTAGGTAACTAAAATTAAAGCTTTGCATTGATGGAGAGGCATTCAGTTGTGTTTTGTTGCCTTCGTAGCTGCTTAGTAAGAGTCTGTACTGGACTAGGGCCATCCTCTGAATGAAGAGATGGGCAGGGTGCTATGGTGGAGGTATGTTGCTGTTAGAACAAATGGAATATCATGCCTGCAGGGTCTGTTTCAAGTGGTCAGCTGCATTTTATTGTTTTACATGTCTTAACATTTTCTCTTATCTCTTTATCTGTTGATTTAAAACATGCACTTGAAAATTCTATCCATGTTTGGCTGCTTCCCAAGATTGCCCATAGCATGAGGAGCTTCCAGCTATTGCTTGTTCTGCATGTTTAGTTCTTAAGTTTTTTCTCCTGTTGTTGCTTTGCCCTCCCAGAACAGCAGAAAAGCTAATAAACATGCATCTGGACTGTACCACTTCAAGCAAGATTTAAGGGAGTTGATAGACTATTCCATTCATGAAAAGAATTAACCTTTGGAAGAGAACAATTACAGGCTGGTTTTCTCTGTGATGAGTAGCTGAGTATGAATATCTATGAAGATTCTTTTGGGCTAGATTCTATGAACAGCTTTATAGAATCTGCTGATTGTAAAAAAAGATTTGACAAAATGGTCTGCCCTACTTTAAGCCCACTTGACATGAAACTATGTTTTTTCCCTTGTGCCAGAAGTCCAAACTACTGGGCTCAGCAGATGGAGGTGGATCACTCAGTCTTCTCTGCCATACTGCTGTGTATCTGGTGCCAATGCCTGCAGTGAGCTCAATTCAGAAGCTGTCTAGGTATATCCTGAGTATCTAGGACACAGCTGTGCCTAATATCTGCATATGCTACATTACATGTATAGATGTATAGCAGCTTTGCAAGAAAAGGAACTGGCTCTTAGTCTCAAGGCATTTTCTAAGCAACAGGTTGTCAATAGAATTTTCTGAGCTCAGTACAGCTGTTATTAGATACAACAGTATTAGCACGCAGCATATTTTAACCTGCAAGTGGAGGCTATAATGTTAGTCTACTTTGAATCACCTTGAATGATTGAAGTATTCTATATATGTGCTAAGATTACTCATGCATGTAACACCTAACACCTTATACAGTTTTTGCACTTGAAGTAAAAAATTATTCTCCCAAAGTAATTAATAATGAGATTTGATACTATGGAGTCTTAATTTCATATAGACTCTGCAGCAAAGTACCTAATAATATTTCTCTCCTTTCCTAAGACTGACATTAGTTGTCAACTTCTGTGCTTGTATTCACATGTAAGTATAATTTTTCCATAACTTGGAATTGGCAGAAAGTATTTGCCAATTTGTTTTCTGGCATGTCAGCCCTGCCTAATTAAGCTGTATTTTTTTTTCTATGAGCAGAACAGGGCTTTAAGTATGAACATATGTACAATAGGGTTATCCTAATCAGTGTTTAAGCTTCTTTTATGAAGCAACTTTAAAAAGAGAAGAGAAACAATGCAAGGACATGTATTCTCAAGAATGGACAAAGATGCCAAAGGAAGGTTTTCCCCCCATAATCTTAATTCATACAGGAGAGTGTTTGGATTGTTACAGCAGAGAGGGAGGGCTAAAACAATTCCCTTTCCCTTAGAAAGTTCCTTGAATATCCTCCCTCTTGCATACAATTAAATTTATTTATTTATTTGATTTGCCAATTGTTTACAAGATAAGTATAAATGTATACATAGTTCTGAATACATGAAATGGGTACATATAAGAAAAATAAAAGAAGAATAAGAGAAACAATAGGACAGGGACGGTAGGCACGTTGGTGCGCTTATGCACGCCCCCTACAGACCTCTTAGGAAAGGGGTGAGGTCAATAGTAGACAGTCTAAGGTTAAAGTTTTTGGGGTTTGGGGAAGAAACTACAGAGTCGGGTAGAGTATTCCAGACATTAACAGAAATTAACAGAAAAACTTTCAGTGGGCCCATGAAAGCATTTTAAAAAATATAATTGCCACATATACTTTTGGGAAAATCTCCCTGGAAATTCTTTTATTCATATATAAAACTATCACCTATTGATATCAATAAAATTTTTTTTTCTGTTTGTTTGTTTTTGGGGGAGGGGGTTGATGGTAGCATGTAAAAACTGGATGGTGAAACACAGCTTTATGAGATTTTTTTTACAGAAAATCATATTCACAGCATGGAACATAACATGGGGGTGTGGGCAGGGAAATAATTGGACATTAATTCAAGCACAAGGAACTATGACTCCTCAGCCAACAGTAGCCATGCTTGGAGAATGGCATTTCTTTTGCTCCTTTATAAAGAAAACTTGGGGTTCCTTGTAATAGTTTACTGGTGTTAATTGAATTGAAGTTGATGGCTACTCAGCAAACTCTGAATAAGAAACAGTGCTTGTTAGAAATGTAAACTAAGTAATAAAGAGTTTTCTAGGCTGGGTGGGGATGTATTTCTAGCTGGTTTGTTTAAAAGCTCCATTTGCTATGGATTAGTGCAGAAGCAGCATCTTTGCATGACTGCTTGTTCTTTTTCCACTTGTCTGACACTTAACTTTGTGGACTGCTTTCCTGACTTCCAACCTTTTACTAGTACTATACTTTTGTTTTACTCAATGAACTGCTTTTCTGGGTTTTGCCGTCCTGTTAATCCCGACTTTGTCATGAGCAATCACTTGAATGTCTGCTGCCTGTCTTCAACTGTGTAGTTTGCTATTTACAACTTTTGTGTGTCTCTCCTGTCTACTCCCCCAATTATGAGAGATTGCAGAGGTGCTAAATATGCAAATATTTTTGAGACAAGGGAGTTAGGTGCAGTTTATGGAAAGAGAAAAGGGATAATTGGACACTGAAGTATTTATTTGAATGATTATTGTCAGATTCAAAGAGTAATCAGATAACTTACAAATTTTTAGGGATTTCAGATTTTTAGAGGCACAATCCTAGTTTTTCATGACAAGACATAATAATATTACACAGTGTTGGTTCACTACTTTTTTTGCATATAACACACTTATTTTCCTGAAAGTTTACTGTTTTGCAAATCTTAGTATTGCTTCATTCATTCAACCTGAAAAGTTGAATAAAATGAGGTAGAATAGTTGGTTGCTCTATATGAAATGAAAGTTGGGAAATGTTTGCACCTTAATCAGGAGTTCCCCTGAGTTATTTGCATTATGGAAAATCTGCCATTTGTGAAGTAGAGACTTGGTTAAATTTTTGATCCCAAGATTACTAAAAGGAACTACTAAGGACAGAATGGAGAGTTCTGTAGTTTAAAACAATTACTACCAAATAATACCAAAAAAACAATTACTACCAACCTGCCTTCAATCGAGGACCTGTATACTGCATGAGTCAAAAAGAGGGCTGTGAAAATATTTACAGACTCCTCACATCCCAGACATAAACTGTTTCAACTCCTTCCCTTAAAATGACGCTATAGAGCACTGCACACCAGAACAACTAGACACAAGAACAGTTTTTCCCCTGAAAGCCATCACTCTGCTAAACAAATAATTCCCTCAACAATGTTCAACTATTACAAAGTCGCACTACTATTATTTTTAAACTTCTTATCAATCCTTATCACCCATCCCCTCCCATTTGTGACTATATGACTGTAACTTTGTCGCTTGTATCCTTACGATTTATATTGACTGTTTCCTAGTATGATTTGATTGCTTATTGTACCCTATGACTATCATTAAGTGTTGTACCTTATGATTCTTGACTCTTGACAAATGTATTTTTTCTTTTATGTATACAGAGAGTATTTGCACCAAGACAAATTCCTTGTGTGTCCAATCACACTTGGCCAATAAAGTATTCTATTCTATTCTATTTATTGCAAAACTCATCTTTTTGTTGCTCAGTCACTAAGTCAGGTATGAATTTTCACAATCTCTTGGACCATAGCACACCAAGCCTCTGTATTCTCCACTGTCTCCTGAGTTTGCCCAAATTCATGTTCATTGCATCGGTGACATTATCTAACCATCTCATCCTCTGCCATCCCCTTCTCTTTTTTTGCCTCCAGTCTTTCCCAACATCTGGGTCTTTTTCAGCGAGTCCTCTCTACTCACTAGATGGCCAAAATATTTGAGCTTCATCTTCAGTATCTGTCTTTCCAAAGAACAGTCAGGGTTGATTTCCTTTAGGATTTGACTGATTTCATCTCCTTGCAGTCCAAGGGACTCTCAAGGGTCTTCTCCAGCACCCCACGTTGAAAGCATCAATCAATTCTTTGGCACTCAGCCTTCCTTATGGTTCCACTTTCACAGTCATACCTTACCACTGAGAAACAAAATGATAAGCAGGCAGACCACTCTTCTATCTTTTTTATTTGATACATTTGCCTCAAAATATAGCTATAAAACTTATTTAGTTTGCATAAATCACTTTTTAAAAATTCAAAATGTCCAGGAGAGTGGGAGGGAAAAACTCCAGGCAGTTTCCTGGAATTCTCCCACTTGATGCTGGCCTAATTCCATTCACCTCCAGGTTTCTGCTTGTGCCATCAGTTTCTGCTCTTCTCATTTTATAGCTGACTCCTGGATTTTGCATCTTGCCCTTCTTAAGCAAAGCAGCAGATACACAGTTAGCACCATTGACACACTTATTCCTTCATTTGCAGCACCCCCTTGGAAGGTTGGATCTGTTGAAAATCACTGTCAAGGTTAAGCAATGTTTTGCTGCTCTTTCTTTAAAATTATTTTCTCTCCCCCTTTCTGATTTTGTGGAAGTACATAGGATTTGTTTTTAAAAAATAAAATAAAACAACATTGTTACCATAAGCCTATTGGAGCCTAAATGCATTTATTTCATGTTTCACCATCACCATCTTCATCATTTTTCCAAAAAGCATTGATGGCTTACAGTCTCGGAAAACAAGTTCCAGTGGGAAGGAGGTCTTCCCTGTGGAAATAACACCATCATTTTCATTATAGTTGAAAGGGACCTTAGAGGTTTTCTAATAGTCCAACCCTCTGCGCAAGCAGGAGACCCTATACCATTCCAGACAAGTGGCTGTCCAGTCTCTTCTTAAAG
Source organism: Notechis scutatus (assembly GCF_049901735.1). Taxonomy (NCBI): domain Eukaryota; kingdom Metazoa; phylum Chordata; class Lepidosauria; order Squamata; family Elapidae; genus Notechis; species Notechis scutatus. Next base: position 29,484,743 of record NC_142009.1, read on the forward strand.
TCCTCCAGTGATGGAGCACCCACAACCCCTGAAGGCAAGCCGTTCTACTTGTTGGTTGCTGTCACTGTTTGGAAATTTCTAGGTTGCTTCTCTGTTGATTAGTTTCCATCCATTGTTTCTTGTTTTGCCTTCAGGTGCTTTGGAAAATAGGTTGACCCCCCCCCCTTCTTTGTGGCATCCCCTCAAATATTGAAACTCTGCTATCATGTCACCTCTAGTCCTTCTTTTCAGTAGACTAAATATACCTAGATGTACATACATACATACATGTACATAAACTAGACATACAAATGAGAATATCCTTCCTGGGACTCCCAGATCTCCAGACTAGAATTCCAAGAGGTACTTCATATTGTGGAATTTCCTGAATTTCTTGTTAAATTGTCAATTCCCAAAATCTGATGTGAGAAACTATATATTAAATAAAGATTTAGTTTGGGGGATGGAGATACATGTTTTTTGGCTGTTTTAATAATTTCACTTCATAAAATATACTTTGAATGCCCACACTACATTCTTGAAAATGTGGGTTGGGAATATGTTTTAGACACAGTGGAGAAGACAGTAGTATTTCATTCTACCAGCTGATTGTTTTGAATAAGAGAAGTGAAAGTGCAGTGTGAAACTATTTTGCTGAATTTGAAGAAGGATTCCACATCCCAATTAAAGATTCACAATGGAAAATCACAGCAACAATTCTAAACAGTAATTCAGTGAAATTGGCATGACAACAGAGATGTTCACTGTGTGCAACATTATTTTAGACTGTTTTCCTGACTCATGGACAGGTTTTAAGCAGGATCCCAACTGCATTTCCCATGTCTATTCCACAGCTTTTACGGCATTCCCTAAAATGAAGCAAAAGTTAAGATAGTTATGTTTTTATGATCTCAGAATCACAGAATTGGAAGAACATTGAAAACCATCCCCAATCCAGATGGCTTTCTATGTCATAATTACAGATAAAGCTATGTATTCTTTTCACTTTGCATAATTTCCCCAGATTAGTCTGAAAGTTAGTTGATCATATGCCACTAGAAGAAAGAAGCTACAGCATGTGATTTGCCTGCAGAGGGTTCTCGCTTTTGAGCTAAATTACATACTGCAGAAGAAAGCTATCTTTAGAAGAACGTTATCCAACCAGAGACCCCCTCCAGATGGGTTGGATTATAATTCCCAAAAGCCATGCCACATGGCTATTGAATAATGGGAATGTTAATTCAGCACAGCTCAAAAGGCTGGGAATGCTGTAGAGGAGATTAGTTTCCATTCCTACTAAATGGTCAATCAGATCCTCAGCATGAGCAAAAATCATTGGAATGAAATAATGCTGGATTCACTTTCATGCAGCTCAACAGTTGGCTCTTTGTGAGAACATCCTCAATCCAACTGTTGTTCCAAGATCTTCTTGGCTCCTGCTTTTCCCTATTTGTGGACCAATTTTTATGAGTTTCCTAATTAGTGACCCTGCTTCAGTAATTCAAAGAAAAGGGATCTTCCGTTTCTCTTTTTAAACAAGGACTGTCTCTGACTTCAAATGAATGCCCTTGTTTTTCCCTCCTTCCTAGACAGTGCCCCTCTGGTTTCTTTTCCTCTTTTTTTCTTGGCATATTTCTAGTCTCTGACCTTATTGGCAAACATGATTTAAACATTTGTTATGCTTTCTCTACAGACTTTTCCTGGAACGGCTAAGTTGTACTCAAAAATGAAAGTAAATTCTCTTTGTCTCAAAAGTGTATTTTTCTACATTGTAGAAAAAACAGCTGATGATGATGTTCAGAAGTCTGATATCTCATCCAGCAGCCAAGGAGTGATTGAAAAGGAATCCCTTGGGCCTCTTCTTCTTGAGGTATGTGCTTAAGAAAACAGCTGCTCCACGTATTTCTAATGCAACTTTTTTTTAATAGAGTTTTCCTTTAAATTTTGCTGTAAAATAGAAAGTAGGTATTTGCATAAGAAATTGTAGAACTTTCATATTGGGACTAATTACTAATTAGACTAAAGGAAAGATGTTAGGGAGATGGATTATAGGTAGTCCTAGGCATTCGTTTAGTGGCTGTTTGAAGTTATAACAGCACTGTAAAAGTGACATATGACAGTTTTCACACTTATGACCATTGCAGCATTCACTTAACCCAGTGGTCACAAACAGATTTTTGACCCACATTCATTCTATGCCTATTATCACCTGGAAGTATTTATTTTGCATTGATTATTCACTTATCTATTTCATGTAGCACTGCATGGCTGGCTGTAGCACCCAGTTCCCATTGCAACCAATTATGTTTCTTCTGATTAGTAATATTAGTAAAGCTGCCATGCTATCCATGACTCCTTGTAGGAAACTATGTAGCAACTTCTCCAGTTCTGGAACCAATCATCAGACTCCATCTGCTGCCCAACCCATTCCAGCTGGTCAGCCAGTCCTTCCTGGGGGGGATTCCTTTCTGCCTGTCTCCAAAGCTACCACTACTAACATTTCTGTGCCACCCTGAGAGAAAAAGCCACAAAGACTCTTATAAGACTCTTACTTTCTTTTCTTGCAGTTCTTGTTTTGTTTTTGTACTGTCCCACGTTTAGCACCTCTCTCAATCTTGTGGCTTTCACTCATTCTCCCAAACACTTTTCATAAGCAATAAAATTCATCACGGCTTTTTAAATCTCATTTACATATAAGGAAAATATTTGGCTTCAAAACAAAGAGAGCTCTTTCAAAGCAGGTTGTCTCCTGTCATCATTCTCAATCTCTAAATGTCCTAATATTTTTTTTTCTATATCTCTGGTCTCATTTAGAATCACAGAGTTGGAAGGGACTTTAGAGGTCATCTAGTCCAACCCCCTGCTTGTGCAGAAAAGTCTATTCCAGATATTAGCCTCTACCTAGGATCGAGCTCATAGCCTTTTGATTGTGAGGCAAGAGCTCCACCTCTAGGCCACTGCTTCAGGTCCTTATTTACCTCATCCATTCATGTCACTTGGTTGAATAATCCTTTTCCTATGTTGTGCTCATTCAGAACATTGCACAGTTTCCCCCACAAAAAATATGTCTCTGCTTCTTTCATTTTCCCCATTTCCTGGGGCATAATATGTAACTATCGTTAACCTAGGAATTCCTGCTTTCATATACCCTGACAGCAGTGGTGGGATTCATTTTTTTTTTATTACCGGTTCTGTGGGCGTAGCTTGGTGGGTGTGGCAGGGGAAGGATACTGTAAAATCTCCAGTCAGAAGTGGTATTTGCCGGGTCTGCGAACTACTCAAAATTTCTGCTACCGGTTCTCTAGAACTGGTCAGAACCTGCTGAATACCACCTCTGCCTGACAGTACCCTAGATGATACTAGTGCATATCTTCTGATATGCTTTTCATACCTTTCATTCAAAAATAAAGCTACCTTCTATGCATGTATTCATTAACCCTGCTTCACAAAATCAAGCCACATTCACTCTGAACAGATATACTGTATTTCTTCCACTGTTTCCTAATTTTTCAGACACACAATGTATCTATTTTTCTTTATTTACTTTCATTCTGTCATACCCTTTGCAATTTATTACTTTTATAAATCAGGTTTCAAAATTCTATATGCCATATTGTTTGAATTGGGTGATATTAATTATTAGATAAATAATAGGTCATTACTAGAATGGCTAATTGACCTCTGCTGCCCATCATAGCTTTGTTCATTTTTCACTTTTTAACAATATGGAGGATGTGTAGGCTAAATTAGCAGTTATCGGTATTTTTGGTAAAAGTAAGGCCACATTCTGTCCACTTGGCACCTTCTAGGAGGTGTATGCAATGTATCAACAAACTCCCAGGCTAACAAGTTTGAGGAAAAAAATTCATATTAAAGAAGGGGAACCATCTCTTGGAAGAACTCAGAGATTATTTTGATATTTCTTGTGATCCACGTTCCATACTCACCAATTGCTCGTACCATGCATGTTTGAATTTTTACATTTAACAGCAAAATTAGTTCCATTCCTAATATCTGGAAGTAGATTATTTATGATCAGTCTCAGGTTAGATAAGCGTCAGATGGACCACGTTAACTAAGATTGATTTACATTCATTCAGCACTGTTTTCAACTGTTTATTCACTTTTTTTTTTCTTTACCTGTTGTCCTGTATGATTTATTCATGTACATTTTATAGTATTTCCCAAATTCAAAAAAAATCATAGCACATTTGTTATGATGAGACTGGTAGTGTCCTAAAACAGCTGAAAATTAAAGGGGGAGGAATTATAATTTAGACAGGAACCTAGGAGCTGCACTTTCCACTCAGAAGCATGTAATGCAGAAACCTCTTGTTGCTTAGCAACAGACAACTGTGACTCAGTGAAACTGCAAGCCATGGGCTAATTTTGTTGGGGTGGAGGGGAAGGTTGTGGAGAGTGGATTGGCTTGGTTTGAAATTACTTCCTGTTTCCAGCAGCTAATATAGAAGGAACCACTCTACTAGTACAAAATAAAGAGCGCAGAGCCAGATAAATTATGTCTCCCTAGCAAAAGCAATACTAAAAAGAGAAACAAATGCTGATAGAAATGTCCAAGTGTGTGGTTGGGTCTGGGCATATATTGTTTTGAATGATGAAGGGGCAGTCCAAACCATCTTCAACCCTGTATGACTCAGGCAGCACTTAGGCATCCTCAACTATACCAAAGGAAAGTCACTCCATCCTGTTTAGAAAATATACAGCAATCAGAATTCTGCCATACCTTGTGTTAGTTAGATTCTACTTTACTTTGTCCTACTTCTGCAGCGATTCCAATGTTTCTTTCATTCTTAGGAATTCAAAGGTGCCCCATCCTAATTAGCAAGGAATGTGCCCTTTAAGCATTTCATCTTTGCATAAGAATATTTTAGGCCAGGCGTCCTCAACCCCTGAGGTCACAGCCCATTACCGGGCCTTGAGCCATTCGGAACCAGGCCGTGGAAGTGGCAGGTCTGCCGCTCACACAAGTGGAGCTATGTATGTGCACTTCCCTACCACACATGCGGAACCATTTCCTCTCTCCTCACTCCCACCCCCTGTAGGAAGTTAGCACCCACCCCTCTCCTAGAAAAATGAAATATCCTAGGAAATATTAAAAAGGCAGAATATTTCCCTTAGAAAGAGAAGTAGAAACTCAGAAGCAGAAACTCAGAGAGGCAGAAGCTCACCCCCACACACACACCTTTGTTAATGTGCGGGCCATTAAGGCCTAGGCTAGAATATTCTACATAATAAAGGCCTCTGCCCATCTCACCACCTGGCCTGGGAAGATTGCATCAGCCAGCACTCAGGTGAAGCCATGTGGTCCAGACAAAGCCTACAAAGTTAGCTAAGACCCTCGCCCTTGGGAGTCTGACAGCCAGTTTCTTGCACAGGAACAGGAAACTCTGAGGTGGGGCCCAACAGAGATTATAAGGGACTCTCAGCATCTCAGCCCTTTTTCCTTATTTCTTCACCCAAGGCATGTGATCCTGTCCACCATTAAACCATCTTTCCAAGCAGTCATCATGTTTCCAGTGTCTTTCTTCCCCACGTAGAACTGAACCCAGAAGGATAATTCTTCTAACACCCCCATTGGGCCACAAAGCCAGAAAGGTTGGGGAACTCTGTTTTAGGCCAGCTGCATTGAGATCCTTCTGATTTTAAATGTCTGAAGAACAGATTTTCTCTCTCAAGTTGGCTTTCTGCAAAAAGAAAGAAAGAAAAAGGCTTGGCTTGCAACCTAAAACATGCATAATCATTACCGAAAGGAATGATAACAGGAAGACAAATGTTAGTTCAATTATGGGATAAATTATCACCCACCGTGGGAGTTGTCACCTGTGCAATCCGGTGGCTAATCCTGGAGCATCAATGCCAACAATTATTTCCTTTCTTTATATCAGCATTGTAAGAAAACACGCTAGTTAGGCAAGATATTCTGGCAGAGTCACCTTGGGCAGCAGAGAGCAGGACAAAGAAAGTGGTAGAGGGAGAGCCAGTTATGAAGTTTGGCAGATTTGATGGTAGTATAATCTTAAAATCTAGACTTCTTCTGAAAACACTTGTTAGCATGGTCTGTAGAAAGTGGATGTGGATTTACATAAAGTGGATGTGTCATTGTTCATGCAGTATTCGACTAAAGTAATATGCATTTGCCCACATAGGAGTGGACACCAGTATTTTTTATAAGTTGATTGTATGTATTAAGCATGACTGCTGGGCCTATTTATCATTGTTACTTGTATATTTCTGATACTTTACCCATGATGGTGCCCTGATCATCCATAACCCCAATTGTCAGCTCTTCGTTGTTTTAAAGTCATGTAAAGATAGAAACACCTTTCTTAATGCCCTTTGTCGTTGTTTTGGACCCTGCAGGCACTGGATGGCTTTTTCTTTGTTGTGAATCGTGAAGGACGGATTGTGTTTGTGTCTGAGAATGTCACCAGCTACTTAGGCTATAACCAAGAGGAGCTTATGAACACCAGTGTCTACAGTATCTTGCATGTGGGAGATCATGCTGAATTTGTCAAGAATTTGCTGCCTAAGTCACTAGGTGAGCAGTGTGACTTTCTTGGCCTTGTCTCATTTTCTTTGCAAAGCTGCTGCTGAATCAACGAAACATATTCGTATAATTTCAATATAAATTCATGTCAGGATACTAGGACAACTTTTCTAGATAGTTCATGAAGTAAGTGTGCAGGGAAAACTAAGGCTCTGTAAGACCACAATAGTTAACCTAAAAACATTTTTTACCAGAATATAAGGAATATATTAAAAATCATGATGTAAAAGGGTAACTGATGAAAATTCCAGGTATCCTAAATCTGCTTCATTATCTAGAGTTCTAATTGATATTCTTTTGTAATATTTGTGAAGAAAAACAAGAAGTTGAGGTTTTTAATTTAAAGAAGTGATAATAGATGGCCTAGAACAAAATGATCATGTTATTCTTTTCTTTACACATCAGACACATAAAACCACTTCATATAATACATTTTTAAGTGTTTGATTTCTTCAAGGCTTCAGTTTAATCTGTTGAATGTGCAGTTGAGTTGAGTAGATGCAAGCTGCACTCAGGAGCACTAGCAGGTGGTTAGGAGATTAGGAAGCAGCTCTGTTTTGCAAACAAGATCCAATTTAATTTTGTCGGTGACATGTCATTCCAAATGCATATCATTCATTCTGCATTTAAGCTGATTTTTGAATAATATGCTAACTCACAAGCATCATTATGTAATTCTCAGTAAGAACTTCAGTTGACTACTCAACCAGAAACCAATTTTTTGCCAGTCTCAAAGGTAGAGAGATAAAAACGTGAAATGCTTACTGAGTGTCAGCTTAGCCAGCAGACTAAACCAGTGACTGGAGGCACAAAGATGCTCTTTGGTCATCTCGTTATTAATGTGGCACATTAAGTACATAGCCTGATTCAGTCAGAGAGGTTACTGGCTGCTTACAAATCAATGTTTTGTTCAGAGAAGGTCAACTGCTTGCTGCTGTTTAATCAACTTGATGATAAAACCCCTCTTGCTTAGCAAGCTTCTGTTTATCAAAGTTATGGCCTATTAGCTAAAGCTTTATTAGTTGACAAGTCACTAATTCAGTAAACTCTCATAGTTCTTACAACTGCCTTATTGGGTCAATGCAAGAGTTTGCTGAAGCTGCAAAGGTACATGTTATAGAGGGAAAGAGAAACCATCAGTAACACACTGAGCACTTTATGGAAAACAAGTGAAGGTCAGCAAAGATTTTATATGAATACAGAAAGCCAGAGAGATAGAAACTATGTATTATCCACTCTGCAGGTCATCTTTGAAGGTTCAAAATATACCGTATTTGCCGGCGTATAAGACGACTGGGCGTATAAGACGACCCCCAACATTTCCACTCAAAATATAGAGTTTGTTATATACTCGCCGTATAAGACTACCCCTCTTCCACACACCTTCCACTTTTGCACTTTTTTTTTTTTTTTGACGCACTTTTCTGCTTTGGACAATTTTGAAATGAGCTAATCCAATTTTGAACCAAGAATATGCAAATAGCTATGGAGTTTAGAAATGAGTTTTAAAAATATTTTTCATTGCTTACCATTAAGCGTAAATATGTTGTAAATAAAATGAGAACACAGGAAACGTTCTCTTCTCAATACAGCTGATCTCTCTCTCTCTCTCTCTCTCTCTCTCTCTCTCACACACACACACACACACACACACACACACACACACCAAAAACCCGGACACTGAAAAGGCTGCCAAGGAACAGTATATTCAATGCCTTCTCTTTAATCAAGAAACAAGGAATTCCTTAGAATCTTTTTTTTTCCCAAGTGGCCCTCTTTAAAAATAATAATGGAGGTAACACTTTCATTCAAAAAGTCTTCCAGTATCTGGAGTCGCTCAGACATATTGAAGTGAGGCAGGAGAGTAAGTGAAATTTGAAATGATCCAGCTACCGTTTTCTTCCCTCCCGCCCGAAGGCCATTATCTCCACGTCAAAACGAACGAGGGGAGGCAAAGAAGCCAAACACGCTAAAAAGGATCTCTTTATTTTCCTACACAAGGTCACACCTACTTTTCCGCATTCAAAGGACAACCTCTCCTCACCACCACCACACACACACACCCCCCAATACCCGCAAACAATGTTCTGGGCATTAATCACCATTGCTACATTAACCTGGTAAATTTATACCCTGCTCTCCCCAGTGTTGCTTTGACGGCAGGATTTCACACAGCGGGCGCTCGCCGCTCTCTTCTCTGCTCTCCCACCGTTCGCACATGTTGGAAGCACCGTAAAACCTGATGACCCACCCGGGGCTCCCCCATCCTTAACTCTACAGCCGCCCGCATGCAAAACCTGCGTGCAAAAAGAAAAAAAAGAAAAAGAAAAGTACGCCGCACGTGAGGATCTTGAATCCTCTCCTCCCCACACCGCTAAGGAAGGAAGAGGGGAAAGGTTGCGCAGCGCGTGGCGAGTGACACCCGCCACACACACACACACACACACACACACACACCCCTCCCCAGCCTCCCTCCCGCTGCAACTCAAGCTCGAAGTGGGAGTCGGAGTCCTCCCGGCGTATAAGACGACCCCCCACTTGGAGGCATGTTTTTCAGGGCAAAAAGTCGTCTTATACGCCGGCAAATACGGTAGGTAGAATATATAGGTAGTAAAGTAGCAATACAGATTTCTTGTCTTATAATCTGGAACCCTTCACTTGCTATAGTCCTACTTGATCATGCATATATACTTGCATTTGTGCATCTATGAAGCATATACATGTATATGTGTATGGTCACTGACACAAATTTAATAGACCTCCCTGTGCAACCTTAATGATAGTTGAAACAAATGCCAAATTCAATAAATTCAAAATCTATAAGGGTTCCCTGTCTAGAAAAGTGTTGTCCAAAACTCAGCAGGGTTGTCCAAGAGTGAAAATTTGTATGATACTCTTCTTTGAGTCTTTTGGAAGACAAAATAGTCCTTGAAGAAGAATCCTTTTGAAATTGTAAATGTATTTTAGTGTTCTGCTCTCTCTCTCTTTTTTTTTCTATAGCTACCTTTCTTTTTTGGTTGAATTTCACAGTGAGAGGAAGACTGCAATCTCAGATCCTTGCATGTCCATGCAGTTGGATAAGATCTTAGTCAGAGATGGACATTATATGTCATACCTGCATATGCACAATCATATGTACCAAGTACATTTTATTGGGGAAGAGGATGCCCAAGATGGATCTTATTGTACCATTTTTCCATTACAGTGCATAGCTCTGCAGGATTTAAAGATTATTTACCTTCATCTATTAACTTTAAACATTATTAGCTTTATTTCCTATCCTTATCCAGGAATCCAAGGTGGTTTACTTGAGGTTTCACTTTCTTTTATTTCACAACAAAAACCCAGTGAGGTAGATAAGAAGTGAGAGAATCAGTCACCCAGGCAAATTCTATTGCTGAGGTGGGACTTGAATCTGGGTCTATCAATGTTTCAATGCTACACCACACTGGCTAGTTAAATGTCCAACTGCTGGAGTTTAGATTTAGATTTTAAGTAAACAATGCTGCAATTTTCACATATGCTGCAATTTTCAAAATCAGTTTTGTTAAACTAGTGCTAGCATAGACCTTTTTAATATTGATTTCAGTGTGGCTGGTATCAAATTTGCTTCAGTCAATATAAAATAGACAAGCTAATTTAATATAAGGTAGGTTTAAATCAATATTTCACTTAATCAGGTCTTAATTGATTTTAGCTTACTACAGTGTACACTTATGCATGGATAGAGTTCAGTGTTTTGTGAAATGTTACTGTTGCATTAAACACATATTCTCACTCTCATACAGTTCACCCAGTTTTCTATAGACAAATTAAAAAGTTTTGTTTTTCTAGTACTTTCTGAGAAAATTATGCAAGGTGTTCCTTATTCACACTGAACATGGATTTTTTTAAAAAAAATATGAATATGGTTGCCAAGGAAACTGCTGAATGCAAATATGAGAGGTAACCATAGCAGAACATTTCAGAAGTACTATCATTCTGTGAGTCTAATATATCCTTTGCATGTATATGTTTTCAATCACTAAAAAGATTTAGTGATGTGTACCTTGACCAAGAATAATATTTGTGGCTGGAGACATATTTCTCCACAAACCCCCACCTGCCCAAGAGTGTCAATCTGTGATCTTCCTGGTGAAACTGATTTTTTTTAGTTTCAATTTTTGGAGAGAGATTATTTATGCAAAATAGATCTGTTAAGCTTGTTTTGGCTTAGCACATTTATTTTTGAACTGTACTTCTGAAAGACCCATTCCCAGCTATGCATTAATGTTTGTTAGTCAGTCATGGGGGTTTTTTTGAATCAAGAAAGAAGATGTAGAGTTACCACTGCACTTTTCATCTCCTATAAAAAAAAATTCCCCTGGATTCTTCCTCTTTGGAGGATAACAAGGATCACAGAAAGAAGGAGAAATAAATCATGAGGTGGATGGTTCCTGATTTCTGCCATAAATGTTCTTCAAGATGGTGGAAGGAGTAAAGAGAATATGGGGACGATCTTGTCTTCTTTGAGAAGGAAAGGGGGAAAGTAGTGTGTGGGTCTTCTTGGCATCTACTGCATTTCTTCTGGAGTAATAAAGATGCTGCACTAGTAGTCATAGGAAGGAGAAAAACACAATAAATATTTGCATAGAGACCAAAGAGTGTTTGCTGTGGTCAGAGGCTTTTGCACACTTATTTCCTGATCTTTGCCAATTGAGTGCATGTCAGAGTATCTAGAATAGGTAATAGTGGTATAAATAATGGTATAGGGTTTATGTCATAAATAAACAATAGAAAGATTGTGGCTTTGGCTCATAATAATTTCTTATTGATGTTTGGGCAAAGTTATAATCTCGGTTTCCAAATTCTGGTTTCTGCACATTCATTTTTTCAAAACCCTTCAAGAAGTGTTCAAACTGCCCAAGGAGCTGCTGATACAGTTCTACAGAGGAATTATTGAGTCTGTCATCTGCACCTCTATAACTGTCTGGTTTGGTTCTGCAACCCAACAAGACAGACACAGACTTCAGAGAGTAATTAGGACTGCAGAAAAAACAATTACTACCAACCTGCCTTCAATTGAGTACCTGTATACTGCACAGTCAAAAAGAGGGCTGTGAAAATATTTACAGACCCTTCACATCCCGGACATAAACTCTTTCAACTCCTTCCCTCAAAACGACTCTATAGAGCACTGCACACCAGAACAACTAGGCACAAGGACAGTTTTTTCCTGAACGCCATCACTCTGCTAAACAAATAATTCCCTCAATACTGTCCAACTATTTACAAAGTCTACACTACTATTACTGTTAATCTTCTCATCACTTGTTATCGCCCATCCCCTCCCACTTGTGACTGTATGACTGTAATTTTGTTGCTTGTATCCTTACGATTTATATTGAATGTTTCCTAGTATGATTTGATTGCTTATTGTACCCTATGACTATCATTAAGTGTTGTACCTTATGATTCTTGATGAATGTATCTTTTCTTTTATGTACACTGAGAGCATTTTCACCAAGACAAATTCCTTGTGTGTCCAATCACACTTGGCCAATAAAGAATTATATTCTATATGTCTTTATTCTATCCCATGTGCCTCTGCAGTTAATGGAGTCCCTTGGCCCCAAGAATCCACCCGACGCAACAGCCACACCTTCAACTGCAGGATGCTGATCCGTCCCCCAGATGAGCCAGGTGCAGAGAACCAAGAGGCCCGCCAGCGTTACGAGGTTATGCAGTGCTTCACGGTGTCTCAGCCAAAACTGATCAAAGAAGAAGGTGAAGGTAAAAACAAAGACCGCTAAATCTGGAGGTGGGAAAAAGGCCTAGTAGTTCATAGTGCATCAGAAAGGCGGGGGGGGGGGAGCCACAGATTATTTCCTTCCGTCCTTCCACAACACTTTTATTGCAAGGGGATTGCAACTCTGTAAAAGCCCATACTATCTGCAATGTTTCCTGCTGACTTAAGAGGAGGAGATGTGATATCTGTAACTCAACATGTAAAACCCACAGATTTTAACTATACTACATACCAGTGGTGGGATTCAATTTTTTTTACTACCGGTTCTGTGGGTGTGGCTTAGTGGGCGTGGTGTGGCTTGGTGGGCATGGCTTGGTGGACATGGCAGGGGAAGGATACTGTAAAATCTCCATTCCCTCCTCACCCCACTAACCTGCTTTCCAGCTCCGTTCTCCTGTGCTGGGCAACAAATGAAGACCCAGCCGATCAGCTGGGATTCAGGAGGCAGAGAATAGACGGAGGCGGGGCCAGTCAGAGGTGGTATTTGCCGGCTCTCCGAACTACTCAAAATTTCCACTACCAGTTCTCCAGAACTGGTCAGAATCTGCTGAATACCCACCTCTGCTACACATCCTCCAAATTTCACACTGAACTGATGAGCAAATTTAGTCCTCATGGGAAAGAAAAGGTTCCAAAAGGCCCATCGCAGCCCTGTTCCTTTTTGCTACTTACATTCACACCAGCTTGTTGCATTTGCATCACTCTTTGGGATGGGGAAGATTAGAAGTGGTATCTCCATATGTCCAGTCCTGGCAGAGGATGTAATCAATTGCATAAGAATAAAAATTCAGGACTCTTTGAACCACCTTGCTAAAGATGCTAAAACATAGTCCTTCAGAGCTTAGTACAAAAGAAACTAATTTCCATCATTAAAGCTATTTAGAGGTTTGGTCTAAGACTATGAAAACTTTGACATTGTTCAGGCATGATTCTTTTTGGTTTCTGTAGTACTGCAGCACTGTAATCATGCTATTGGATTATGTTAAGTATCTTATTACGAAGAAATCGGCCAAAGTCAGAATGAATAGGTAGATATATAGTACTTATGGCGTATTTAGATGTCCTGCCTCTTCGGTGGGTTCTGACATTGTACGGATTTTTGATATTCCCAAGTCTGTAATGTTAATGCAGTAATAAACTAGTATTCTGAAATTTTAACAACAGCACTCTGACGATGAAGTCACTGTCCCCAAAATGAATTGAGTAAAATGATATCTCAGTTGAAAATTAAAACAGATGAAAGGGAGGTAGGTTAAGGATACCCTTATTTATCTAATCAGTGAAGCTGGAGTGTTCTGATTATTTTCCAGTAGCAAGCTTGTCTCCTCTGATTATCTCTGAGCGGTCTGTAGTTGTTTCCAGGAATACATATGTATAACACAATATTGTGGTTACTGAAATCCCCTACCATTGCACTGGGTGGGTATCTGCCTGGACTCAAAATGCATAATTTAGCAGACATGGATTCCAAATTGGGATCTTGATCTTGATCTGTACTGTTCCTCAGAAGCATCATGCCAACAAGACTTTCCAGCAGAACACTTCAGGCTTATTCCTCCGTAACGGCCATTTCGTTCCAGTGCATTAGCTGAATTAATCCATTGTAGCTTTCACAGGAGATCATGACTGGAAGAAATAAATCACAGAGGGGTTTATGAGCACATAACTTTGCCCAGAGCTGATAATTGTTGGCTTCCGCAAGTGCCTTTTATTTTGCAGTGTTGCCAGAACCAAATGGCCTTAAAATTAATTCTCCCAAACAGTGTGGAACGAACACACGCATACACATGGGAGTTTGCCAGTCTCTTTTCTCTTGCAAGCACATTTTTAACCTTACCCCAAGCTGGCATCCTCAAGATATATTGGGATATCATTCCCACTTCCCCAGTGAAGGCTGCCAATATCTGTACAGGATGGTGGGAATTCCAGCCCAATACATCTGGAGGGCTTCACTTTAGAGGGGTGTTGGTTAATAGGATCTTGTTACTGTGAAGGACAATGCTGCTGCTCATGCAAAATGAAAAAAATAAGGCTTAGTTTAGCCATGGCTCCAATGGTGATACCTAAACGGTGGTTGGAGGGGAACTATTTTGATTCTTCACCAAATGGAAACAGATAAGCAATTCAGTTGGGTTGTTGCAGTCTTATCTTATCCTTGAAATGAGAAAAGCCCATCCCATCAGTTTCCCTTTTGTGAGGTCTTTCTTTTTCTTATCTTCTATTCTATTCTCTTCTATTCTCTTATCCCTTATTTAATCCTATACGACCACCACCCACCGCCCCAAAGTCCTCTTCCCGAATGCTGCAATTTCCCCAGTTTATTTGTTATGGGCTTGCTTTTGTTGCAAAGCCCAGATTGAACCACTGCCTCAGTATTCCATTTTGTGTGAGCTACAGAAACAGAAAAGGTGCATTCCTCATTATAAAGTAATTCTAAGGAGAACCTGTAATATCTTTAATAAAGACCGTCCTGTTTTACATGGCATCTTTGCACATACAATGTATAGAAGATGGTGCAAGATATGGGAAGGGAGGAGTAAGACAGTGTGGAAGAATTAAATGAAAAATGAAAAGAGGTGGCATAGGAATTTAACTCAATAACCTTCAATCTTTTTTTGGTTGTTGTTCTATTCACAACAGATTTGCAGTCCTGCCTAATATGCATTGCGCGAAGATTACCTCGATCTACAGCTCCCACCACATCAGAATCTTTCATGACCAAGCAAGATACTACAGGTATCTTTCAGAAAAAATAAGTAGATAATTGCTTGTACAAGGCTTTGGAAATCATAGGGTATTTTGTCAGACTGCAGTTTTGGTATAACTGAAAGATCTACTTGCTTGGCCATGTTGGTCTTCAAAATAGAGAAGATTCTATGGAAATCTCTTAGTCATTCCTTTTAGTGCCTGGAGCTCCTCTCAACATTTATTGAGGAAGACAAGTGCTATATAGGGATGAGCAACAATGAAAATAGCAAGCTTTTTCACCGCTTTGAGTTTGGGATTCTCTTGTTCTTTTAAACTATGTGGAGTCAGTTCTGCAGCTTACACCATTATTTTTAGGTGTTAGCACCTCAAAATTATGCAGAAAATGTGTCTAATGCAGGTAGCCTTGCCAGCTTGTAATGCATACAATTGTGAGTTATGAAGGTAGGAGAGGCAAGAGTGTCAGTCACTTAGATAGTGAAATGGGCAGTGTATAAATCTGATGAATAAATAAGTAAGAACATTTTTTGTGACCTACCTACTGCTTCAACTCTAAGTGATAATTGTTAAATATAAGCCTGTTTAGTTCTACATGTGTAGATTTTTCCATTTGAACTCCTCACTTGCAGGAATTAAAGGAGTTATGGTTGGTGATTTCATATATGTAAGAGAGACAAATAGCATTTCAAAGGTTTTGCAGAACTAATTTAGAAATAATGAAAGGCAATAGACATCTCTTTAAGAGAGCAGGAAATATCTGGATTAGTTCACATGGTGGTTTTATTAGAAGAAAGCCTATTCACATAAGTGGCAGTCATAAACAAGGTTATAAATGGCAGTTTCGTTTATCTGTCTTGTTTATTTAGGTTTGTGTACTTTTTACACCTCTAAAAACAGCATTCAAGCAGCTTAAACAATTTTTAAATCGTGAAAAATTAACAGTTGAAACGTAAGTAAAAGGCTGAGGAACTAAGTGCAGTTTATAGCTAATGGCCAGGTGTAGAAGGTGTAATATATATTGAATATATCCTTGTACTGCTGTGCTTTAGATTCCTAAATCTAATGTCTTTGTTTTCATTCCATTCTACACAGGTAAAATCATCTCCATTGACACCAGTTCCCTGAGAGCAGCAGGCCGGACTGGCTGGGAGGATTTAGTGAGAAAATGCATCTATGCTTTCTTCCAGCCTCAGGGCAGGGAGCCATCTTATGCCAAGCAGCTATTTCAGGAAGGTAAGAAGGCTTTTGAACACACCTTCATGTTTGTTGGATGAGGACTTTTCAGAGTTAAAATACAGTTGTTAAAAAATGAAGATGGTGCATAATGCTGCCAAAGGAAATGGCTGAGTAGTGACAGGAAAGATTGTTGGTAGTTCAGAGGAAAGTAGAATTCCTCTGAACTACTAGCTACCTTTCTCTGAACTACTAGCTACTGAACTACTAGCTATCTTTACATTCGTATAGCAATCTGTTCTACAAGACCACTGGACCCAAGCGTAGGGGTGGTGTGCTAACCTAAAGGCTTTTTTGTCAGGAAGTGACAACTAAAGCAAACAGCAAAATTATCCAAAGCTTGGCTGCTTCACTGGTCCCAAAGGGGACAGAAATATTCTGAAATCTCTGAAACTTGCATCTTTTTATGTAGAATTAGAGTGCTAGTTTTGAATCTTGGATTAGATCAGGGAAGATAAGTTCTGACTCCCAATCAGCCAGTAAAGCTCCTTTGGGGAAAGCCTGCCTAACAATTCTCAAACATTAGCTTGACAGAAGAGAAAGGGGCAGGCAGAGTTTCCCAGAAAATTTGAGATAAAATGTCAGTAGGTGATGAGCATTCTTGGCTTTTATATTAGTAATTTTCCTAAGTGCTAATGTAAAGTATAAAGATGTTTATCATTTTACAATACCCTTGAAGCATGGATCAGTAAAATTGTATCTCCTTATAAGATGGGGCTGAAAGAATTATTTCTCTGTTAAAAGGATTAAATTGTTTATGAAAATCCCAGGAGGTTTTTGACATGTTAATTTCCATAGGACTTTCAGGAGGAGATAGTTGATGATTTCTCACTGAAACAGGGCTGTGCAACTTTGAGAGGAGGGGGTTGGTACTACAGTAATTTTGGTGGGATGGAGGTGAGCACAGCTACATAAAATGAGTGAAGATTGTTTAAAGATTCATCCACCCAGAAATTTTGGAGGGAGAAAAATTAAATCCTTTCTTTAACTCTGGAGATTCTTGTGAATAGAATAGAATAGAACACAACACAACACAACACAATAATTTATTGGCCAAATGTGATTGGACACACAAGGAATTTTTCTCCGGTCATAAGCTCTCCGTATACACAAGTGTCCAATCACACTTGGCCAATAAAGAATTCTATGGCATTTTGTTCAAATTCCTGTTCAACTTGAAAGTTTATTGCTTTAGTTTAGTTTCCTCCATGTATAAAATGGGAGTGAAAGTCAGCAAGCTCAGAGGATATAGCTCAGCAAGCTATAAGGACACACAAAATAGCAAACTGTAGTTAAGCTTTATGTAGCAAAAAAGAAAAGCCTACAATTCATAGCAGCGAAATGCACTTTTTCTTCTTTTTTTAGGCCTCTGAGGGCTGGTGGTGCAGCAAGATCATTGGATGGGCAGGGTTGAACTTTTCAGCCTGTTGCTTTCAGATTTTTCAGGGCTTGGCATTTTTTTGCATGCATATAGGTACATCCTACTGTTTTCTTTTGTGGTAACCAGTGTTAAGCAGAGCACATAAAAGAAGTGAGAAATAGTATACCAAATAAGTATGAGATAAGGACAGGAAAACAAATATAACTGTATCTTGTTTATACCCAAACTAGTTACTGTTCTTCTTATCCCTTAATAAGAAATCTTGTAGATACCACAGGGTGGAAAAGGTGGTGGGTCTTGTGCTATGTAATCTGTAACCTTTCTACCAGTGGTGGGATTCAAATTTTTTTACTACCTGTTCTGTGGACGTGGCTTGCAGGGCATGTCAGGGGAAGGATACTGTAAAATCTCCAGTCAGAGGTGTTATTTGCCGGTTCTCTGAACTACTCAAAATTTCCACTACCGGTTCTCCAGAACTGGTCAGAACCTGCTGAATACCATCTCTGTTTTCTACCTTGGCACGCCATCCTTCATTCAAATATTGCTTTAAAAATGCCCTTGTTCTTTATACCTTTTTTAAAGTATCTCCTAAACTCTTTCAAACCATGGCTTTTGTAGTTTTCTCCTTCCCCTCAATTCATTCATTCTTCATGTATTTATTACATTCGTGTATTTACTACTAATTCCTCATTACTTTTCTTTATAAGACCAAACAATCTTAATTTATTCTCTTTTGTATTCTGATCACGTTCATTGAGCACTCATTCACCTTTGATCCTATTTCGTGTTTTACCACACATACTCTTACATACTTTCAAGTATCATATTCCTACTGAATTCAACATTTATGTTTTTTCTGATACATCTCTTACTTCTGTATTATACACAGTAGGAAGCATGCTCTTATACATAATCATTTTCATTTATCTCTCCAAACATTTACTCCTCTTATAGACATCTTATGATCCTTTTTATTAGCATTGGCATATCTTAAATTTCTCTGTATCTCATGCAGCAGTCCCTGCTAATAGCAAGGACAGTACTGGTCAGTCTGGGCACATTTTGGCTTAGTATCCCAAAATGTGACTAAAGACCATCTTTATTCCAGCATGCTCACACTATTCTATGCAAGATAGGATCTCTAAAAGAGAACCCTGTAGGCCAGCACACCATTACTTGCCCCCTGCAATCTAAAAGGTACATGCAATGTTTAAGATGCTTGGCTAGAAAAAATAAGTATAGTGACTTTATTGAAAGCTAAAACCATGATTCTTTTTTTGAAAACCTAAATGATATTGCAAATGGGAATTTGCTGTTGAATTTTTGAGACATAGTTTTTCTGTGTTCCAGGGGTTGCATCAGAAGGGCATGTGGTAGGTACATTGCTTGTGGATTGCCTACCCCTGCTACTTCACAAATATTACTAGCAACACAAGGAGGCAAATCATCCTAATCCTTAAGATACCTTTTGTTTCCTCCCCTTTCCCTTTCTGTTTCTGCTCAGTGATGACACGGGGCACGGCCTTCAGCCCATCTTACCGATTCACACTTAGTGATGGGACTGTGCTAAGTGCTCATACCAAGTGCAAACTTTGCTGCCCTCAAAGTCCCGAAATGCACCCCTTCATCATGGGCATCCATATAATTGAAAGGTAAGTCCTGAAAATTCCCAGGGTTCACTGGGTGCCATTGCCTCTATTTTTCTGTCCACCCCATCTCTCATAGACAGCAAGCTTCGTTGGGAAGGATTCGGTCTCTTCCTGTATAAGTGTATATACAGAATGCGTTTTTAAAAGCATCACACTGATTATGCTAATTTATATGTCTCTTTGCATGTCATAGTTCTCTCATGTATCCCTTAATAAGAAATAATGTATTTACCACAGGGTGGATAAGGTAGTGGAAGCAAAGGTTTCTTGTGCTATGTAATCTGTACACTGAGCTGCCTTCTCTGAATGTTACAAGGATGTTAGAAGTACAAATAAAGGAAAAAAGCCAAGCTTTTTTGGGGCGGGGGGGGGCGGGGGGGGGGGGGGGGGGCGGGGGGTTCTGCCTTTTCAAGCTGGTTAGAGCCTGGCCCTTGAGAGGATCCATGAACTAGCACCTTCACTGGACAGGGCAAAGATATCTGAATCAGGATTATCTAATCTCAACAGAGCCATGTCTTCCAAGAGTAATGGAAAGAAACAGATTCTCTCTCTTCCTTTTCCTTCTCACAGGCTTAAGTAATACTTTCTTTGTTTACTTCTCTTTCCCATTGGAGGTGGGGGAAGGGGGAGATACTTTGGCTACATAGCAAGAGAATGCATTGAGGAATACCTCATGAAATAGCCTGTTCAAACAAGCTGTTGCTTCTTTTGTAACACCTTCAAACTAGCAGCATGTAAGGCAGACAGAAACAAACTGCAAAGTTGTCCAAAATGAAGAAGAGCTGCCAGCAGAACTTCCAGCATGTTTATTCTACATAGCTTCATTTTTGATCAGCAGTCTTGGGTATATATACATGTATGTTTTTAGTTTTTATTGATATGAGTGTTTTTGCATGGAAGGCTTGCAAACATCAACAGTGAAAAGATATTGTGTGTCTGTTCTGTCCTTTCCTCTATAACATCTATGTGAATGCAAAACCAAGCCAGACAAAGGAAGATGTGGAAAAGCATGAGAAAGATGATTATGTATCTATAAAATTTGATTACAAAGAACAACCTTTGTCTAGAACACACTGAGCCTAAAAAAATAGGTGGTCGCACCTATGGAAGCCACATCTGTGAACCCTTTTCAATTCTCCTCTGTCTGAGAAGTTGCAGTGTATGAACAAGCTTTTTTATAAGTTTTGAGAGTGACTTTGCATCCCTTTATGTAGAAGATAAACTATAAGTATACTGCCACAAGATTGTACAGAATTAAGGTTTGATGTGAATGATTGCATTCATTTGATTTTGACTTGTAATGACAGGCATTTCGACACCAGGTGGCGGCCCGTCTGTCAAATTTTAAAAGTCAATGAGGCCCCCCGAGCCAAAAAAGTTTGCCCACCCTGATGTAGAAGATAAACTATAAGTATACTGAACATAGGAGTATTTGTGTAAATTCGTCAATAGCTGGTCCTCTTCCTATCTCATCACCCCTACGTTGAAAAAAAGAAACTCGGTGACCTGAATGGAGGCGGTGATACTAGCAGCAGAGATTTCTGAGCTTTCTGTGGCAAGAGAGAGCTGTGATCTGAGGATATGACCTGTGGCAATGATAGTGGCAGCTGGAGATGGAGTGTTGTGAGAGGAAGAGTGGGACCAATGCTTCTCCCTGCTGCAGAAGATGCTGGTCTAAGACAACTCACCATGGTCAACTCGCTGTGAGACAAAAGTTACACTAATATCGAAGAAATTGTGGAATAGAATCCTTAAATGATGCAAAAAGGGAGGGAAAAATGAAATGTGAATGACAAAAATTAAAATATATTTTTTAATTATTTTAAATAATTGAATTGTTGAATTGTCCTATGGCAAGTTGTCATGCAGTGAGTTGGCCATGATGAGTTGGCTGCAGAGAGTTGGCCATGGGAAGTTGGCTGTGGTAAGTTGTCCCATTCCAGAAGAGATTGTGACAGGTCTCAAAATTGCAGCTGCTGGAGGAGAATTGCAGGAGAAAGAACGCAAAGACGAACGCAGTGTTTGCTGCCAAGGCAGCAACCACAACAGCATTAGAGACTGCAGGCCAACAGGTTGTGCTGAGAACCACCATTTCTTTAACACTTGACTTGGCCAAGTGTTAGCAGGACAGTAAATCTTTGTGGGCATCCTATCTCACTGGATGGATTTTTTTGGGGGGAGAATTAACATCTGGTTTGTGTGATCTGGAACAGACTGGCTAGACTGTACTTCTGGTTAAATGTCTGAGAAAGCTGGCTTGAAGAATATCTTACTGCACTTTCTGCTTTCAGTTTTCTCAGAAAAATCACAAGGGAAAGATCAGGCACTGGGCTTCCTGATAATCACTGATAGGAACAGCCAATTGAATTTGTGAAATTTCAAGTGATTTATGCTTGCTTGTTGCTTGCTAGTCAGCCATGGAGGTTTTTTTCAGGTTCATTGCCTGCCTTAAGGGAGTTCCTACACCAGCCTTCCCCCATACCTAAATGATTGCATAAGGAGGTCCAAATCATGAAATATTTGCTGCTGTTCATTCTTAGTGCTTTACTTTCAAGTTCTGATATGGAAAAGTTATTACCTTGTAGAAGAAACCTTGTAGAAGTACAAACAATTACAAAAATAACACAAACCTTCCGGATCTAGGATTAAGATCTGCCAGGCCATTTTTCTGCCCAGTTCATTTATTAGTTCAATCTTTTTCAACTTGCTACATATTTTCATTTATTTTGTTGAGATGAATTTGCACATTGACACATTTTTAATTGCCTTCACATGCTGCTAATTTGATATACTAATTTCTTTTTATGCAATTATTTGACCTAGCTAGTTTACATCCTTGAAAAATAACTACTCCCAGAGCTATTTGAAAGAGTGCAGGACCCAGATGCATATTATTTAATGGAGAGGGAGCTACAGTTTGTGGGTGGAAGGTTGCAACTCAAAGAATGGCCATTATTTTATGGCTGTCAGTCAAAACTGACATGAACAGTTTTGGCAGAGTGAGAGGACTTGGATGTCTATGAAACATACCAAGAACAGTTCTGGCTTTGATACCATCCTGAATAGAAGTCCAGACCTGAATGTTTGAAGGCTTTCCTTCACTTTTTGAGGAACAGGACAATGAATGAGTTGGAGGTTTATGTCTGGGCTTTTGATTCCTGAATTGGAGTCCTTTTGGAATATTTCTCATGATAGCCAGACCCATGCATAAAAGAAAACACATATATAATAGTAGCCATTTTTTATTTCATCTCTCAAAAGAAGCCAGCAAAGCTGTACTAGAGAGAGAGGGGGGGGGGAGAGAGGGAGGGAGAGAGAGGGGGGGAGAGGGGGAGCATATATGTATGTATATATGTATATAAATAAAATCTTTATCAGGTATACAACATTTTTGCACTCCCTCCTTTGAAACATGCGTGCGGGGTTGTATTTCCTTTTCCCACCAACTGCATTTTTTCTTCTTCTGTTGATCCAGAGAACACAGTGCCCTGTCGCCTCAAGAGAACACTAATTCTACAATGCCTCATCCCCGTGTCAGTCCCTCACTGAACCCCAGCATTTCTCCAGGACAGGGTGTATCCCTGCCAACGCCTCTCCCTCCCTCCAATGGTAGCATGTTAACAGTCAACGCAAACCACCCATCAGGATCCAGCCTGCACGGCAATAGCAATGCTGCTACCACCCAAACCAGTTACGGATGTTCACCTGGAAGCCAGATGGGAGCTAATGTTGCCTTAAGCCAGGGACAAGTTGGTCCTCCGAACAGTACCCATGCTATAAACATTAGTAGCTCTCCAATGAACAGTCCTGGGGTTACCCCACCACAGTTTATGTCTCCAAGACATCGAGTAACCCCTGGACTTGTGCATCGGCCCAGAATGCCAAGCAACCCATTCTCTCCTACTATGCCCCATACACACTCCCCGGTGGGCATGGTGGGCAGTTGCAGTGGCAGCAGTGCTGTCAGCAACAGGCCATATCCAGGCACCCCATTAAACTCCATGCAGGGATTGACTGATGGGCCTAGCCCTCCAGTGGGCTACTCCACACCCCCTCCTGTCCTGCGTCAGTTGAGCAATCAGAACTCCCCCAGCAGAATGAGCATGCCATCCGTGAAAACAGAGCCAAAAGACAGCAAGGAGATGGCATCCATTCTTTGCAGCATGACCCACTCTGACAACAGCTCCAATGACAGCAAGCCCTTGGATTCTAGCTTGCTGCATGGCAGTGACAGACTCTCAGAGGGTGACAGCAAGTGTTTGCAGGCTACCAGCCACAAACTAGTCCAGCTCTTGGCTTCCACAGCCCAAGAGCAGTTACGGCACGTGGATGCAGATACCAGTTGCAAAGAGCCCTTGTCTTGTACGGGTGCATCAGGGACCCCGGCTTCTGGGAGCCCTGTGGGCAGTGCATGCCCTTCCTCCCACAGTTCCCTCACAGAGAGACATAAGATCTTACATCGGCTCCTCCAGGAGGGCAGTCCTTCTGATATTGCCACCCTGTCCATGGAGCATGATAAGAAAGATGGAATGCCTGGTGGTACAGCTACTGCTGTTACACCACAGAGCCAGGCTCCAGGAACCCCTGACATCAGGCTGGAGGCAGATGCTATGAAGAAGAAGGACTCAAAGGACCATCAGCTCCTTCGCTATCTGCTTGACCAGGATGATAAAGAACTAGCATCTAACCCTTCCTTGAGCCTGGAGGATGTGAAGGTGAAAGAAAACACAGAGCAATTGGATCCTTGTAATGCACCTGTGGCTCCACCACCCAAGCCCTCCCCTCAAGAGGAGGTGAAGCTACAGCCACAGGGACAGGTGAGTTTTTAGTTCAAACTACGTTTATGTTAACAATGCATTTTCCATTTTTAATGATATTTATTTTCTTCTTCTGCTGCTAATTTATGATTCTCCTTGGCTAAAATACAGGAATTTACTGAACTCTAAAGAAAAACTTGATATATTCCGTAGTAGCCAGTTTGGCAAGGAATCACAGATTATGTCAGACCTAAACAATATCTATAAAATGAGGAAGAATATAGTACTGTATATGTACTTCAGAACTCTGGCAGAACACACAAAAATATAGAGTCTGTAGCACCCATATTGTGAACATAAGTTCTCTCCAGATTTAGTCTGGAAAATGAAACCATGTTCTTACTTTCCTAGCTCCAACATAGTTTAGGAAGCATCTGTTTTCAAAACTAGAGTTTAAATGGCTATAATAAACAATAGTAATAGCAATAGCTCTTAGACTTATATATTGCTTTACAGTGCTTTACAGCCCTCGGTAAGCAGTTTACAGACTCAACATATTGCCCCCAACAATCTGGGTCCTCATCTTACCAACCTTGGAAGAATGGAAGGCTGAGTCAAACTTTAGCCGGTCAGGATTGAACCCTTGACAGTCAGCAGAATTAGCTTGCAATACTGCATTCTAATCACTGCACCACCAAGGCTCCTAACCAATTCTTTCTCTTAAATAAATCTCCATATTTTTATTCCTTTCCTTAAGGCTTCTCCCATCATAATACAGTATTTTAGTTTATTTGTTTCTTAATCAGTCATTTTAGGTGCTAGTAGGCCTGGATAATTTGTGGAAACTGCACAAGATGAGAATACAGAAGGACTGACTAATCTTCCTTATTCTTAAAAGATTTACCTGCTATTGAAATGAAGTAGTTGTTGAGTAGGAACAATATATTCTTCAGTAGGAAGCTGAAAGTTTGTATGGGAAAGCCTCTTAGCTTATGCAGGTGGAAAGAAAGAAATTGAGGAATACCAGAGAAAACTGTGTGGTCAACCTTTCTGTTCCTGAAAGAAAAGTGCAGTAATCAGTCTCTCCCATCAAAATCTGTTCTGGGTATTTTTTTAATAGCTTAATTTAACTCCTATAATATGATTTCTATCTCTGAGCATGCTTGCCAGTCAGTATCAAATGTTCTTCTTTTTGGTTTATGGGTTGGCTGCACACAACACCTGTTTCAATCATATTTACTGGTACAATCCCAGGATTTTGTTCAGTTGAGTGAAGTTCATGTACTCTGCCTATCCATACAAGACAAGATGAGGGATGGACTGGGGGCATCCATATCAGCACAAGCGCATATCCTTTTCTTACACTTCAGTTAGTATGCGTTAGAGGTCCCAAGAATTATTGCAGCTCAAAATGTGAAGGTTCGAGTTTGTGAAGTGTAGAACATAATCAGCATATTGGTAACAAGACAGAACCTTGGCCATCAGTGTGTAAGATTGTAAAGGGGAAATAAATTAATAGAAAAATGTTTTTCTAAATGGCTACAAGTCATAATAGCTTGACTTATTGACTTATTATTTACCTGCTGTATCAGAGACAGGTGTGTTTCAAAATGCCAGGGTTGGGGACTGTGAGCAGTTGGGAGTTCTTCTCCCCATGCCCACCTTTGGGTCTTTAGCTCGTGTTGTGTTTCAGATGAAAAGACCAGAATTGTGGACTGCACACAAATTATAATTTGCCAATAATCAGTAATCTTGATGCTGCCTTGGGCCTGGCTAAAATGACTGTCACACCTTTGATTGACGAGGATGGCTTATGTCAAATAAACTCTCAGTTTCAAGATCAAAATTAAAACAATACATGTTGTGGTTCAATGGAGATAACTCAATACACTACAGACAGAAATGACTTCTAGATGAAACTTGTGAACGGTAATCATGTATTTTAGATGTAGTTTCTGTAATGAGTTGAATAAGCAAACAGGATATTCTTTATGTAGTTTCCCTATTGTTCCTGAATACATTTATAGAGAAAGATTGAATTTTTATGTTTAGAAAGATACGAATCTTTGCAAAGAATGGAAAGGGGAGTATCTTGAATTTAAGTGAATGAGACAACGCTCCCCTATTTCAAGGTCCCTTTTTAGTCGTGTGCAGACCCCAAAAGAAAGCTTCCACTGCAATCTTAGATGGACAGGATGAGTAACTACAGATTTTTACATTGCCAGTATATTTTGGGGCAACACTCAAGCTCCCTGGTAACTGAGAGTTACTCAAGGTTCAGAGATTTTTGGCACATGGTTCTCAGCTGCTTGGAGCATGTAAAATTGCTTCATTTGGCTCTGTTTCACATGAGGACATGGTGTCCAGATTTTTATAATATTTCATAAATATGAATAGTTATTGAAGATTGCAGTTCCTGTAATAGAATAGGATAGTATTCCTCATTTCTCTCAGATAAGCCCCATCTGAAAATCAAGTAAATCACTTGCTTTAGTTTTAATTTGTAAGCTGATTTTTTTTTATCCATAATGGAAGAGTGGATGGTGAAAATGATGGATATTGCCGAGATGGTCAAACTGACAGCTTTAATTAGAGATTAGACATTGTTTAAGTTTAATGCTGATTGGAAATCCCACATTGACTTTTTTGCATGAAACAGAAAAAAAAAGAACTTATGATATATAATTTTGATAATTAGAAAATTATGGTCAAATGTAAGCAATACTATAAAGCCAGAGTAAGAAGTTTGCTTATAACTGCTTTAAAAGAAAATTGGAAGTCATTTCTTTACATTTATTTATTTCTGCACTTTTGACTTTATTCTTATTTCCTTCTTTTTTCTTCTCTCTTCTTCTAAATGGTAGTTTTTGTCTTTCATTTTACAAATGTAATAAAGTTATGTAACTATTATAAGCTGACTTAATTAAGCATATTACATTTTAGGATTAGAATTAGAAGAACTTTATTGTCATTGTACAAGTACAACGAAACTGTGGATGCACCCCAGCAACTGTTTGCAATACAATAAAACCAAAGCACTTAAAAATGAAGATAAGAAAAATAGAGTACCCACGTCTCCATTTGCAATTTGAGAGTACAATATCTATGAATATACACAAAATATACATCCAACACTGACTGTAACACTTTGCCAAGTATAATACTCAGACTGTTTTTCATTTTCAGATTGGGTGCTAATAATTAAATAATTTGAACCTGAAATTCTTAATTTACAGCTGCTAATGACCAATAGAATAACTAATGTGTATTTGTAGCTGATATGGGTCCATGGATATCAATATTGAATAAACTTATAGGACATTATTTCTTTAATCACAAAAGTTTTATCTGAGTTTTAAGGGACCAGCAGGCTCTAAGCTAATGATCAAAGTAGTTTAAATTTCTCTCTAGGCTGGAGATAATGAAAAGGTCTTGGGTAGAAGGGTACAACTAGGAAAGTGCCAAAGTGTGGAAGAATAAAATGGAATAAAATAAAGTATAAATAAAATAATAAATAACCCATGTTATTCCCAAGCCTGCAGGCAGCCGTCAACTCCAGGAATTCTACCTGGAATTTTCAGGGTATCAATATGAGGTCTTCTTATTGTAAAGGGTCATGCCTACAAAACCCTGTCTTTAGATCTGAGAATCACATCAATTCTCATATCCAAACTGCCTCTCCTGAATAGCTTTTTTCTTTAAAAACTAAAATTATTAGGGTTTAATTACATTCTTTGTGAATTTGTTTATCAGAACTATCACTAAGCACACATTTTATTTATAAGGCATACATGTCAAAATAAGTTGAGGTATTATGAAACAGTTAAACACTATCACAGCAAAACTAAGCAGAATAGTGTAGCACTCAATATTCCTGGACAAGTAACTACATCTTTATGTGATTTTTGAAAGTCTAGCAACATCAGCATATAGTGTTGGGTTTCGGTGGGAATGGAGTTTAGAGACAGATGAAGGCTTCTCTAATGGCTCCAGTGGTGGGATTCAAATTTTTTTTACTACTGGTTCTGTGGGCGTGGCTTGGTGGGAGTGGCAGGGCAAGGATACTGTAAAATATCCAGTTAGAGGTGGTATTTGCCAGTTCTCCGAACTACTCAAATTTTCCGCAACCGGTTGTCCAGAATAGGCCAGTACCTGCTGAATACCACCTCTGACTGGCTCAAATTGACTTGGCCCCGATCCTGCTAAAGAAATATGCACCAATTTTAATTTGAAACCCACCCCTCCACTTTGTTACCTCTGAAGAAATGGTTCTATCTGCAGGCTTGAGGACCCCAGACTGACATGGAGCCAATCAAATGGTTGTTATGATTGCATTTGTTGCTGCTACCTGGGATGGGGACAGATTGTATGTGTTTAATATTTTGGGTTGTTTAATGTTGTAATCCTCCCAGAGTCACCATGTGTGAATTTGGTGGGCATATGCATTTGTTTAATCAATAAATACATTTCAAAATATATATGCATGCATTTCTGAGCAGAGTGGCACATAGCTATATTTATTCAACTGGCTCCTAATTCTTAAGTTTCTGTGAGATAGGTGAAGCTGTCAGCTTTTCAGGCATCTTCCGATCAACTTTTTCAAAGTCCATAAAGTACCTTTATTTCATATTGCCAGTAATTTCATCCTTGAGGTATTTCTGAATGCCTCCCCCCCAGATCAAGGTCCAGATTGCGAATCAAGAGCCACCCAATAAAACAACATTTTGAGCTATTTTAAGCACAGTCCCTTGGCCCACCACCACAAAATACCCCAGAGGATTTTTTTAAAAAATTAAAAGATGTGGATGTGTGTATTTGTGTGTATATTTCTCTGCTTTGATACTTTCCCATCTTAATATAGCAGAGGAAGATGGGAACAGGCAAGGCTGACCCTAATGTAGATGGTGCTTAGTTTAAACAATAGCATTTTCTCTTTTCCTGTGCTAATAATGAAATACATCTTTCTATCATATTTATCACTTTTTTGCCTGGGTTCTCTCAGTTCTTCAGTGATGTAGTTGCAAATAAGATTCCACTTTGGTTAAGTGTCTGCTAGCAGTGAGGTATAGCAATGTGAAACAAAAAACCATTGCAGCACCAAACCCAAGCAAAAGGACTAGCATTTTTTTTTTTAAAAAAAAACCACTTCTAATTGTGATTGTCTCTCAAAGGCCCAGTAGCTGACTTATCATCTTGCTTTCTCTCTTCAGTTTGCATCTGATCTTGAGCAGATGCTGCCTCCACTGGAAAAGTCAGCCCAGCTGCCACCAGGCTTGTGTGGGTCAGAGACAACTGAAAGTGGTGGCATTACTATCAAGTCAGAGATCCTGAGCCCCTCCCTTCAGCCCAGTACTGCTGCAAGAACTCCTACTGGGATGAGCTGTATGTACCTCCAAGACTTTTAAATAATTCTTAATAGTGTTTCCTGTGGTTGATAAACTGTAATCCAGCATTGCATGTGCTTAAGATGTTTGGGTGTTGATTAAAAGTCAAGCTTCCTTCTAAATCCAATAATCATTTCTATTCCTTTATTAAAATCAAATTTGTTTTGATAATGTTTAAACTGAACCATTTGTTTTTCCATGGGATTTCGGAGTTGCATTTTCAAGACAATAAGGTTGATTCTTGAGGTATGGTGTGTTTGGGAAGTATCAGGTACTGACTAAAACTCATATTAAGATGCTGAAACAGCAGTAGTTCATTTAAAGTTGTATTTATAATAATGGAGAAGCAAACATTTATTTGGTCACATATATAATGTGGATAGTTTGATTAGAAAGATCAATGCACCTATGTAATCTTTGTTGTTCTTTTATGGGAACTGTTTTGCTGGAAGCGACATATTCCATCAATCAGTAATTCTTCATTCTCAACCCTGTTATAGAATTATCAGGAGAAAATGAATTGCTTGTTATGAATTGCTTGTATTCCACAGAAAAATCAGTTCATGCAACCAAACTGAGATGATATTTTAATTCAGGTCAATGTGTACTAAGCTGGCACAAGTCAAAGTGCTTATAGTTTTGCCAGCTGCTAAGTAGTCCATTAACTTCTCAGTGCCATGACACTGCTTAGCCCATATTTGACATTTTTAAGCTACCTCCTAAATTTTCAGCCAAAATTCTCTCAAAACTTTCTAAATAGTTTCTCTTCTTCAAGACCCCAGATGTGGAATATTAAATGTGAGTTCAATCTTTTAAGTCCTAAGGTTCAGAAATAAATATTTCCATTATGCATAATTGGTTTACAGAATTTCCAGTATGGGTTTCCTTCGTTTTATATGTACAGATTTTTGTATGGTTCTTATTTCTGTCAGACTCAAGGTAATTAGCAGCCAAATCATAAATATATAAATACTCAGAAAACTGCCAATTAATAAGATTTAAAAACCTTAACTAAATAATGGTGACCCTCATATCATTAACATCCAATTGCTCTGGGGAGAAGTAGATGATTAAATTAATGATCAGTTTTCAGAACTCTGACAATTTATTTGCGTTGTTAGGTCATCATGGCAGTTTGGAACTTCAGTGTTCAGAGACAGCTTATTAATATCATTAGCTGTGCAAGTAGTATTCCCGTATCTTCTTCATCACTGAAGTCTACAAGGTTCCTTTTTTATTTTTTAGACAGCTAGCATAGCAATCTATGGGTCTGCCCAGGACACTTCATCCTAGTGTTGAACTTAGCCTATGTTGGCTTTAGGATAAAAACCGGTGGCCTTCCAGTTATAAGGCAGATAAATTATTTAAAACCCATTTAATATAGCGGTAAAAGGAATTGGACTGGAAGCTGGGAGACTGTATTATAATCCTGTTGTAGGCATGGAAGCCAGCTGAGTGACTTTAGACCAATTATTCCATCTCAGCCATAGGAAGAAGGCAGTGGTAAACCACTTCTGAAAGTGTTGCCAAGAAAACTGCATTGACTTATCCATGTAGTCACCATAACTCATATCTGACCCAAAGGACTCAAATAAAATAAAATGACTTAATAAGTTTATGAAGCTCTTGGGCATGCGGTACATTACTAGGCTGTTTTGCTAGTTGGCCAGCTAGCTTTTAATAATTATCTGTGCTCTTTAAAACGAGGCACGAGGACAGCAAAAAAATAAATTTGGTAATGCTAAATTGCTTGATGACCTAGAAGTGATCCTTACTTTGCCATTAGCAACCAGGGAAATGTTGAAAGCCTGTATTGAGCAAAATCTTGGCTGGGTGATTTCTTTGTGTCCAATTTTACAGTGCCTTATAACTAAACCAGGAAAATATATAAAAAGCCTGTCACAAGAAGTAATTGTTTGCTGGATTTCATACTTATTGAGATACACTTATCGAAATAAGCACTGGGCTTATTGCTAGCTGTAGAAAGAAAAGGCAGGATGCTGCATTATGAGAAATAAGTTTTATGAACCATAGTGCTCAGGCACAAGGCATGTGTATGTCAAAGAGCAGTTTTTGCTTTCCCCTAAATGCAGAAACTACAAGGTGGTTTGAAAAAAGCTGTTCACCTCTTGGTTGTCTTAACTAATCGTTTCTGCTGTCATTTCTTTGAGTTTCATGATGCAAATATAATAATATGCAGCTCACTCAAGCCTGTTAACCTGTGCACTGAAGGCTTTACTCCATGGGAAGCTTTAGCAAACCCAACTTTTAAAAACTAATAAAAAAATCTACAATGGTTTTTATAATGGGATTCATTCCTTTTGAGAGATAAGTTGTTGTTTTTTTTGAAAGATAATTAAGATCAAGGGTGTCAAACTCGCGTCATCACAGCAGCAACACGTGACTTGTGGCTTTTTTCCCCTTCGCTAAACTGGACCTGGGCATGGCCAGCGTGTGACGCATCCGGCCCGCACACCGCGAGTTTGACAGCCCTGATTAAGACGATATCAGTCCCAGATAATTAATATTATAAGGTAGAATGCAATAAGTATTGTTGTTGTTATTAACTTTATTCTTGTTATTTGTAGGAAGCATGCAAACCTTTAGGTTAACAGTTATTTTTTACCTGACAGAATTACCCTATATCATTTATAAGTTTGCAAATGCTTTGTAAATAGAGAATTATCTGTTTAGTTTTTTGAATCCCAAGAACATAATTGCGAACATCGTTGTAGGATTGAAGGTTGAAACATTTTTCTGCAGTTAGAGAGCTAGATAAGAGAATCACTGAATTCAATTAAACCTCTGATAATTTTGCAACTTTTTTAAAATTAAATTTGGATTTACGTATTTTATACACTTTTTATAGAATGCAGTTGAAAGCTTTCTTAGCAATTGAGGGTAGATAACTTTTACTATTCAGGTTTTAACATGAACATTATCCAGTACTAATTTTTCACAATCTTTTTTCTGAAACAGCTAAGCAATATTTGAGAATGTAAAAAAGAATAGAAGCTGAGGGAAGAAATTCACATTTTTGCTGCTAGAATTTTCCTTCCAAGTAGGTTCAGCTTGTGGTTTAAATCTATCCCTGGGTTATAATGTTTGTCACATCGAACATTGAAAATATGGGGCTTGATTCCTTTGATTAAAGCAAAGGAATTTTTATTAATTGTTGAGTGGGAAAGAGAGCCCTCTGATGGTTTGTATAGGAATTCCAGACAGTAAGTACAGTACCAGAAGAGAGGTACAGATACAGATAATCAGAGTTGGAAGGGACTTTGTAGGTCATCTAGTCCAACCCCCCACCCAAGCGGGAGACCCTAGACCATTTCTGACAAATGGCAGTCCAATCTCTTCTTGAAAGTCTCAACTGATGGCGCTCCCACAACTTCCAAGGGCAAGCTGTTCGATTGGTTGATCGTTCTCACTGTCAGAAAGTTTCTCCTTGTTTCCAGGTTAAATCTCTCCTTGTTCAGTTTCCATCCATTATTCCTTGTCTGGCCTACAGGAGCTTTAGAAAATAGCTTGACCCCTTCCTCCCTGTGGCAGCCCCTCCAATATTGGAAGACCGCTATCATGTCTTCCTTGGTCATTTTCAGAAACTACGTGATTTTGCACTGTGGGTTTTAAAGCTTTTTTAATTAACATTTTTCTTTATGTGAAAAAAGATTCTAGGAAAGGTCAAGAGAAGGACAACGTTTGAGTCACATCATGTGTGGCTCTAATGCCAATTTATACAACCTTGACCTTCTCTATCTAATATCACTGCTGGTAGCATCTTTGGTTGACTGAAACAGGGAAGTTCTGTGCTGCTCTCTGAACTGAACTTTTCTGTTCTAGCTGTTAATGGTGGGCAGGGAATGCAAACCGGACGGTCCCCATTTGAATTCTGTGATCCAATGGAGCCAGTACAGCTACGGACAGCACCTTTCCCTGCCACAAATGGCAGCAGCCCTCATCATGGCTTGCCATCGGAACAGGGCAGGGGGGCAGTACCTGGCCCGAGTCCCTTTCAAGCAGATACTGGTATGTGCTTCTACTATGATGAATGTAAACCTCTATTTCTAAGGTCTATCCATATAAAAAAGAATTCCTTTTCCCAATAGCTCTTTCAGGGAGATCGACCTATAAAATAATGACTTAGACTGTCGTACAGTAAAACATGTGACCACGTGAGGCTTTTAACCCCTACATCATCATTATTATTATTATTATTATTATTATTATTATTATTATTATTATTAAATATTTGCTAAGCATGTATCCTAACTTTCCTCCAGGAGAAAAAGAGCATCCATAGCACTTTTTCCTTCCCTGGTGTAATTTGAGCTGAGAGATCGTTATTTGCCCAAAATTGCTCAACTTTCATGGCTGAGAATAGATTTGAACCAAGATTTCCCCAGTCTTTGTTCAGTACCTTAAACATTAGACCAGGGGTGTCAAACTTGATTTCATTCAGGGCCATATCAGAGTTGTGTTTGACCTCTGTGGGGGGCAGGGTGTGTATGGCCAGAGTGGGTATAGCCTGCTTGATGTCACTCATGTTGGGGGCACCTGTGGCAGCCCAAGTACTCTGTCATCGAAAATGGCCTCCTGAGCTCTGTTTCCTGATGCGGAGGCCATTTCAGCCAGAAACAGAGCTCAGGAGGCCGTTTTTGCTGTCATAGGCGTGCTGGTCCCTCACTTTTTCCAGGGTGGCTCCAAGGGCCAGATCTAAGCACCCCACAGGCCGAATCTGGCCTGCAGGCCTTGAGTTTGACACCCCTGCATTAGACCATATTTGTCCCTCTGTGTCCAAACGTAGGGCCTGGTGATGCTTTCTTGGGCTGATTATCTGAATGGCTAGGAGAAGGAATTTGTTTTGCATATTGAAGTTCAAATGTAATTATCACATGCTTAGCCGACTCAGAACCATTAGTTCTGCTCAGTAGTTCTTTCACCCAAAGTAAAAACACAAGAATGAAGAATAGCTATCTTAATAGTAGAAAAAAATGTCTTCACTACAGAATCTAAAAATGTCTTATCCTATCATCATCCAACTTCAACACCAAAAGATCTATATTGCAGCACTATAGAATATTTAGAAGGAAATTTTGAACATTCATCTTAAAGCTCCTCTTTTTGCTTATTGTATGTGAGATACTGTTATACCCTAGAGTCTGTCACACATTCCAGTTTCCCATTTTCAATTTATGCAGTTAAGGTCCTTCTATTGAGCTCCTGTAGGTTAAATACAATATTCATGGATCTGCCTCATGAGGAAAATTTATTAAGCATTTCAAGATGTACAGAAACATACAATTTCTGGCAAATCCCCTAAGAAATCCAAGATACTCACAAAAAAGCTTCCCAATGTTTCCACAGTCTTCAAATTCCCCAAATCCTATGAAACATTTGCAGTCTTAAGATCTTGTGCAAGAAATCAAGCTGACAAATGCTAAGCTATTTTTAATATGAATTTTAATTTGGAGGACTGAGGTCTAAGAAGAGGGATATTCTGGTGATTGTGGAATTATGTTATTGATCGGCTATACTGACCTCATGGCTTGATTTTATCCATAGTTTTGATATTATATTTCATATGTGTGCCTTTTTTCTAATGAGCAAATAAGATAACCCCTATTACACAGAATATTAGAGCAATATTTCATAGCTGAATGCCATGAAATATATGCAAATTTCAGTCTCCTGAAATAAAAAAGGGAGAGTGTATCTTGTTTATAGGCAGAGATCTCATTGGCAGAGTGAACATGGCCATCAGTGGTACAATTTGATTGTATTGGAATGAATGTTCTGGAAGTACTGTGATTTGATCGGTTGCCCTCTTGGGTTTGTTACTAGCTGTATTTCTAGTATGGATGGTCAGCCCCCTTGGCTTCCCCATCTGGAGCAATCCATTCCTCATCCATAATCTGCCATGCTATGATTGTTGCCAGCAATTTCTTTATTTTCCAGTTGCCAAGCAACCCTTAAGAATATTGCACTGCTGCTGCACAGCTAGTTCAAGAATGAAATAAACTCTTTCAAGTTGACTTTACTCTCTGTTTTGTGACTCTGTTCAGTCACAAAGCTTGCACTACAGACCATGCTGATCTGGTGCCCTTTTAATGTGCTGTACAATTTCTATCATCCAGGACAGGGTGGCAATTTAACTTCAGTGTATCTGGAGCATACTAGCCTGGGAAAAATGGAGATGTTATTTGAGCTTAAGGACTATGCTTCTTTATTGTCAAGCTACAGAAAATAGCCCTTAATGCTGCCATGGCCATGTTAGTCTGGAGTTTCACTGGTCTAGACAGCCATTGGAACTCTCAGGACCAACCAAAGGAACACACCTGGACTTCTCTCTGCTCCATATTTTCAATTTCTTACAGTGAGCATAGCTAAAAACACATGGGAATAAAAGTGTTTAATTAAATAATGTTCTGAATAGCCTCATTGTCCTCATCTTTAGACATGCATATTTTAAATATGCATATCTTTAGATATGCATATTTTAGATATGCATATCTTTAGATGCATATTTTGAAAGCCTTCAATTTAAAGTTTTGTTTTTTTAAAAAGTTGCTGCTTCCTACCTCATGTCCTAAAGCTGTTATTTTACTTCTTCAGCACCCATTTTCCTACTTGAAGATCCAGGAGATGTTTGGCAGAATTGCAAAAGTATTTATTTTCACAATTATAACATTAGATAGCCTTTCAAACTGTCATGGAAATATGATTTGGATTTTGGAAGCCCAGTGAAGCAGGGTGAACTGATTGAGGGTGCTATGGGTACATTATTAATCATCATGCACCTCTGGCTTTTGAGTTAAATTTATATTTTACTGACAAAGAAATAAAGGGAGACTAGTATAGATCTATTTCTAGCTATTTAGCTCTTGTCCGCTAGCCACTTCTGGGATTCAAACCAGGCTACTTACATATTAGGTAGACGTATTAACCTCTAAGCCACGGGCTCTCCTTGCTTTGTCAGCTATACCAGGAGAGAGATTAAGTGGTTTTTTTTTTTAATCAGGGCAACCTGGTCTACCCAAATATGGGATGGAGCATACTCTAGCTTTTGAGTACTACATCTGACAGCTTTTACCACTGTGAAAATGGATCCAATCTTCAGTTCAGTCCTTTCCTTATATTTTAGGGGAGGGATCCTTCTGATCCCAACTTTTGCTATCATTGTAACCTCTTAATGTGCCACCATTATCTCTACCAAGTATTTTCAGGTACAGTATCATATTATAACAAAGATACTTCAGAGCACCTTTGAATTTCATAAAGGGTGACTACCTTTGAGGATACCCATAGAGCACTATGGAGGGCCCCAATGGAGGATACCTCGAGAACTGATTGCCACCATGTTGCAAGGAATCCCAGGGAGCATCTTCTTTGCTGTGAGCCAGACCAAAGAGGGCCAAGAGTGTCTCATGGTTGTCATGCATTCTCCAACCCGTAGAACTACCATCTTCCCATTACAGAAACTATGAACTGCTACTGGGTAGTACTACTACTCAGGCAGATAATTGTTTGAATGTTGCTGAGAATAGTGGACTGCCTCCTTACTGGCCTGCTTCAAATAGTCTTATACAACAGAACGTTTGCACATCTTAATCCAGTTTTCCTTATCAACAAGCTCCAGCCTAGGTGCACTCACATCCCCTCCTTTTGTCCCATTTTATGACCTGATCAAACTAGTGTGCTCTTCTTGTGCCTCAAGTGACATATATTTTTTCTCTCTCAGGATTGCCTGAACTGGAATTGGGAGTCAGTGAACATCAATTTGGGCAGCCAGCCATGGGGGAGCAGATCCCATGGGCAGATAATCCCATGGCTTCCATCAACAGAGGACCTATGACTAAACCAGATGAGTAAGTATAGGGATGTTTTTCCTTGACCATTGGATATCCCAGACAATAATATGATAAATTTAAAAAGTCATCTAAAGGGGTGTCTCCCCCCATTTGCAGTATTGATATGGAGTTTCTCATCTGGAGAGCAACCCCAAATGCCTATGTTTGTGTTTGTACACACACAGAGAGAAACACACACAAACCTAGTGTATGGTGTTTGTTGTTGTTTTGGTCAAGAAACAGCAGGAACCATAAAGCTGCATTTATTTTTCACTTCTGTTCAGTGAAAAAGAAATGAAAGAGTATGGATTAAATATTGTGTTGTCACTAGGGAACACTCAGGCCTTATAGGGAAGGTGAGGCCCTATTTCACAGAAATGTGAAGTCTTGACATTCATCTCACTGTCCCTCAGGTTGAATACAACCAGAGACTCCCTCATCTTCCATTTAAAAAGATCATCTTGTGTAAATCAGCAACTTCTTTTAAGATCTTGTCTTTCATTCTTCATCAGGCATTCTTTTCTGGTCAAAGTCCAGCCAGGGAAAAGATTGTGCCTTAGACAATACGGTTCCTTTGTCAAGTCTGAAAAGATGATGTCTCAGGGTGCCCCCTCCTTTAGATATTTCTGATTGTTCCATCTACGGAAGTTAAGAATCTCAGAATTAAATTTCAAGTTCAGAAAATCTCAGCACCTTACTTTACTTGAATTTTGCATAGCTCCCTAACTGAAGCAAAAATATAATCACTGTTTTTTATTCCATGTCCTCATGAGATTGCCTTTGTCTTATCTTCAGCCTATAGTTGAGGCAGCTTAAAACTTGACTTGAGCTATTGAAGTTTTTAAAATTGTGTTTTCCTTCTTTTTGTGGCAATTTTTTTTGGCCATGATCTAGCATGTTTCATTGACCATGTGGTTGATACTGCAATCAAGGATTAGTTTCTCCCAACTTCTACAGATCACTTTAGGCCTGCAGGCATGCCCTCTCTCCTCAGTCCTTCAGGAACACCCTTTAGTAATTCATTTGGCAGCAGAAGAGACTAAACACCTGACCTCCGCAGGCACATCTGCCTTCTTAATAGCTGAAGACCATTTTCTGAAATAGTTGTCAGGTTTTATTAGATCTTATATGGACTCCTTACATAAAGAGGTTCAACGCTTATTTGAAGAAGTATTAAACCTATTTTTAAGCATCCTTTGGAAGGGAAGTACTCTTTGGGAAGAGAAATGAAGTGGCATGAATTCACTAATCACTTTTCTTACCTTGTCCCACACTGAAACACTAAGGCCAGCACCCTCACCAGCCTTATGAAACACTAAGGCCAGCACCCTCACCAGCCTTATTTTTGAGACAGCATCATAGTTTGTAGTGAGGTAATTTTTCTCTGAGCTCATGGTCTAAAGAGTACCTCTTTAATATAGTTGTAAGACTTCTCAATCAAAATGTAGCTGTTCAACTCTTTAATACTACGCCATCTAGTGACATAAAATTACCCACAGAATCCCTAAAAGACTGCTTCCATAAAATAATAATTAATTTGGGATGTGGCACTGGATAATGATGTTGTGCATTTTTGTCTAATTGCTACTGTCCATGCTCCACCCTCTTTCTTATTATCCCCTCTCTTCCAATAACCTTGAGTGAAGTCCTTGTATAAAATAAAACCCTGCAGAAACCACTCAACCATTTTTATAAGTCTAATGGGAAATTCTGTGGAAGCAAACATAACTCTTGGCAGAATGTTAGTTTAGGCAATAATCCTAGGGGAAGACAGACATCTCTCTTGCCACAACTCTTTGCCTCCAGCTGTCCTGTCTCATTTCCCTAAATACAAGCAACATGCTATTTTGGAATGGGTGAGGAGTTGCCGCCTGCCAGGAAGAACCCAAATGCATGAGCTCTGAGTGAGCGAGGATTCAGTTACAAGTTCTTGGCTTCATGCCCCGGTTTTCTATTGGACAAGTTGTCTTATAGCCAAAGTGGAACTTGAAGCATGAAGCTTTCCTCATCCTATTTGTCATTAATGAAATCTTCCTTCCTTCCTTCCTTTATTGCTCCTTATCACAAAAGAGATGATGAACAGGATCAGGGCAGTTTTCTGTCTTCTATAAAGATCTCCTGCAAGGTATCGTTCAGAGGATTTTAGGAATCTAACTGAAGAAGTGGAATTCTTTCTCTCTCTTTTTTTTTAGTGGTGGAGAGAGGAGGGGAGGTTGTATAACTGGGGGAGGGTGGGGAAAATTTGTTCCTCTTGTAACAAATCCAGTGTTTGATTTCTTTACCATTTATTTTCATTAGCCTTCTTCTGCTCTCCTTAATTTCTTACGTTAATTAGGTTTTGAGCCCTTTAGAATACGAATGGAAGATTGAAATGCCTGTTTTGTTTTGTTCTGAGCCAATAAGAAAGAGTGCTCTATAAAATATAAATGAATAGTTAGCTTGAATAGCTCAGTAGCCCCAGGATAAGGGAAACTTCATTATACAGTTGGACATTCTCCACTATGTGTGTCTTGGCTTTGTTGTTCCAATAGTCTGCAATTGTTTGCTCTTTGAGACTGTTTCTGGCAATGACATATTGAAGTCTTTGTTGTGTGAGTTCTCCTGCAAAGACTGTGGAATAGACTGCTGAACTAAAATCTCTTCCACCTACCCAACACTTTTGGATACAGCACACACTTTTTAAATTTTTTTAAATACTGCATATATAAGTTTCACATACAACTAAGATTCTGGAACTGCTGGTTGACATAATCTAATTTTTGATAAACCTGCAGTTTTATTTTTGCGATGAGTCTTTTCTGATCTTCTAGGACCTAGGTCAATAGGAATATTCAGACGGATGCAATGCTGTGAAGATGACTGAATGGAAATTTTGTGTCTTCTTGTATTAAAACTCTAAATAAATATCCATTAACATGAAAATACAGCTTTCCTGAATTACAGCAAAGTTCCACTTAATCCAGTATTGAAAGTTCAGCCAGAGGCTTACAGGAATCCCACAAGCAAGACACTAACTTCTAACACTAACACTAATTCATTGTTTGCTTCTCCCACAACTTGTATTTGAAAATTTAAAAACCATTGTTAATAGATATTCCAGTGGAATTAGTTGTTGCATGAATAGTCTACCTCTCCTGAGGGAGTTCAAATACATAGAAGCATCCTTGTTTTATCCTCACAAGAACTCTGTAAAGAAAATAAGGCTTAGAGATAGTGATTGGCCCAAATCACCCAAGTGATTTGGCAATCACATGGGGATTTGGCAATCACATGGGAATTTGAATCCAGGTCTCCCCAATTCCAATCCATCTCTCTATCCAGTGGCTGTGTCATTAAAACTTTCACCCACAAATGTGAGATCCCTTTTTAAACGCTGTTTTAACAAAAATCCAAATCAATTTGTCAATTGCTTAGTTTAGAGAGTGCTATAAAGCCACTTTCTGGTTTAATGCACGCCCCAACAAGGCTCCCAGTTTCATCAAAAGATGTCTTTTAGGTGCCAACCCTCCTTATCCGCTGATTGACAGCATTTGCTTCAGCTCTCATGTCTAACTTACAGGATACTAGCACTCCATTCACAACCACAATGGCCTGTCAAGGACTTTGCTTATTTCTCTGTTGTAACTGATATCCTGAATATAATGTTTCCACAAAATGTACACCTGTTTTGCCCATTAGTAGAAATTAGCTTTGTTACACAGATTCTAACAAAATGATTTGTCTGAACATTTATAATATACAATTCAAAATGCTGGTTCATTTCTTAGAGCAGGAACATTTCTGCAATGCTTACGTAAGATTTTGCGATCCATAATTCTTGCTGACTGAATCAAAGTGATTTCTGCAACTGAGAAAGTTGTTCATAAGTTGATTGGTGCTCTTCAGAGTTGACTTGC
Source organism: Notechis scutatus (assembly GCF_049901735.1). NCBI lineage: Eukaryota > Metazoa > Chordata > Lepidosauria > Squamata > Elapidae > Notechis > Notechis scutatus. The sequence continues at coordinate 29,525,934 of NC_142009.1, forward strand.
AAGGCATACATTTTGTTCTGGGGCACTTAGGATTTATATTGGAGATATGGAAGCTTTGCCAGCTCTAGCATATTCATCATTTTGTCTAGAGTCAAACTACACTCACTCAGCAGTCTCTCTTTAATTCAGCTGAACACACACCACATACAACCTCGTTCTTTTATGAGCAATTCGTAAGGTCTCCAAAGTTACACGTTTGGGATAATATCATCACACCTAATCTGCTGCTCCTGAATCTTAGTAAAAATACATATATCTCTCAAACGTAGCATTCTTTGTAGGAACAAAATAGTCAGCATACTTACCTTTTTGCTAAATCAAAATGTATTTCATTAAATTATGTCTGTCTATCTCTTGAGCCTCTATGTAACAAAATGCAAAACAAAGTGCACTGTAACCTCTCTTCTTTTCGCCCATGTCTAAGGTACAAATGAAATGTCTGAAGCCATTTTCCCCAATTTTCTGCAGCATGCCCAGTCATCACAAGGAAGTTGGAGTTTGGAAGAGAACCATGATACCATGTAATATTTGCTGGAGAAGGCACAGTTGCTATTCTCATTCATGGTATAAAGATGAGATGATGCTAGTTTCAACAAATCCATTTATTCTCAGGAACAGCTAGATAGACATTGCAGCCAAGTCACACAAATTATCTACAAGCAAAGTAAAACTTACCAGACAAAGCAATATTGATCAATTGATAATGTGCCATCAAGTCACTTTCAATTCCTTGCGACTAGATAGATAGACATTCTCCATGACAATCTATCCCTAGTGTGTTTTTTCCAGTCTCCCAACAGTCCATTCATTGCCACTTGCTGATGGTCATCTTCTTTCCTTCCATCTTTCCCAGTATTAAAGCCTTTTGCAAAGAGTTGGGTCTTTGCATAATATGCCCAAAGTAGGATAATTTAAACCTGGCCATTTGGGCCTTGAATGAGAACTCTAGGTTGCTTTGTTTGATGATCCATTTGATGGTTTTCTTGGCTATCCATTATAGTCATATGAGACTTTCCAAGACCAATGTTCAAAATCATTAATACTCTTTCTGTTCTGCTTCTTCAACCAACTTTCATTTCCATAGAATGTCAGAGAGAATTCTATGGCTTGCATGATTCTGATCTTTGCACATATAGAAACAGTGTAATATTTAAATATCTTTTCCAGCGTCTTCATGGCCATATTTCTTAACTGCTTGTTCCTTTACTGCTTAATGGTTGATTGTAAAAAGCAGAAGTTATCCACCACTTAAATATCTTCATTGCCAATTCTAAGGTTGATTGTTCTACCTGTTGTGATTAGTTTAGAATTCTTTATATTAATTTTAGTCCCATTTTTCATGTGCCCTTTGACTTTTAAGTACTAGGACTTGCAGATCCTTTGCGTTTTCATTTGTCAGGGTAATATTATCACACAGTGCAGGTAATGGATACTTTTTCTTTCATTTTTAAAACCAGGCTCATCACCACCCAAACAAGGCTGCAATACTAACTACAAGTAAAATACAATTATCCAACTGTATCATAAGCCTTTATTGAATCAGCCCTACGTACAGAAGAGGAATATCAGAAGGGTCACATTTACAACAATGAATACAGTCTGACTAATAAAATGTGTTTTAGAATGGGATATTCCAGTGCAGAAAACCATGCCAACATTGCAACATCTCTGTATATGTGTTTATGGGATAGGAGGGGGCACTCTAAAGGCACCCTTATATTTCGTGTGGGAACCTGCTAAATTTGGTCATTGGTGGCAACAGAATGCCTGATTAAGTAATGATCACTTTTATGTTTTTTGGAAGTCATGCACTAAGTTTATATCATGCAGTACTAATAGACTAAAGAGGCAAATGGGTTTTGGCAATGTGCAGTGCTTCTCATGTCATAAGTCAAATATCCAAAGGAATTTGAGAGCTTTCATCGTTGTTCATATTGACATTCCTACAGCCAGTGCATCACTTCTCAGCTGGATGAGCTCTTATGCCCTCCCACCACCCCAGAAGGAAGAAATGATGAAAAAGCCCTTTTGGAACAACTGGTGTCCTTCCTGAGTGGCAAAGATGAAAATGAGTTGGCAGAACTGGATCGAGCTCTTGGCATTGACAAACTGGTCCAGGTAATGAGCAGCTCAATCTACCTATATATTTTAAAGCCTCATCTTATATGTCAAATAAGAGGGTTTTCTAAAATTGGGAGTTTTTGAAGGGCAGGAATGGAGAATTGTTCTAGAAAAAGTGCAATGATAAATGTGAGCACACACTAAAAAAATGAATACCTCTGCAATATATCTTATGTTGAAAAACATTTCCTACCAAAAGCCCCTTTAAGATTTTTTTTTTTTACCTATCCTTTCTTATTATTTATTTTAAATACTTACTTTTAACCGCATTAAAAAAAAAAACTAATGTTATCCACAGTACAAAAAAATTCCGGAAACAAATTTCTTGTTTGTCTAATCACACTTGGCCAATAAACTATTTCTATTTCTATTATTTCTATTCTATTCTACATGACATTTTTTCTTCTTGAATTATGCCCTTCCGGGAAGAATAAGGCATGAAAGTTTATTTCTTTACATCCCAACTTCCAACTGATTTGGCTTTTAAAAAATCTATGACAATAGAAACTATAACCTCTGTCAGACATGATCCCAAACCCTGTATAATTGGCAGTGATTATGAATAAATATGTGTTGGGGAGGTTGAGTTCACAGTCAACAAAATAAATTAATACAAGATTGAATAAAGACATGCGAAAGCCAAGCTCACAGCTTCCTAACTCACCTATTGGTTATTCTACTGCTTTGTTCTTGTTGGTATTTAGTCACTAAATCACGTCCAACTCTTTGTGAGCCCATGGACCTTAGAACAACAGGCTCCTCTGTTTTCCACTGTCTCCTGTAGTTTGCCTAAACTCATGTTCAGTGTGTTGATCTAACCATCTCATCCTCTGCCATCTCCTTCTTCATTTGCCTTCAATCTTTTCCAACATCAGAGTTTTTTCCAATGAATTCTATACTGGATAAAATGTAAGAAATTGTATTTTAAAAAATATGTAACTTCAGTGTCCTCTAAACATGGAGCAACCTGTAGGGTGTTTTGGCTCTGCTTAAAGGGATTTGCCTTCTTTCCCTGTTTTGTTTGTGGTAGAGAAGAAGGGTTATAAACTATTTCACATATCTAAAATGTTTGGTTGGCTATTAGGGTGATTTTTTTAAAATCCATGCAGTTATGGGTTTTTTTTCCTTTTTGGATTATTTTCTCTTCCCTTTTTAACTATGTAAGCTACCCAGAGTAATTTTGGAGTTGGAGAGCCTTCTACATTAAATACTTACAAACATACATATAAAGCTTACCATGTTGTATTCTTGAATTTGCTTTTATACAAAGCTAATGTCCAAGCAATGTATTTGGAATTCTGCTGAAACTCAAAAATTTCACCTCATTTCTTAAACAGGGAGGTGGCCTAGAAGCACTGACAGAGAGGTTCCAGCCACAACAAATAACACCACCACCAACTCTTGTGATGGATCAGAAACCCAGCATGTACCCTCAGCCTTATCCTTCGGCTTCCCCCACTGCCAACCTTCCTGGGCCTTTCTCTGGCATCGTGAGGCAGAAACAGTCCTTTGGACCTATGTCAGTCCAGGTCCCATCACCTCGTGGGGCTTTCCCTGCTGTAGGGATGCAGCCACGACAGGCGCTCAATAGGCCTCCAACAGCTCCAAATCAGTTGCGGCTGCAGTTACAACAACGTCTACAAGGGCAACAGCAGGTGAGTCCAGTCTCAGCTTGTCTGGTCATTGCCCATTGTGCGCTGGCCAAGCAGAAGTAATTGCCTATCTCTTGATAGCCCTTCCTCTCCTTTTCCATTGGTCAAACAATACATTCATTTACTAATAATCTTATGGCTGTTCAGGAAATGTTTGAGCAGCTATTCGGGCAAGTTTCTTACATCCAGCAACCTCTTATTTGTCCTGGCATAGACCTGTTCCTAATTATTTTTAGGAACAATTTTCCTTTCAGTCTTTGCCTTTCTTTTAGCATGTAAGCAACTAACTAACTCTTCTAGCATTTGTTCCTATATCTGGCATCTTTAAATCTGATCTCTCCATTTTTTTTAAAAAAATGTAATTTTTTCATTGGATAAATTTTTAACAAAACAAAACAGTACCAATATTAGAAAAGAAATAAAATATGGAAGAATAGTGAATAAGCATGAAAGAAAACAGAAAAATAAACAATTATAAAGAAGCGGCTTCCAATCTTTTTGACAGCAGTTTAAAATGCATTTATATTTTACCCTCCCCCTCTAAGGTGACATTTTTTTCTTTCTTTCCATAAATTACCCTTTCTAAAGACCTGGTATCTTTAGATACAATGCCTACCAGAAGGGATTCCTCTTTCTTCTTCTCTTGGCAATCCTTCTTCTCACCACTGTAGCTGCTCCGAAAATCAGAAAATAAACTCTGTGGCTGTTAAACGTTGCTGCCCTACAACTCCCAAATATCTAAGTTAGTGTGGGCAATAGAATGAGATGCTGGGTGCTTTGGATCAATAACAGCCAAAAAGCTGTAGGTCTCTCAGTCTCGACCTATGCAAACAGTCAGCTGACCTTGATTTATGTTGCAAGTTTTGTTGACTAAAGCAATGGGTGAAGTATACAGTGCTGTTTGCAGAGAGACCGAATCCCCTTTGTTTCTTTGTCTCTAGATGATACACCAAAATCGTCAGGCTATTCTAAACCAGTTTGCAGGGAATCCTCCAGGTGGTATCGGCATAAGGGCAGGCATGCAGCAGCAGATGACACCTCAGGTAAATGCTAGGACCCTTTTATCCAGGTTGTGTCTCTCATAAAACCACGATATGTATTTTCTATGAATTTACCTAATACTGCCATCCACAATAAAAATGTTTACGTTAATCTATGGAAGAAAGTGATACTGTTCTATCTATGCACTCTGTAAGGAAGCATTTCATTTTGCCTCTTGTGAATCTCCAGTTATATTGAATGACCTAGAATTATAACAGAGGCGGCGGGTGGGGGGGGGACTTCTACCTTCAACATCATTATTATATCATTTAAGTCAGTGATCCCCAACTTTTTTGGTGCCAGGGACTGGTTTTGTAAAAGACAATTTTTCCACAGACTAGAGGAGGGAGGAGCATGCATTCACACTTTTGCTTGCCCGCTGCTCACCTCCAACTGTGTGGCCCAGTTCCTAACAGGCCATGGACCAGTGCCTGTCTGCCTCCAGGGGTTGGGGACCCCTAATTTAAGATACTTCTTTTACTAGTTAAGGGCCCCAATACCTCATAAGGAAGTTTTCTAGATTCTTGATTATTTGGCTTATTTTCTTCCACCTCTGATATTCTTTTTTAAAATATGGTGACCAGAATAATACATGTTAGTCCAAATGTGGTTGTATTGTTTATTTTTTAAAAAAAGTGGGGAGGGGGCTGTCACCATCATTCTAATTTCAGAGGGACATCTGTGTGGCTGCTCCTGAAAAGCGCAATCCTAGCCCAGTGTCCTGGTTAGCAAAGTTTAGGACAAAGTTCTGCAACCTGATAGTCCCCTCCTATCCCCTTGTGTTGGGTTATCCCCTTGTCCCAGTTAGTATAGCTGTTGTGGACATAGATAAGAGAGCACCAGGATAGATCAGAAACTTGGAGAGATTTTCAGAGCAGGTTGTTTGGAGGAGAGACCAGCTTGAGAGCAATAAACTATTGGATTATAAAAGAATAAGGAAGAAGTGAGCATAGCGACAGAAACCAACAGCAGGCATTCTTCTAGACAAGCAGAAGTAGGAACAGCTGATGCTTCTCCACTCCCTCTTTTTTTCAAGCTAACAACTGCACTAAAAATCAGAAAGCTGGAATATTTGCTTGCAATTCTTTAGATTATAGCTGGAAAAAGAGAGGCCCCTCCTGGGGTCAGGGGTGTCAAATGATAAACCAACATTGTTCATATTCTTTCGTCTTTACCGGAGGAGCTAAGTTCCTTCTCCTTCAGTAATGAGAGAAGTTGATTAATGACTTGGGTCTCCCATTCTTGCTATATTTCCAGATATTATTGGTTTTTTTATATTCCAATCTCCATGAAGAGTTTATGAGATCTATAATATATTAAAACTCCGTGGATACATAGTTAAATGATAAAATTCTAGGTTTAGAAAGAGCCTAATGGTATAATGAAGTAGCTTTTCATAAGTGTCCATGGAGCAGAACATAATAGCAATTGCAGTTCCCATACTCCCTGTCCTGCACACAGGTACTGTACATTATCTCCATACTTTGAACCGCCACTTAAACCATGGAGTTTAAGGACCATTGCTATTCTGTTGTGGCAAAATCCAAGTAATTAAGTGATTTTAAACAGTGCACAAATGAATATGTGATAATGAATAACAAAAATAGCCATGGAGGAATATGTATACTTCCATTGTTTGACTCACTTGGTTGAGCTGTTTCAATTATTCTGTACAAGCATCCACCCCTAAAGCAAGGATTAATGTTTTTATCAGTAATGTAGCTTTTGTTTTTGCTTGTACGTACAAGGTAATGTGCATTATATCACTGCAGTTGGTTCCCCTTTCTCTACACTTTTGCATAAAGAGGTGTGAGAAATGGTGGAAAACGGGGTACTGAGGAGTGTGAATAGTGAGAGTTTTGTGAAAGTTCCTTAACAAAAACATTTGATAATGTCCAACCTTTTGAGGAGGTTGTCTGGCTTTTCATTTGAATACCACCATCACTGTTGTGTTTTCTTCCTCCTCCTCCTTCTCTTCCTCCTCAGCCCCCTCTGAATGCACAGATGTTGGCTCAGCGTCACCGTGAACTTTACAGCCAGCAGCATCGACAGAGGCAACTTATGCAGCAGAGAGCCATGCTGATGAGACAACAGCAAAGCTTTGGGAACAATCTTCCTCCCTCCGCTGGGGTTCCGGTGCAGCTGGCAGCTGGGCGCCTTCCCCAGGGTCCCCCACAGCAATTCCCTTTCCCCCCCAACTATGGTACGAATCCTGGAAACCCCCCTACCTCCACCAGCCCTTTCTCGCAGCTGGCACCAAACCCCGAAGTGGCATTAGCTAATCGTAACAACCTGGTGAACAGAGGGATGATGGGAAGCGTCGGAGGACAGTTTGGCTCCAATATGAACCCACAGATGCAACAGAACATATTCCAGTATTCCGGATCAGGTGTGTCTCATTCTTTTAAGGGAATTTTGCTCCATTGGGACTTGCTGAATGGGGGAGAAGGTGATACTTCAGTCAGCAGACACAATTACAGAATGTGAGAACTCTTGACATGTTTCTGGCTACACATAAAAGAGTCTGTCTGGAAAGTTAAAAATGACTTAGAAAGAAAGGCACCTGAAGCTACATGTAGCAATAGTACTTAGACTTATATACCACTTCACAGTGCTTTACTGTCCTCTCTAAGTGGTTTACAGAGTCAGCATATTGCCCCCAACAATCCAGGCCCTTGTTTTACTGACCTTGGAAGGATGGAAGGCTGAGTCAACCTTGAGCCAGTCAGGATCAAGCTCCTGGCTGTGGGCAGAATTAACCTGCAATACTGCATTCTAGCCACTGCAACATCAGGGCTCCTATAGATTCTATAATTCTTGTGTGTGGTTCCCTTTCCCACTCCAAAAACTGCAACAAATTCCAAAAAAATAATAATAATGCAGCATATTATCATCTTAAATGGGACATGAGGAAGAAATGTAAAATTTTGTGAATTCTATTTAATTTGGCTTGCATGAAAGTATATTTAATTAACTGCATTTAATTAAAACTGACAGATCTCTGAAAAGCCAAAATAGAGCTCTTTGTCTGAAAAGTTGCATACTTGTGATTTAAATGAATATCTTCACCATCTCCACACTCACCGACTCCAGAATGCTTGCATCTCTGTCAACGTCTTGTTAATGGGTAGCTACTTGCGTATCAAGCTCCAATTTTAATCCAGTGCTGATTTAAATAAATCAAGTTTACAGCATAAAAGATTGTGGTTGCCATCGTCCTGTGAATTTATCCAGTTATCTTTTGTTGTTGTTTTCATTTCAGGAATGGGTCAGCAAGGTGAAGCTGCTTTTGCCCCATCACTCAGTCCTAGTAGTCCTTTGATGTCCCCTCAGATCCCTCCATCTCAGAGTCCCATGCTGCAGTCTGCCCCACCCACACCTGGGTATCAGTCACCTGATATGAAGACCTGGCAGCAAGGAACTATGGGGAACAACAAGTAAGCCTGATTCTCAAATACAGATGCTCCATAGTTTAACTTTTGAATACCAACTCTTAGCAAAGCTTTCTTTATATTTTTGACCAGACACCCCTTCCTAGTCAATAGTTAGACAACTTAGAGTTTGCAGTGAGGATGATGAAAGTGATGAACTACCTTGATGCCCCATTCCTCAGAGCACACGATTGTCATTCCTTGAAACCTGTAATCAACTATACTTTGATTCACTTTATTATTGGTTTCCTGGTATTCCTCCAAATATTTTTAGTCTGGACTGGTCAGATTACTGTTATTAACATTTATAAGTGGCATCACATAATTCACAAATGATTTTCCTGTCTCCTTTTTTTCCTTTCTACTTTTTAAAATATTATTATTAATTCAAGGTAGGAAAACACTTTAAATCATAATTTCAGATAAATCATAGCAAGTCTGTTTTGGCTGGACCAACTAGTTTTGCTTTTCTGAACTGATACAAAAAGAATGAGAATAATATGGGAATGTAATTTGTCTGCAGTACAACTTAACATCCTTCTGAAATTGAACTGGTTTCAAATGAAGCCCATCCCAGTATGTAATTCCTGTGCCTCATTCTTTCAAATGCAGTGTATATGGCCAGGCTGGGCAGACTCAGCCCCCTTCAGCTCAGCAGGGAATGTACAACAACATGAGCATCACAGTCTCCATGGCCGGTGGAAATGCCAGTGCCCAGAATATGAACCCAATGGCTGGGCAAATGCCAATGAACTCATTGCAGATGCCTGCCATGAACCAGCTATGCTCTGAGCAGGTCAGTGTATCTAGATGTGTCTCCCTTCCTCTTTTGTGGACTTAGCAAAAATATTAACCCTTCATAAGACCACACTTGGAATATTGCATCCAGTTTTCATCACCATATTATATAAAGATGTAGAAACTCTGGAAAGAGTGCAGAAAAGAGCAACAAAGATGATTAGGGGGCTGGAGGCCAAAACATATGAACAACGGTTGCAGGAATTGGGTTTGTCTAGTCTAGTGAAAAGAAAGACTAGGGATGACATGATAGCAGAGTTCCAATATTTGAGAGCTGCCAAATGCACCAGAAGGCAAGACAAAAAGCAATGGATGGAAACTAATCAAGAGAGAAATGACTTAGAACTAAGGAGAAATATCCTAAAAGTGAGAACAATGAACTAGTGGAATGGCTTGCCTTCAGAAATTGTGGTTACTCCATCACTGGATGCTTTTGTTTTAAGAAAAGTCTGGACAGCCACTTGTCTGGAATGGTATAAGGTCTCTTGTTTGAGCAGAACACCTGGACTAGAACACCTCCAAGGTCCCTTCAACTCTGTTATTCTGTTATTGACATTTATATATATAAATATGAGTATCACACTAAAGTGCTCACATCTGGTCTGCCTCAAGGTCAGAACTCCGTTTTCAGTGAGGAACCGTCCCACACCCAGCAAATGTCTGGGATAAACTGACAAATAGCTGCAAAGTGACAAGGAGAGGGCACAGGGCAAAAATGAAGAGCCATTTTTCCTCTTCCACCAACAGGAAGAAAACTTCTGGGAGAATGGAGAGAAGTAGAAAGCCAGAAGAAATGCTAAACAATCTACTCTGTTGGGGTGACAAGATGTCCCAATTGGGGAGGAGCAGGGGTGGGATTCTACCAGTTCGCACCTATTTGCTAGAACTGGTTGTTAACATTCTAAGCAGTTCAGAGAACCGGTTGTTAGAAGAAATTATTGGCCTAATCCTGTAAGAAAGGCAGGAAGGAAACATTCAGGTGTTGCTTACAGAAACTGCCTCTCCATTAACCCTTATTACATTCTTGGCAGGACTAGACTTCCTGTCTCAGGAACTTCTCTGGAGTTTTTTTCCCCTCCTTTGCTGGTACTTTGCTTGTGTGGAGTGACCATTCAAAGTTACAATGGCACTGAAAAAAGTGACTAATGACCATTTTTCACACTTACGACTGTTGCAACATCCCCACAGTCATGAGAGGCCAGGCGAGGAGATGCGTGCCTCGATGTGAATGATATTGAGTTGGCCACACCCAGCCAATAACATGACCACCAAGCCATGTCCACCCAGTCACATGACCACCAAGCCACACCCACCACCTAAGCCACGCCCACAGAACTGGTTATTAAAAAATTTGAATCCCACCCCTGGGGAGGAGACATCTTAGATGGTGGGCATACCTCCTAAAATCAGAAAACTGTGCTGATCTCCAGAAACCCATCCTGTTGGCCAACACAAGCAGCAACAGGCTTGAGTTGTGGGAATAGCAACATCTTTGTTATGTGCAGAATGTCCACATTTACTGCTTATTGCACCTACATATCTCAGGTGCAAAAATTCAGGTAACTTCTTCGATGGCAGCAGAGGTTGAATTTTATCTCTTTATCTCTCATCTCTCATTCAGTGGTCATCTGGAAGTGAAAGCCAGATTAAGTAAAGTAATCCTAACTGCAGTTACATAGGTACTTGAGATTATGGATTAAGTTTAATACATAAATAGGTCTAAATTAGCACATTCTGGTTTTTAGCCTTGGAAATCTGACCCTTGATATCTTCTGTTCCTTACTGTAAAGTTTTTAGATGTTCAAGATAACAGATCCAGTTCTGCTGAAGTATTTAGTAGATTTAAGATACGACATGAATGTTACATGTTCTAAGGTTTTACAGCTTTTGCCACATAGCATATCTTAAATCTAAGCTGAGGGTAAAAAAACCTCTTTAGTTATACATTAGGAATTCAGCATTCACTTTTGAAGATTTAAGGTGCTCTTGGTCTTTGTCAGGCTTGTAAAGCAAATGTAGAATCTGCCCAGAAGATTTACTCAGTGTGTGCTTCTCTTCCACATTCAGCACAGGCCTATAAACAGCAAGGAGGAATGCTTAATGTTTAACTCCCACTGAGTGGTTTAACTGCCCAGAATCACTTCAAGAGTGACATGGACGGCATATAAATTTAATTTAAATAAATAAATAAATGAGCCAAAATACTTTTGAAGACAAAGAATTCCTGCCTTGGTCAGGGAGTTGGACTAGAAGACATTTAAGGTCCTCCCAGTCCTCTGCTTCTTTTATTCTAAAGACATCCATCCTCTCCACTGTTTTGCTGTATTTTGACCATTTTTGTAAGTTGTCTAGAGTTGGCCAGTTTAATGGGGCATAAAATCACCATAATAAATACATGAGTAAGTTCAGTCCTAAGATGTTGATTGTATTTAAAATAGGAACCGTTCAGAACAAACCTGATCAACGAATATTGTTTTTGTTATCAAGCACTGCCCTAACTTGCATTTTCTGTCCAGATACCATATGCAAAGCTTTTCCTCAAGCCAGGGAAGACAGGTGTTTGTAGTGAATTGGTCATCTGAGATGATGCCTTTGATTTTTCATTGATATCCCTTTTCCTGTGACAAGGCTATTAAACAATTTCTAATTTTTCAACTTGTACTGATGACTTGTTGTCTTGTTGATATTGTTTTCAGGTAAACGACCCAGCTCTCAGACCCACCGGCCTTTATTGCAACCAACTTTCATCTGATCTTTTGAAAACAGAAGCAGATGGAGCACAGGTCAGTAAGACATTCCTAAGGCAGAACTCTGTTGGGAAAATTTAAAATGGTTGCCTTGCACTGCCTTTGAGAATATTCTCAGAGAGACGGTAGGATCCTGCCCAGAAACAACAGAGCCAATTCAGTTCCAAAAAAAACTTCACAAAGGCTGTCTGGCTTGGAATTTCATTGATTGAAAGCGGACATCCTTTACCCATCCTGGGTTTTGCATTGGGACATAGTTTGTTTATTTTTGTTTAATGTTGAGTGAAAATTTCCTTGAAAGATGATTTTGTAAAGCAAAAGCCTACCCATAAGATTCTTCTGATTTTTTTAGACAGTTATTCCTGTGCTAGCACCTTGTCCTGCTATATGGCTTTGGAGCTGCTCTATGTACAAATAGGGGCATACTGGTTTTATTTATAATATTTTTAATGAGCCGTAATGGTGCAGTGGTTAGAATACAGTATTGCAGGCTACCTTTGCATTCCACTGCCAGGAGTTCAATCCTGACCTGTTCAAGGTTGACTCAGCCTTCCATCCTTCTGAGGTCGGTAAAATGAGGGCCCAGATTGTGGAGAGAAATATGCTGACTCTGTAAACCACTTAGAGGTGGCTGTAAAGCACTATAAAGCAGTATATAAGTCCAAATGCTAAGGCTATTGTTTGTAATCAGTGAATTTCTCTTTCCTGTTTTGTGAAATCAGACATACCCTTTCTAAATCTCAAGGAAACATAAACCTCCATTTCTTGGCTATAAATTTGGTTTATGATGCATCAGGACACAAGAATTGTTCCCAGTAGAATACGTGATACGGGAAAATTTACAAGTGGCAAAAGCTAAAACTGAATCTGTACTCTTGAGTCAGGCAGTCCATCAGTTCCTATAAGGTCACTAGAATCAATAATTCTTATCAGTAATAGCAAATGCAATAAATGATGAAAACTGAATAGCTAGAAGAGCAATGCCACCTGAAATTCTCCTTTATAACACTCTAAAATTTGAGTTTTTAAACTTTCATCCTGAACCCAAAATACAATTAATAGTTAAGTCAACCTATCCAAGCAGAGCATTCCGGAGATAAGGGACTGTAAAACAGAAGGTAATATTCTTAAGCAACTGCAGAAGCCTGAGGAACAGTCTCTGAAGACAATCGTAACATCTAAGCAGGGGGACTTGGTCACAAGGAAAACTTTAAAGATCAGAGACTTGGAAGTCAATACTGCTTGCTATTGAAGACTGGAATTAGCTCCATATGCCCAATCTGCCATTTAGCACTAAGTGGAATTTCCTACTGTTGTCAGGGGAATCATAACAAATAACATTATGCAATAATCCAAATAATAGATTAAAAAATCTATGAGAAATCTACTGAAAAATCACCGCAAGCATAATAAAAACAACAGGTAGCATCTTCAGGTTGTAAACTGTTCCATAATGCAGGAGGGAAACACATCCCAATTTACAAGGTAGATGCTCTGTTGACCAACAGTAAGTTCAATTTTGCCAAGATTTGAGTTTCTGTTTATTAGCCTTCATCCTAGTCTATTATGAATCCCAAATTACAATTTCAGCACTTCCATGACATCGGCTACATTTGATGAAAAGGAAAACAAGAACTTCATTTTATGTCTCTAAACAATCGTTCTTCCTTGGCTTTCTTCTAGCATAAATTACCTCTTAGAACAGAAAAAGGTGTTTGTTTTAGAACAACCCCCAAACAGATAATGAACCTAAAAATTCTAGCTGCTGCTTCATTTTTAAAAAGGGCCAAAATTTTGATATAAAATGGAATGAACATTACCAGAGCTTTGAATGCTAATTTATTAGAAGTCATATTCTAATTTAAATTGACTATGTTAAATCCAATTCTTGCCGTCATATTTTAAATGAATTAATAATCCAAATATTTTAAACTTATTTTTTCATGGAATTGATTTGATCAACTGCCATTGCTTATGAGTGGGATTTTTTTCATGGAAGAGTTTTTCAGGGTTCTTTTGTGGCTTTAAAACAATGTAAGACAGCCTTTCTCAGCTTGATAGCTCCCTATTGGTTGGGAATTCTAATTAGAAGATATGGCACCAGGTTGGAAAAAGCTGGTGTAAGCAATGGTTATCAGATACCTTTATTACCTAGCGAGATTCAACACAATCTGCTGAGTTAATTAGCCCTTCATCATGACTGACTGAAGCCTCCATTAAGATACTAGTTTTATTATATGCAATTTGAAGTCCTTTCAAGAATTCAATATTTAAAGATGTGTTTCTTCATTTTACCTGGAATAGCAGAGACGTGCACAGATTGCACAACAAATGATAGAGTCTCATTTCCCCAATGCATACAAGCATGCTATTTTATCATCAATGTTTGGGTTCCCATACCAATTGTAACATGATAAAGATGCATTTGATTTTGGTATTGTATGAATCTAGCCATTACCTTAGTATATCCCTGTTCCAAAAATATGGAGATTCTTCACTAAAGCTTAAGGAAAGCAAAGACCCACTTTCAAATTAGAAAAACTACTACTGAGTCCCTGAAACTGTTCTCTATTTCAATAGTGGATGAAAAATGAATCTTGATGTTTATTATACTACCTGCTTATTCTTTATGCAAAAGATCAGTGCTGTCTAAACCCATCTGTAGCAAATGGGTATTCAAAGTAATGTCATGTGATAACTGCAACTACTATAATACCTCCTTCATTTATCTGTTTGATACTTCCATGGATGATCCCAAAGGTTTTTTGTTTGTTCTATTAGCTTTGCCAGACAACTCTTTGCCAGAGTTTCAACCTATGAGGAATAATACTTGCATAGACATATGGGGACTGTGAGATTTATGACCAGGATTGAGATCAGAGAAGTCACACTAGCAATACTTCAAATTATGCAGGCTTCATATTCAGGTGCACCCATAAACCAAGAAGTACTTCGAATCATAGAATCTAGGGCTTGGAGGTCTTCTAATCTGACTCCCTGCTCAAGACAGGAGATCTTATACAATCCCAGATAAATGGTTGTCCAATCTTCTTGAAAACCTCCAGCAATGGAGTACCCACAATTCTAAGAGCAAATTGTTCCATTGATTCATCATTCTCACTGTTAACCTGGAAATAAGGAGAAACTTTCTGACAGTGAGAACAATCAACCAATGGAACAGCTTGCCCTCAGAAGTTGTGGGAGCAACTTTTGATATTTTAGTTCTATAATCAATAAAGTTTTTTTTAAAAAAGAAAAGAAGTTGTGGGAGCATCATCACTTGAGACTTTCAAGAAGAGATTGGACTAGATGACCTACAAGGTCCCTTCCAACTCTGATTATCTGTTATCTGCTGTCAGGAAATTCCTTCCAGGTTGGATCTCCCTCAATAAGTTTCCATCCATTGCTGCTTGCTAATTTTATCAGTACTATATAAAATATAATCATTCCTAACTTGGTGCTCTGTCAAATTGGCATGCTGTTAACAAAGATGAGAATTATAATTCGGTATATATAGAAAGCACCAGTGAGGGAGATTTTTTATTAAATGCTGAGAGGCTTTCAAGACTCTTGAGATGAAGAGGATACTGTACTGTGTAAACAGTCAACAAACACAATAATCCCACAAATCATAACATCATAAAATCCAAAATGGATTTTAGGCCATTCTTAATGGATTTGCAAGCCCATTCCATAATGGAGTGGAAGCAGCCAAGAAAACCTGGCTTATCACTAACATCTTGGCAGGTTCATTGTAGGGTACCCTCTTGGCTAGTTGCAACTTGATGTGTAGGTTGTATTACAAGCAGATGCTCTGTGCTTAGCTCCAGCTGGAAATGATAACTTTTAAAATAGGTGTCAGTTTTTAGCCTTTAATATTTTTTTGCAGTGAAAACAGAATTTCAACAATGTGGATGTTCACACTGACTTTGGGACAGAAATGACATGCATACAGTGAGGCAATGTATTCACTGATTTTCCCGAAATGTATGTAAACTGCTTCCTATTTAACTTCTTGAAGTGGTTTGCAATCAATAGAAAGCATATCTATTTAAAAAATAAATTTACTTTGGAGACAGTCAATATTTGTAGGCTTTTTCACAGAGAAGTTGATAAATAGACAGTCTGCTAAAACAAATTTGCATAAGTTTGTGTATATAAGCAAGCTTAGTGATAAATATTTTTCTTGTAATCTGAACTAAGTTCCAGATATAGGCCTATTAGGTAGATTAGTCTGAATGTAAACATGTTGGCTTACTTTTCAGGTCTGTTATAAAATTTATTAAGGTACTTTAATTGAAACATTTTATACTCTGTGCTAAATGCATGCTAAGACTATGTTTATACCCATGTATACAATTTCCAGGACTTGCATAATTTATACATCTGGAGTAAGAATTTACTTAACAGATTTAAATAACGATGAAATTTTATTTTTAAATGTTACAACATTCTGAGTCCATTACTTTTAATGTCATACACTCTCCTATATTACCAGCTATATTTCTTAGCACTATTTCTCCATACTATTCAGGATTCCCAATATTGATTGCCAGTTCCTGGGTTCTGCATGCGTGCATTCATAATCATTCTGCAGCTTTGACTATTTTTAGATGTTTTATCCTGCCTTCAAGTGGCGAACATATCTAATACTCCTTCCTCTTCCTATATTCCCCACAAGCAGCATGTGAGGCAAATTGGAGTAAGAGAAAGTGTCTGGCCCAAAGCCACTCAGCTGGCTTTCATGCCCAAGGAAGGACTAGAATTCAGTCTCCTGATTTCTAGTCTGATGTCTTAACCACTAGAGCAAACTTGGTCTTGAAGAAAAGACTACCCCATGTTGTCCTCCTCTTTCCCCTCGCCCTCCCAACAAACTTGGAACCTCCAGGGTAACCCATCTTGTCTTGAATGCAAGAAGATGTGAACTTTTACCTAGCTCTGATCCGAATGAGTGCAGCGGTTTTCTTTTTGTAGGGCAAGAAGACAGAAGAGCCCTTCTCTGTGGTGACTACAGACTAGAGGAATTCTCTAGTGAGTTTCCACTTCATCGTAGTACCCAGCCCATCTGCCCGGGGGCCTCTTCCCATGCTTGGCTAACAGTCTCTTCTGTGTCCTGGCAGGTGCAGCAGGTCCAGGTGTTTGCTGATGTGCAATGTACAGTCAACTTGGTGGGTGGAGACCCTTACCTGAACCAGCCTGGCTCCGTGGATCCACAGAAAGGCAGCACAGCCTCTCAGAACCCACAAGCCCAGCAGAAAAGTCTTCTTCAGCAGCTACTGACTGAATAACCCGCTTTTCAAAGGAATGTGAAATTTAAATAATGACATACAGATATATAAATATATATATATATATAAATATATATGTATATTATATATTTTTCTGAGATTTTTGGTATCTCAAAACCTTGCAGCCATTCTTCAGCTCTTGTAGTATATGGAGCAGGGGGGGGGGAATCCCTCCTTCCCTTTTGGTTTTTTAAACAAAGATGGATTTCAGCAAAGTGACAAGACAGAAACATTGAGCCAAATTTTACAGATTATCCTTATTTTTATAATCAGTTGCTGGCTTCTTTTCCCAGAAAGACATTACTAGTTGGGTTGAGGGTGGGGGTGGGAGAGCAAAACGGAAGGCACGTGGCTGTCAGGTGGAGGAGAAAAAGGGGTTGAAGTCTCAGTTTCAGCTGGATCTGTCACTGATTTGCATCTTCAGTAAAGCAAGAATGGGCAAATAATTGTGCACGCTCATCTCTTCTTTGGGAAGGGATGTTCCTTAGCTGTTCTTAAACATGTACGCCCTTGCTCACTGCTTGCCCCCCAATTCGTTTGTGCAGTCAGCTTTTCTTAGCAATTGTGAGTTTGTCAGTTTTAAAGAAAAATGATATTAATAATATTAATATTAATAATAATAAATATTTTGCCCCACTGTTTTTTTTTTCATGTTTTATGCTGGTAAATAGACAGCCTCGTTAGTGACAAAGAGGTCTTTGTAATCAAGTGGGAGTTCCTATGAAAACTAATATAATTGTTGAAAATAAAACATGTAAATCCATTTGGGGGATAATTGCAATTATTTTTAGAGGGAGAGGAGGAAGTGGCTCCGAAAGCAATGCACCAAGTACATCCCACCCATTTCCATGGGATTTGTAAGAGAGACACTGGGCCATAGACAATTCTTGTCAAAAATGAAATGGAGGAAATGCAGCAGAAGTTCAAGTTGTAGTTCTGGCCACTATTGTAGATTTTTTTAAAAAAAAAATTCAAATTGAGCAGTCAGCACTTGTTTTAATTCTGTTTAACAGCCAAGGTAGCTTATTTAAAATAATATGGATTATGATTATAATAAAAAAGGCGCTTCTCTGTGGAATGGGAGACAAGTTAATACTTTTTCCCTCTCAGGCCTTTTAATGTAAATAGCTCAGACTTCTTGTATAAATTTATTTCTTTCTCTTTTTAGTTGGGGATTGCTCTTAAATAGCATTGCTTTTGGAAGGGGTGTGGGATTTCTTTCTTTTCTCTCTTTCTGAAATTTTGTTGATGTGTGAAAATAAAATTGTGTAGCTTTTGTTAAATGAATTTGCAAGAGTTTAAAACACAAAGAGACAAAACCTAATGGCTGATGTTGCATTATTGCTTAGAAAAGGGGGGGTGAACTTACATTTTTGACAGCCTGGAAGAGACACAGATCATGAGAAGACGGGGCTAATAATAAAGAGAGCTTGCTCAGCAAGTGACTAACAACAGTTCAAGGTATCTCTAAGATGTGGAGATCTGCCCTTGATCGTAGCATTCTAAAGTTCAGATTTTCTCTTCATTTTACCCATATGGATTTAAAAAATAATAAAAACTAGAAGAGAGAATGTTCACTGCTCAGACCTGAACTAAATATCAAAATCCAGCATGCTCTTTTGTCACTCTAATCATGCAAGGGTTTGGTTTTACAGAACTCAACCAGCATCAAGATGAAATATCAAGAAAGAAATCATTTATTCTACTGAACATGCCTCAATAATGTAGCACTGTACACTGCACTTAGCCAAATCTTGACTGATCTTTAAAACGCCAAGCAAGATTGGATCTCTAGTTAGTACTTGAACAGAATATCAAGAAATTGAAAGACTGGGGCGGGTGGGGGGGGTCCTCAAAAAATAGCAACAATCTTTGGTTGTATAAACAGAAGCATAGAATCAAAATCACATGAAGTATTAGTGCCGCTTTATAAAACCTTAGTAAGGCCACACACCTGGAATACTGCATCCTGTTTTTGGTCATTACATTACAAAAAAGATGTTGAGACTTTGGAAATAGTGCAGAGAAGAGCAGCTAAGATGATTAAAAGACTGGAGACTAAAACATACGAAGAACGGTTGCAGGCTAGTCTCAATAGGACTAGGGTGACGTAATAGCAGTATTCCAGTATTTGAGGGGCTGCCACAAAGAAGAGAGGGTTAACTTATTTTCCTAAGCACCAGAAAGCAAGACAAGAAACAATGGATCGAAACTAATCAAGGATAGAAGCAACCTGGAATTAAGGAGAAATTTTCTAATGGAGAAAAATTAACCAGTGGAACAGCTTGCCTTTAGAAGTTCTGGGTGCTTCATCACTGAAGGTTTTTAAGAGATGGACAGCTACTTGTTTGAAATGATATGAGGGTCTCCTGTTTGAGCAGAGGGTGGAACCAGAATACCTCCAAAGGTCCCTTTCAACTATATTCTGATTGATTAAACATACGTGGGTACTTGTAACTGGGAGGACGCAAGCGATTTTATTTATATTATTATTTTATTTGTATGCCAACCATGTTGCAGTTACGCAAATTGAAAAAGGCTTAACATTTTTCAGTAAACTTCCATGTATGCCAACTGAAAGAGGCTAATAACTAACTGGGCCTTGGTGATCTATTGTTCAGAATTATGTTTCCAACCAGGCCAACGTAACAGAATAACAGAAGTTGGAAGGAACCTTGGAAGTCTTCTCATCCAATCCTCCACTCAAGCAGGCCATATAACATTTCAGACAAATGGCTGTCCAGTGTCTTTTTAAAAGCCTCCAACGATGGAGCACAAACAACTTCTGAAGGCAAGCTGTTCCACTGGTTAATTGTTGTCACTACATCAGTGCTTTTCCAGTTCTCCAGGATCTTTGAAATATATAGTTCAATTATTCCATAATCATGTCTACCAGCTCTTTAAGAACTCTGGAACGCAATCCATAAAAGCCAAGTGATTTGAACTCATCTAAATGGACAAGTGTTCTTTTACCATTTTCTTGCCTAGAGATATTTTAATTTGATATTCCTAGTCTGCCTTTTAAGGTACTATTTTTGGTAGGTTTGGCTATTTTTTCCTGCAGACAGATGCAAAGAAAGAATTAAGCAGCTCTCTTTTATCCTTGCTGCCTGTCACTTCCTTGCCATTTTTTCCCATAAGTGGACGGATTGTGTTTATTTTTTATATGTTGAAAATTCATTTTTATATAGATACATGTTGCAAGTCTTAATTCATTCTGAGCCTTAGCTTTCCTGACTTCATCTCTGCAGATTCAGGCTATATGCTGGTATTTTACCTTTGTTATGTGTTCCTCTTTTCATTATTTATTTTTGTCTTTCAGTGTATCAAAGAGTTCTTTGTGCAACTGTGTTGGTTTCTTCTTGAATTTGTTTTTTTTTATTTTTCAGTGGTAGTGTGCTGGATTGGACTTTTATCATATTTTTCTGTTTCCCAAGCTTTGAGTTATTTCCCCCTTTAACATTTTCATCCATGGAATCTTTCCCAACTCTTAAGACACTGGTTTGCTTGTGTCTGCATTATGTTGAATTCTAATATGACATGATCACTCTCCCCCAATGTTCCTGCAATTTAATCCATTCTGTCATTTATGTTAGTAAGAATTAGGTACAGTATGGTGGTTCTTCTAGTTCTCTCCTGTATCTTTGAGATGACAAAGTTGTCAGCTAGGTTGGTCAGGAACCTGTTTGATCTCCCATCTGATGCAGTTTGTCTCCCAGTTGATGTCAGGATAGTTAAACTCACCCTGATGAGTTTCCTACACACATTTATTAACTGTAGCAAAAAGTTCTTCAATTTTTTTCCTTCTGAGTTGGGTGGCCTGTGACATCATTCTTTTTTATTTTTATATTGACCCACGTGTATTCCAGGAGGCTTTCATCCTTGGTTTTACGCATTCTGGAGAGGTGTACATATAATGTAATTCCATCTCCTCTTTTGGAGATATGTATTGCCTCTTCTATTATTCACATTATCACAGAATTGGAAACTAACCGTTATCACTTCAGTTAGTGATAATTAACTAATTCAATTCCAATTACACCTATATCTAATTAACTGTTTTTCAGCCATTGGTTAGCCAATCCTGGTACTGCTGAGTGGCTGTGAAAGAAGCCCCAAACCACAGCCATAATAAAGCCATACTTTTTTTCACCAGGAGGCTAATAAGATACTTCAACACAAACTGTGATTTCAATATGGAATCTTTAAAGTGCATTATTCAATACATTCACTTGGGATATACAGTATAAAGTCAAAATAACTTTAACATGGATTACATGCCTTTAAAGTCTTTGCAGAAATATTTTTCTGCTTTAGAGAACAAAGGATAGATACCTAAGAGCCATGGTGGCGCAGTGGTTAGAATGCAATACTGCAGGCTACTTCTGCTGACTACCTGCAATTTGGCAGTTCAAATCTCACCAGGCTCAAGTTGACTTAGCCTTCTATCCTTCCGAGGTGAGGTCCAAAATGAGATCCCAGATTGTTGGGGGCAATATGCTGACTTTGTAAACTGCTTAGAGAGGGCTGTAAAAGCACTGTGAAGTGGTATAGAAGTCTGACTGATATTGCTATTGCTACCTCCTTCTGCTTCCCATACATTAGGCTAAAATGTAATTCACTAGTTTATAATTCATTGAGTTGTAAAAATCCAGCCTAATTTAAACAGACTTATCTGATCTAGAAGAGCAATATTAGAGTGCAAGTTTACCAATCCACGAGCATTCTTCCCATAATAACCAATCAAAATGAAGACTAAAAGGCTTAGAGCAGTGATGGCTAACCTATGACATGCGTGTCACTCGTGACACGCCGAGGCACTTTGACTGACACGCCTGTTGGTGTGGGGAAAACCTGCACATTTAGAGGCTGCCTGTGCTCTGCTCCAATCCCTGCTCCCTGCTTGTTGCGTGGAGGCGTGGTGTCACCGCTGCCGCGAGATCTTTGCAGCAGAGAACCAGTTTTAACCGCCATAAACTGAGGTTTGTCATTACCTCAGGAACGCTACAGGAGGAAAGGAGATCCATGAGGTTCACAGCCCTGTAAGGTGGCCTTCCGATCCTCACATCCTGCACCTGCAGCCCTGAGATCAGGGAGACGAGTTTCACAGCCCTGTGTGATCACCCCAGCCCGTCATAAACATCGCAGGAGGACTGCACCACAACAACCAGACACAGTGCTCACGATATTACCAAATTATTGATATTTCTTGAAGTGACACACGACCCGAGGAAGGCTACACTTTTTCCCGATTTTCGACACACCAAGCTGAAAAGGTTAGCCATCACTGGCTTAGAGGATAACAGATCTTTTTTCCTATTGCTTCCCAGCAATGGTATTTACAAATTATGTCACTACTGATACTGGCAACAGCAAAAAACTTTATGGACAGAGGCCACTGACTGCATTTATATAATGGATTGAATAATGAATGGTCCCAATGACATTTTAGCCTAGTGTACTGAATGAACAGATCTGGTTTTATAGGCCAATGCAAATATACCAAATTGATTCAATTGATTCAGTTATGATTAAATTACAAGCAAATATATCATGCAAACATAGTAAGAGTCTCCATGAGTTTGTCTAATTCCTTTTCAAAATTAGATTGAAGTTGAAGACAAAAATTCCATGCTTTTACTATATTTCAGGCAAAGGAATTCTTTCTTCTGCTTATTCTGGATATCCCATTGCTCACCTGTAGTGCATAGCACACTTCTACAGTATCATACCTTACTAAATTGAATCATACTTAACATTCTGTTCACATTCACCTATGAGATGTCTCTTTGGAGCGCTTTGAAATTCATTTCTATCATCCTGATGATGCTCCCTAACTATATTTGTAAATAAATTTAAAAATGCAGATCTCAAAATTATTGAAGCTATTTTTTAACACATGTAACAGAGTGTTCATAAGAGGACCCATCTTCTTTATTCATGAATTTGATGTTTTAGTGAGATTTTGTCAAAAGGTTTCTAAAAGCTCAGAAGGGTTCTTTCTGCATCTATGAACTACCACTATATTATTAGTGCAGATAAAAGAAACTAGAATATTTTGCTACCCCAAATATTATTTCCTAATATAAATATATCTGAATAAGCAATGAAATCCGAGGAACAATTATTTATTAAATTTATATGCCAACCATCTCACCAATAAAGCAACTCTGGGTGGTTTAATACCCTGAATCCCCTCCTAATAATATTAAGGCATCCAAACTTTCACCTTAAATTGAGAAAGTTATCTTATGCCATACCATGGGATGCCTTGCCTCCTAATATGAATCCATTATTTTTAGTACATTTATGAAATACTCTGAAGTAAATTCTTGCATCTCACGATGGTCCTAGTATATTGCAAAGAGAACCTGTGAAAAAAAAACCAACTATGTTCAAGGCTGCAGAGGAAAAAGATCATTTCAACAGTTTGAAATTCTTTAGATGATGATGTACGTGCTCCTTCTGGTAGGGACGGAGGGCAATGCAAGTAGCTATGTTTTCTGGTTGTTCTATCCAGACTTTATGATCAATGCCATTCTGTTGCAGTCTTTCTGCTAATGTACTCAAGGCACACTCATCTGGAGCCTAAGAAGAAAAAGAAAACAATCTCAGTGCAATATAGAATCAAGTATTGCTATAGCATTCATTTGTAGCCTCTGTCTTGCTAAAGCTACAATGACCAGCAACCCACAAAATTATCTGGTTAACTGAAAACTGCAAAAAACACCAACTGTACTTTTTTATAGTAAACTCCAAGAAACTGCTGTTTTGAAGATAATTATCAAAGATGGCAATAACCGCAAATCTAAATGTACTTGCAACAAAGATCCAGTCCATACAAATTTATTGAATTATATATTGTGCTGTGATGCATGGGCTGTAATTGGGAAGAAATTACAGGTGTCACTGCATCTTAATGGATTAGCAACTGGTGACAAGTGTTTTATACACACACAGACACACACATATCTCTCAGGAGTTCTTGAAGCAGAATATGCATTAAAGGTAGCACCACACAGATTTTATCTGTCCATTCCTTTCCTCCATCACTTGGATATAATCAATGCTACAATGCAAAGGCTTGGATCCAAATGCCCAATTTCCTGAATGCTAATTAGAACCCCCTAATTCACAAAGATTTGGGGTTTTTTCCCCAGAAAATGGGGGGTGGGGGATGATTATGTTGAATTTCAAACTGATCTATTAGATTACAAGAACATCATGGCCAGAAATCTATGTATTTATTCAATAATCAGATTGCATTTCCATTTATGCTCTTGCTACTCCCATTTATGGTTAAAGCCCATTCTAGAAAAAAAAAATCAGTAGTCTGGTCAAAAACCCTTTTCCAGTACAGTAATTGTTCTCCAAAGAAGCACCTGTTTAGGCTTGCGAAAACAGAAACAACTGCAAATCTAAATGCACTTACAACGAAGACCCAATCCATACTTTGACTTCTATGTCTTAATATTGTGCTGTGATGCACGCTGTAATTGGGAAGAAATTGCAGATGTCTCTGCATCTTCATGGCACTTTCAAGACTAACGTTTCAACCCAACCGGTTGAAAATGAGGAAATAAACAATAACAAATATAGGGACCATCGGTTTGGCGAAAAGTTCGTTCGCAGAAACCAGGATCACGCACGTGAAACCTTTTAAACAGCAGGTTTCTTATTCGCAGTTTAATGCAGTAGCATCCATACCACCAGTTTTGCAAGGCTGGTCTGTGGATTTGAAGGTTCTGTCTGCGCTCTTAATGAAGCGCCTATCCAAAGACCCCAGTTCTCTGTGCCTGTCAATCAGCAAAGCCCACCCAAAGGGAGTCGTCCTGTCAGCTAGTTTGGTGTTCCTTCAAGCTTGACAAGTTGAAGATGGGGGGATTCCAATTCCCAGAATTCCCCAGCCAGCTTTGCTGGCTGGGGAATTCTGGGAGTTGAAGTCCCCACCCACCCGAATCTTCAATTTGCCACGGTCGAGAAGCACTGTTAGTTAATGCTCACCTCCAGCACCACGGTCCTCATGCTGCCATCCTGGGCTAGATAATCCGCGGTGTCTGGATGCTCGTAGTACGCGTGGACCACGGCCAAGGCCGCGTGGCAGGCCTGAGCCACCGAGGCCCCCAACGGCCACGAGAAAGGCTCGCGTAACAAGTCGCCCCTCAGCACCACGTATTGCACCAAAGAGCGCCGCACCGCCGCCGCCATCCTCAAGCCGGAAATTGGGTCGTTCCTTAGAGGAGCTCTGGGGAAAGATAAACAAAGCGAGCCGCCCCGTTTCCGTACAAGAAAACCATCTAAGATGTGGGGTTCGCCATCTTGTTGTACGGCATGGGCAGGAGGGCTCACTCGCGAGTCATTTCCGGAAGAAGAAAAAGTCTCGCTCCGGAGTCCGGATGACGTACTTCCGAGTGCGGTGTGTCGTTGCTAGGCGGCGGGAGTTTTGAATCCATTTGAGGCGACCATAGTGAGTTTTTAATTAGGCCCGCCAGGCAGGTAGGCAGGTAGGCCTCATGAATTTCTCCCCCGTGAGGGACAGATAGAGCCCGGGCTGGCCAGTCCGATCGTCTCAGCAGCTTTAAAAGGAGACACAGAAACCAAAGCGAAGTGGTGGTGGGAACAGCTTACGTTCATTCGCCACACAATTCCCGAAAATAATTTCCAGGCTCCCTGGTTTCGCTCTATTTTCACAATTCTTAAAGAGTGTCGCCAGGTTCCTTGCTGCCTTTTCCTTAAATGAGGTGCTTAAACTAGGAATTTAAATAAGTATAAAATATAATGAGAAACCTCCAGGCTTCCGAACGTGTTGATTTCTGAATTGAACTGTAATGCCGGTTATTTTCAACAATTAATTCTTCTGGCTAAGGGTGGTGGGGATTATAATGCAGTGCATTAGGGTGGCAATGGGGAAATGGACCGATATGGTTATACTGGTGTTGATGTTTAAAAAAAGACTAGGCACCGACTGAGTTAGGTAGTAAATCATGTAAAGCAACCTAGCTGTTTAAATCATGGGTTTGTTTTTTTCTGAAAATGATTAATTTTCTTCCAGAATTTAACGTTTCATCATTGAAATTCATTAAGCCATTCTTTCTGTTAAAATTCTGCAGGAACCTGGGGAAGTTGTCCCCCTTCTAGAACCAGAGAAGAAAATCTTGTGGGATTATTATTTTGGCTTTTTTAAAAAGGAATTGAAAGTAAAAAATGGACAAAATTGCCATTTCCTTTTCAAATGGTAAGTTAACAGGCAAGTACTCTGTTCTAGTTAAAAATGTTTAAAGGAAGTGAGATAGACACCCTTACAGTATTCACTGGCTTTTCTATAAAGTGCTGCTTATCAGAATGGAAGATCGAACTAATGCTGTAGTCTGGTAATTTATACTGAACAATTAAAAAGCCAATGTAGCTGATTCTTTACTCTGATTAGCTGAAGAAATTCTGAAGATTTGGGCAATTGTCTAATTATAATTATGTCTTAAATTAATACACTGCCTGTCTAACATCTAGAATTATAACTTGCTTTAAATCCCAAACAGACATAAAAAGCATGTTTACATACAAACATCAATACAAGAAACAAATAAGTTCAATATTTTTAATGTACTTTATAAAAGATATTTTCATTTATAAAATATTCATCCACTTACTGCTTTGACTTGTGCACTACTTTAGAAGTTTTCAGAAAATTTAAATATATTTAAATTATATATAATTATAAATATATACGTAATTACATGTAATATACTTGATACAGTGAATCAATTCCATAAAGGCAGTTAAATAAATTTTATAAAATCTTCATGAGAAGAAGATAATTTTGCCTGTCACCTGAGAGATCACAAGAAGACTACCATGTTAATATTTTTAGCAAGAAATCACATGTGAGCATCATTACAGAAAAAGCCCTTTATGGAGTGAAGTACCATTGAAGATTGTCATAATACTTTCTATTCCTAATATTGGATGGCCTAGAACCTAAATTAAATTGTTAAGGAAACTCATGAAAGTTATATATCCTATTTTCCTCTTACAGTGACTGGAAAGCTTATTCAGCAGGGTCACTCCTCTTATATAATGGAATTAAGCTGAAGGCATAATAGTGTATATTGTATAGGATGGTGGTATAAAGAAAAGTAGTTCTGTAGTTAGCTTACGAATCAAGTTTTGATTTGCCATGGTTCTCTCCTTCAGAAGCATGTTCTGTTCCCCAAGCTTTCTAGAGAACATTTGAATATTTGTCTGGAATGATATAGGGCTTCTGTCCGAGCAGGGGGTTGGACTAGAAGATCTCCAAGGTCCCTTCAAACTTTGCTGTTACATTATTCTGAAGCCAATAGCAGGAAGATGAAAAGATAGGAAACTTTTCTTCTGTGAACCATTCTTAGGCTTATTGTAGGCTTGAAGCCAAAGTATGGAATGGTGCCTTTAATCTTACTAAAAGTCCCTCCTGGGGAGATGTCTTGGAGCCTCTGTTTATAATCAGCAAATAAGAATATATATATGGAAGATTTCTCCTAAATTTAGGTATTTGACCCAAGGTTTTCCTCTTGCAAGTGTATTCATTATTGCACACTAGATTGAGTGTTGTGAAGAGTAAAGTGGTTATTGTAAGAATATGTCTTGGAACAGATTTTGCATTTCAGATCACTATATTGACAATGTTCAAAACTCTCTCCATTGTATTCTTTATGGTTTGGCTGATTATCTTGTAGTTCTCAGATAATTAGCAACTCCTGCACACAAATAACACACACTTGAATCTAGAAAATTTTCAAGAAGTAATTTCTTGAATTAATTGAAAATAGTAGATTTCTGACTACAAGTGTATGTGTTTATTTGTTCAGTTTCTATAGCATCCATTTCAATTAATGACTCTAGGCCACTTTATTTCTGTTTGTGAAGATGATTGGGTATGATTCTTATATTAAAGTTTTGTTTGTTTTCTTTGCCTGCACATATTCTTTGCAGGTACATTATCTCATTTGGAAAGGTTGGAGGCTTCTGCCCACAATGTAGCACTGAAACAAGAGAAAATAAGGGAACATGAGGAGAAGATATTGAAGATGAAAATGAAGATCCAGGAGCTGAGAAACCAAAGAGATGAGTTGAAAACCAAACTAAATGTTTGTCAATCACAGGTGAGTGTGAGTATATGTTGACATAAAGACAGCATAGGCTGGATTCTTGTTTAAGGGCTGGCAGAATATAAATCATGAAGCTGAATTACTAAGCAAAGTTTTGCCTAAAAGGATAAAATTATATAACTTGAACTTTAACAGAAGTCAAAACAGCTTTTAAATGATATAAAGCTCCAAGGAAAATGAGCACATATTAAACAATTTTCTAAACATTTCTAGTCTGATAATTCAGTTCCAATAAAGGAGAATATTTGATAATTCAGTTATATTAATCCAATTCTGTAAAAGAGGTGGGTGTAGGTATTGTTTCTATAAATGCCTTATTTCTTGAGGCATTGTGATTTCTGTTTCTGACTTGAAATTCTTATATTGTGTTAATGTGGTATCCTTATTTATCAGTAATTGTATTTTGCTTAATTAACTATATTTCTCATTTTTCATAGTACATTGAACTACAGTATAAATAAGCCATGTGGTCTGGGTTGTGTGGCACACTAGGGGGAAATTGGGGTAGCTAGTAACTGAATCAGTGTGTAATAATGTGTAGGCTTTGTGCTATATTCTCTAAATTCATTGCCCATTAATGCATAATACATTTGTTGCCATTGGTGGATATCTCCTTGTAATTATAATTAAAAATGTACCTTATGATAAATCCTGGGAAATCAGATAATTGGACAAAAAGTTGTCCATTGGTTACATTAATCAAATAAAATGGAAATTACACTGCAACTCTCTTTTTTTAGACAAGGAAAACATGTGTTATCCTTTTGAGCAATGAATTACAATTAATTTACTTGTATAATTGTCATGTAGTGTATGAATTTGTACTTGGCTTAGGAAAAGTTGTACAGAACATTTTTTTACTGTCACACAGCCTGTCAAATATTGGAAGGAACATGGTTCTGAACACATTTTCCTTAAAACTTCCTTTTAGTAGAAGTAATGGGTGTTTCTGGGCAATATAGATTTAACAAGCTGTAATCATTGAGCTGTAACTCTCCTGTTCTTTTGTAGTCCACTCCAGGCAAAGATGCTATGAAAAACAGTTTGCCAGTTTCTAAGGCTACAGCGAAAAGCCAACAGGCCATCTTACAGCGGAAGATAGAGAATGCCAAGGGTCTGCTAGAACTTTTTCGTCTGACAGGTACTTTTGTCACATGTTGATAAGATTCTGTTCTTAGGCTAGTCAGTGGCCTGACTAGACTGGGAAGTTGAAAATCATTCTGAAGAACAAAGTGGCAAGCCACTTGTACAACATTGTTAAGAAAACTGTTTATGTAGACACCAGGAGTCATGCTGAACTTGAGTGGGGATTTACATTTTATTTAGCAGTAGACAATATTAGCTTATCAACCCAGCTTTGAAATTCTGATCATTCTTTCTAGGCCTAAGTGGAAAATTGACAGAGCAAGGAGTCTCCTTTTGCATCAGCACTGCCTTTGAAGGAACTTACCTAGATTCCTATTATTTAGACATCCTTATACAGCAGCCACTCCGGATTCAACACCATTCAATCCCAGTTTTCATACCACTGGAGCAAATAGCTCATGAGCATTTGCAGAAAGATATCAAGTGCTTCCTGTCCGTACTTTCAGATCATCTGAATGCTTATGCTAGAAGGAAATTCCAGGTAGATCAGTTACAGGTAAGGGGGGAAATGGTGTCCTTCTGAACATGTGTGATGCAAGAAACATTTTTGCTAATAGCACTGATTTATCTTTTCTCAAAGGAAGTTTCATGGAGGGTGCTGGACTGTGTGTAGCTAATACAGTCTTGGAGTTATTCTGCCATGTGGTTACGGCTGCCTCACTTTTAGTCAGCAAGTAGTAATGACCATATTTTAAACTGGACAAGGGCAGAAGACCCAAGCAAATAATTTGGATTAATTTGAACCAGTGATTTTCTAAATATAAAGGGGTCAATTGAAATAACTGAAATAAGGATTCTTATCTAATCATATATTGATGAATTATGAAGTTAGAATCTTGAACAATTATAAATTTGCTCTCATTTAAAACTAACAAATTAGTAGCATAAATATTCTATTAAAAGGTCTGCATAAAAAAGATATACAACAATAACTTGTTTCATAGCATTAGAAAAAGTAGTAATCTATCTGATCAATATTAGAAGTGGCATCACATGAATACTGTTTGGCATTTTGGGAACTGTCTTAGTGAATTTTGCAAAATTCAGTTTTAATCTCCTGTTATTTAGCATTCTCTAAAGACCTAAAGAAAATAATGTATGAAGTTAAAGTTACCACTATGTCAAAATAACCCTGCTTTGTCCTGAGAACCTCTGTTACAAAAGGCTGGTTGTAGTAGAACACCTAAAACTGTTTCTGGACAGAGCTGTGACTCAGCTAATAAACAAGCTGCATCCATTCCAGAAAGAAATGACTTTATTTCAGTGATGTTAGTTCTGGTAATCTCAATATTGAATTGCTGCAGAATTCTTTTGGGGGGTAATTGAAGAGGGTCTGGAAGCTGCAAATAACCCAAAATGTGATAATACTATGGGTCAACAATAGTGTTTTCTGGAGGTTTCATATCCTATCATATTGAAGCAGTTGATTGTTGGTTGCTCTTGAGAGTCAATTGCAAGTTCTACGTGACATTTGCATAGCTTTGGTCCAGATTACTTATAGGGGCGCCTATAACTATAGTTTGTCTTGCCATCTTAGTTCTTCAATAATAAAAATAACAGTGCATCTGTTTGAATATGGGAATGAGATGACATCTGGAATTGTCACTACAAATATGCAACTGCATACTCAATGGATCATCTTCAAGCACTGTTTATTTAAGAGCGTTTTGAAAAAATCCAGGCTACCATATGCATCATTAATGCAAGAGAGAGAGAGAGTAAGATATATTTTAAGTTCCCTTAGTTGCATTTTTATCTCAGCCCTTTAAATAGGAAGCTGGTAGGTCAAGATTTTTAGTGAGAAATTGTTTAACTATCATAAATTTATAGCCCCATTTGGAAGGAGATAGAATCATTTTCTTTTGGATTGATTCAATGGACATTACTATAGCTAATAATTTAAAATAAAATTTAAAATGGAAAAAATAATTTTAAAATTAATAAAATAATTTAAACTGTAAAAGCTACTATTATGGCCTATCTAAACGGCCGCATCAAGTGTAACACAGGTGTCAAACTCACCACGTCACATTGCCGTCACGTGACGTTTCTCAATGTTTTCCCATTTGCAGAGCTGGGGTTGGCATGGCCTGTGCGTGATGCATCTGGCCCGCAGGCCGCCTGTTTGACACCCCTGAATTATAGCATAGATAAAAGACTTTTAGTTACTTCTTCTGGTGTCAGATTTATTTTTCTCTTTGTATATCTTAGTTTTCAGTTATATACAGGAAAAGACAAATCTGTTTAATCTTATTTTTATACCTACAGTTTATTTTGTTCCAGTTCTACATCAATTTGCACTTTTACAAAATTGTCTAAACCTATCTGCCTTTTTCTTTGCAACAGCATATAGGTAGTCCTTGACTTATGACCACAATTGAGCCCAAAATTTCCATTGCTAAGCAAGATAGTTGTTAACAATCTTTCTTGCCACAGCTGTTAAGTGAATCACTGCCTTTGTTAAGTTCTTAACATGGCTGTTAAGTGGATCCGGCTTCCTCATTGACTTGGCTTCTCAGGTCGCAAAAAGGGACCACATGATCCCAGGACACTGCAACCATCATGCCAAGTATCCAAATTTTGATCACATGACCACGAGGATGCTGCAATGGCCATAAGTGTGAAAACTGTTCATGTCAATTTTTTCAATGCCATTGTAATTTTGAATGGTCACTAAACAAATGATTGCAAGTCGAGGACTACCAGTATTTTGAAGCAGATGCCTTTTTGCAAGTATAGAATTCTTTTTCATCAATATATAGTTCTGTATATACTTCTATATATCCATTTTGCATCCGTTTTGACCAGATAACTGGCTTTTCTATTTGTTATTGATGTAAACATTGAGCAATAACTAACATGGGAAGCTAAGGATTCATTCATTTTTTAAAGCAACTAGACTTTGATGATGATGAGAGGCTTACACAGGGTTAAAACATCAAAATACAAACTAACATATCAATAAAAACATTGCACTGGGGACAGTTAACCCCAAGCATATACTTGGGACAGATTCATGCAACAGTCTGGTCCAGTACCTTATAAACAAAAACAGTCTTTGGGGCATTATGAAAGACTTGACAGCATCCTGGTTCTAACTGCTTCCCATAAGAAACAGCTTTGCCCTTGACATGGCCAACTACAACTGCCGCTGAATCTGGTCACCAATATTTAAAATGTAGTGCACTAGCTTTGTACAAACCTTATGAAAATCATATTGTCCAGCCTCCCAGAGTTGTGGGTGCTCCGTTGCTGGAGATTTTCAAGAAAAGGCAGGGGGAAATCATTTGTCTGGGATGGTATAAGTTCTCTTGCCTTCAGCAAGAGATTGGACTAGAAGACATTCAAGGTCCTTTCCAGCCCTGTGAGTCTCTGCTTTATGTAAATTTTTGAGCAGCAGTTATGTAAACTGGCCACTGGGTGGACTTCAGCATAGCAGTATCTTTGTCTAGACACTAAAATACACTGCTCAAAAAAATAAAGGGAACACAAAAATAAGACATCCTAGATCTGAATGAATGAAATATTCTTATTAAATACTTTGTTCATTACATAGTTGAATGTGCTGACAACAAAATCACACTAAAATTATCAATGGAAATCAAATTTAGCAACCCATGGAGATCTGGATTTGGAGTTACACTCAAAATTAAGTGGAAAAAAACACTACAGACTGATCCAACTTTGATGTAATGTCTTTAAAAGAAGTCAAAATGAGGCTCAGTAATGTGTGTGGCCTCCACGTGCCTGTATGGCCTCCCTATGCCTGGGCATGCTCCTGATGAGGTGGTGGATGGTCTCCTGAGGGATCTCCCACACCTGGACTAATGCATCCCCCAACTCCTGGGCAGTCTGTGGTTCAACGTGGCGGTGGTGGATGGAGCGAGACATGATGTCCCAGATGTGCTCAATTGAATTCAGGTCTGGGGAACGGGTGGGCCAGTCCACAGCATCAATGCCTTCATCTTGCAGGAACTGCTGACACATTCCAGCCACATGAGGTCTAGCATTGTCTTGCATTAGGAGGAACTCAGGGCCAACCGCACCAGCATATGGTCTCACAAGGGGTCTGAGGATCTCATCTCGGCACCTAATGGCAGTCAGGCTACCTCTGGTGAGCACATGGAGGGCTGTGCGGCCCCCTAAAGAAATGCCACCCCACACCATTACTGACCCACTGCCAAACCAGTCATGCTGGAGGATGTTGCAGGCAGCAGAACGTTCTCCACGGCGTCTCCAGACCCTGTCATATCTGTCACATGTGCTCAGTGTGAACCTGCTTTCATCTGTGAAGAGCACAGGGCGCCAGTGGCAAATTTGCCAATCTTGTTCTCTGGCAAATGTCAAACGTCCTGCACAGTGTCGGGCTGTAAGCACCACCCCCACCTGTGGACGTCGGGCCCTCATACCACCCTCATGGAGTTTGTTTCTGACCATTTGAGCAGCCACATGCACATTTGTGGCCTGCTGGAGGTCATTTTGCAGGGCTCTGGCAGTGCTCCTCCTGTCCCTCCTTGCACAAAGGCGGAGGTAGCGGTCCTGATGCTGGGTTGTTGCCCTCCTATGGCCTCCTCCACGTCTCCTGATGTATTGGCCTGTCTCCTGGTAGCGCCTCCATGCTCTGGACACTACACTGACAGACACAGCAAAGCTTCTTGCCATAGCTCGCATTGATGTGCCATCCTGGATGAGCTGCCCTACCTGAGCCACTTGTGTGGTTGTAGACTCCGTCTCATGCTACCACTAGAGTGAAAGCACCGCCAGCATTCAAAAGTGACCAAACCATCAGCCAGAAAGCATAGGAACTGAGAAGTGGTCTGTGGTTACCACCTGCAGAACCACTCCTTTATTGGGGATGTCTTGCTAACTGCCTCTGCTTTCCACCTGTTGTCTATTCCATTTGCACAACAGCATGTGAAATTGATTGTCAATCAGTGTTGCTACCTAAGTGGACAGTTCAATTTCACAGAAGTGTGATTGACTTGGAGTTACATTGTGTTGTTTAAGTGTTCCCTTTATTTTTTTGAGCAGTGTAGTAGTTATAATTTAATCCTTGCAACAACAAAAAGGATGAATAGTATACTAGATTAGATTCACATGGTTTTTAGTATGGGTGTTTCTTTTTTTTTTTAAAGTGCCTTCTGCCACAATTAGGCCAAAAGATGAGAGAA
Source organism: Notechis scutatus (assembly GCF_049901735.1). Taxonomy (NCBI): domain Eukaryota; kingdom Metazoa; phylum Chordata; class Lepidosauria; order Squamata; family Elapidae; genus Notechis; species Notechis scutatus. The sequence continues at coordinate 29,560,473 of NC_142009.1, forward strand.
CATTATTCTTCTGACATTTGATGTGTTTCTATTTGTATTTCAAATTGCACGTTAAAGTGAAGATGATAGTCAAGGGAAAGCAAATCTTACATGAAATACAATAAACATAAAAATGCAGTAATGTAGCAAGATGCAGTGAAAATGGTGCTTGTATTTTAAGATATTTTGGCTGAAAAACTATATCCTTAGCATATCTATTAGATGTGCATTTCTAACTATTCTAGCAAAATGAGGTGGCTATAGAAATGAGAATACCAAAGGGACAGGTTGAGCAGCTTTTGAGAAGGAATGGAAAGATGAAAATCTAGGAATGACACAAAAACCGAAATGGGAAACCCCTTCCAAAGCAAAAAAATTCAGGAGATCTGCAGTGCAAACTTCAAGAAGGTTTGCAAATGTTGCTTATTGATGAAAACCTAAGAAAGTGAGTGAGAGAGAGAGTTGGGGGGGGGAGAGAGAGAGAAGTAATAGGAGTACAAATGTATATACTTATCCTGGTCTTCTGGCTTGTAAACTTCTCTCGAAAGATGATAGAGAGAAAGAGGAAAAGAGGTTTTTGTTCAAATGACCAGCATCGTGAGAACTTCTGGGAGAACTTCTACTGATAAAAGAGAATATTTGTAGGGTTAAACTGTGAGTTCCTTGGTGCTCTCTAAGCTTGATGGGGTTTTTTGCAGATGTTTCATTACCAAACTAGCTAACATCAGTCAACACCAAACTCAACAGAGCACCAAGGACCCCACAGAATTTGTTCTGATCGTGCCAAATCTTAAGAGATTTTAATCTTTTTTCTAGTAAAATCACTGCATTAAAAAAAAAATTTAAATCCTTTGTAGTGTGACTTAATGCTTTTTCTTCTTCAAAGCCTGAGAAGATGAGGAAAATAAAGTTGATTCTTGTGATCAGAAACAGGTTGTCCAAGTGATTATCCTAAACGAAAGGCTAAAAAAGTTTTGATTTGGCAACATCAGAATGTGATAGATTTTAATCTTGGAATTACAGGGTTATAAGACACAAAATTTATTCTGTTTCTTTCAAGTTCAACATCAGAAAAAAATTAAAAATACACGTAAAGAAGTTATGCCTATGTAATTTATATATGTACAGTAAGTACATAAGTAAAGTACAGTAAGTAAACCCCAAAGGTTTTCATATTTTTTCGCTGCGAAACTTTTTTTTAATCCACTTGCTAAAAAAAAGGTGGGGCTTCTGAATGAGGGGTTGTAAGTCTCATCCTTTTCACTGAACCTTAGTAATCAAGGGGGAATAGTAATACAAGTGTCATATGGAAACTTTTTGGAAGTTTGGAAACTTTTTCTTTTCCCTCTCCCCACCCCACCTTCTGGGTCTCTTTCCATTAATTCCTTGCTGCCTTCCCCACTTCCCATACATACAGAATAACAGAGTTGAAAGGAAACTTGGAGGTCCTCCTGCTTAGGCAGGAAACCCTACACCACTTCAGACAAATGGTTATCTAATCTCTTCTTTAAAACTTCCGGTGTTGGAGCATTTACAACTTCTGGAGGCACTTTACATCATTTCCACAATGATATTCAATGCAGACAAAACCATTTCCCTCATTCCCACATCACCCATGTTGGTAACCACTATAGCTTGCGCCAATGCATAATGTCTGTAGTCTTACAAAAAGTAGTGTTTAGATACAGATATGCTGTAGAACCAACTGAAAGTGATTGCAGAAGTTTATATCCATCCTTTAGTTTGAAAAATTCCTTGGCTAGGTTTCAGTAATGAAGAAGCATCCCTGCCTTTGTCAAATTGGAACAGAGGCTCTCCTTTTAATCCTAATTTTAACAAACTATGTGAGAGCTTCCTAACTACTATAACAGCAAAAGAACAAATCAAAATCAAATAATAAAGGGCTGAAGAAGCACAAATCTTAAAAATAACCAGCGTCTTAAATTGTAGTAAATTTCTTTAAAAACTTCAAACCTTTCAAACCTTTTGGGAAGCCTGGAATAGTAAAAAAAATCTGTAGTCAGTTTGGATTTAAAATAATACAAAGGTTTCAGAAAAATCTTCAGATAAATTTCAGAAGGTGTTCACACACAAGCCCCCCCCCCTTTTTTTTCCTGGTAACTATAAACTATATCTGGGAGAGCACCTGGAAAACAACCTCCAAAAATGATGTTTGGTATGAAGTGCATTATTGTCTTCCTTGCAGGAACGTTTTGCTGTTTTTCTTGAAGGATGCGTGAAAGTAAATTCTTTGTATAATCAGTTGGGATTTAACTACCGTGTCACAGAAGATGGAAGTTTTCCATTTATAGCAAAGATCATATATGGAAATCCCATGAATGCCCTCCCAACCAAGGTCACTGTTGTATGTAAAGGTGAGCAGTAATGGGTTGTATTTGATAAAGGAAGTGATTATTAAAGTGAAGAATCATTTGAGTTCACCTCAGTTCTTGGTGACAAGCATCAACCTTGTGAACTCTCAAGTTACTTCTTTCCGCTACATATTCAAAATGGACAATGATTGTGTGTGTGTGTGTGTATATATATGGGCAAGTATATATGGGCTTGTGGCAGTAAAAATAGCAAAGAATATATCCACAGATAGCCAGCTAATGCCCCCATTTCAGGAGACCAGGTCTGCTGTGAGAATTATTCTAGGTATTGGTTGGATAAAGTTGCTGGGTTTCACTCTCAGTTGGACCTCTGGCTTGGGAGATCTTATGGAGGTGCTTGAGACACATGTTAGCCCAATTACTTGGGAAGAGGTTGAACCAATCAGCAAAAGTTGACACCCTTGCCTTATCCCTTGCTGTATTTCACAGGGTTTAGTCAATACCTCATTAACTATAATTTGTACCCTTTGTGAAGCATATATTTTCAGCCATGTAATGAAATTTCCCCCCAATATCCGTAACTTCTAGAATTTTGAACAGAAATATTTGGTTCAGGTTATCAAAAGGTTTCTAAGTATATTCTTTTAGAGTTCCCATTTATAAATAAATGTCTCTATATGTCTATCAGTTCAAAACTGCCAAGAAAAATTCTTGTCCCAAATTCTTAAAAATCAGCCTGTGTGTTTTCAACAAATTTCACCCCTCAATTTTATCCTTTATATCACAAATAGAATTTCTTCTAAATTTGCAACATGTGATCTAGTCCTTTACAGTGGATATGTACTTAATTCAAAAATTACAGAGGTATTAGAGGTACTTCTTTATGGGGGTACCCAATTAGAGGTACATGTCTTGTTTCAGCATATAACTTCTTCTCTACTGAGAGGGTTCGATGACTTCAATTGAAAAAAAAATCAGCTACCACACAAAAGAATAGAACTAGAGAGAAATAAATGCAAGATTTCCATACTGCAACTTCTTGTCCTCTTTTTTTCTTCAAAAGATGCACCAGTGTCTGTGGACGAGATGGCAGCAGCTCATCTGGCTTTGTTCTATGAGAAGCCTCTTCAAGATGTCTTTATTTCTATCACAGTCTCAGCTGAAAATCTGAATCAACCTATTGCAGCCGGAACATCTTCCTAGTCTATATCTGGTGGCAAAAATGTTCTCTCTGAGTTGCTGCATTGTAAATTCCACTAAGGTAGGAAGACAAAGAGGGATCTCGCAGTAACAGAGATTGTTCTACCCAGAAAATTGATGAAGGGTTATTTAGTTTAGTTTAAAAATAAAGTACTTTAGAATGCTGAAATGCTATTAGCAACCTGAAGGATGATAGAGCATGTTCCAGTAAAAACCTGGCAGATAATATCCTTTAGCTGAGTCTTTTTTCAAGTAAATACAAGATAGATTGGTCATATTTTCATTTTTAGTTTACATATTCTAGTCTCTGAAGTATTTACTACTTTCCTATGGAAATGTAGCCCATTTCCTTTTCCCATGAAAGGGACCAGAAATTTGTCCTTGTGGCAGCATTTACGTTATAACTATCTGCTTTGCTTAGTTTTGATGTTGAAATTCTGATTCTGTAGATTTCAGTGGTAAGAAAGCAGTTTCTTGTATGTTTCATTGAATAATAGCAATAGCACTTAGACTTATATACCACTTCACAGTGCTTTACAGGCCTCTCTAAGCAGTTTACAGAGTCAGCATATGGCCCCCAATAATCTGGGTCCTCATTTTACCGACCTCAGAAGGATTGACAGCTGAGTCAACCTTGAACCAATCAGTCAGCAGAATTAGCATGCAATACTGCGTTCTAACCACTGCACCATCACAGCTCTAATTTGCTTAGAATGATTGAATGTCACCTGTGGAATAGCTGTCTAATGCAAAAGCAATTAGGCCTTTATAGGAAATATTTAATACAGGTAGTCCTCGATTTACAACAGTTCATTTAGTGACTGTCTGAAGTTACTACCTCACTGAAAAAAAGTGGCTTATGACTGTTTTTCATATTTACGACCATTATAGCATCCCCATGGCCATGTGATCAAAATTTGGATGCTTGGCAACCGCTTCATATTTATGAAAGTTGCAGTGTCCCTGGATCATGTGATCACCTTTTAGGACCTTCCGACAAGTAAAGTCCATGAGGAAAGCCAGATTCACATAAAAATCATATTACTAAGTTAATCACTGCAGTGATTCCCTTAACAACTGTGGCAAGAAAGATCTTTAAATGGGGCAAAATTCACTTACAATTGTTTCACTTAGCAACCAAAATTTTGAACTCAGGTATAGTAAGTCAAGGACTACCTGTGTAAGCTTTGTGTTTATTAAATGAATTTATTAGAATATATGTGTATATTCAAAGACAAATTACATACAGGCAGTCCTCAACTTACAACCTTTCATTCAGTGACCATTTGAAGTTACAATGGCACTCAAAAAACTGATTTATGACCATTTTTCACATTTATGACCATTGAAGCATCCCCATAATCACATGATCAAAATTCAAGCACATAGCAACTGGCATGTATTTATGACAGTTGCACTATCCCAGAATCATTTGATCACCATTTGTAACCTTCTCAGCCAGAAGGTTCTGACAAAGTCAATGGAGGAAGCCAGATTCACTTAACAACTGCAGTGATTGGCTTACAACTGGCCAAAAGGTTGTAAAAGGGGGCAAAACTCATTTAACAACTGCATTGGTTAGCAATGAAAATTTAAGGCTCTGTTGTGGTTGTATGTCCAGGACTACCTACGCATGTACAGCAAGAATTATGAAAGCAAAGTTAATTTAAATGATCATAGGGAAATAGACGGACCAGAGACTTTGAAATAAGGCCAAGGACTGCAAGATAGCCCGTTGGCTTTGCATCTTTTCCTGCCAAAGGTCCTTATTAGCATGAATAAATGATTTAATTCTGCCCACCTCATCTCACCTTATGATGACTTTTGTTCTCTAGCATGAATATCATCTATTTTAAAAAACATTGCCTTATTTAAAACTAAATATAATAGTACTCTCTGACTCTCATTCTTTAGGCTTGTCCTGCTTCAATCACAGCTCTCCTTGATTCTCTGCAAAGGAGGATAAGACAATACATTTAACTTACCTGTGTGAAATGTGAAAATATATGGAATTTTATAAATATCTGATTTAGTGGGATTATCTCTGTGGATTAAGATTTTGTATATCTGAAGACGCTGCAAGATGAACTTGGCCCTCTGGCACAGTTGTATCAGTTTTTCATTCAAAGTTCCCAAAACAGATTGCACATTAGAAAAGTGAGGAAAGCTGTTCAGTCTTGTCTTTGATATCACATTTTCACAAATTAAATACAGATTAAATTGGGAAATGATATAACATTTCCTTTATATATTCTATATTTGTACATGTTTTATTTATTATACAATACAACTTTTAAAAAAGAAGTCCTAATCTGTAATAAATGTGAAAAGCCAACAAATAATCAGGGTTTGTAGTTCTTAACGGGGCAGCCCTCCTTACCATGTAGCCCCTCCCCAGCAGAGCCTTTGCTAATTTGAGATTCATCATTAAGACACAAGTCCACAGTGTTTAACAATACAAAATTTGCTCTTTGGTTTATGTTTAAATCAGACAAAAATGGTGCATCAACAGACTAGTTATCCTCTTTTGACTTATAGTTAAATATTCCAATAGCATAATGGCACTTTTAGACATCACTCTGAAATCAGAAATCATAAGGTTATTTAGCATTCAACCCAAGCATGCAAAATTCCCCTTAGAGTAAATGACACAACTCCTTTTTCTCCCCAAAAGAAAACAAGAGACAGCAATTTTAAAATCAAACTGAATCTATTTGAGAAACTAAACAAATTACATATTTTTTATTTCAACATAATCAGATGAAGGCTTTTAATAAAACAGCCTTGGTTCAGGCTGTATAAATCTCTTCCTTTTAAAGCATCAGCAAAGATGAGGGCAGAAAAGGAAGCAAGAGCCTGAAAGAGGCACCTTACTTTCACAATTGATGCATTAAAAATATAAAGATATATGTTATCATATATATTATCATATATATAACCTTTCATATACTTGAATGATCTCTCCCTTTCCCTCTTCAAAATAGAGCATCTTGTCACAGTGAAAAAATTCCACGTGTGTTCTTTTTTCCTTTCTGTTATATGCCTCCTTTTAGGCAATTATTAACTCCATTTGAACCAAGTGAGCCAGGTATGAACTTTATGCAGTGTTCCCAGTTCATCTGCCCATTTGTAGTACCTATTCTGAACTTGCATTTACTTTTATAAAAGAAGTCTATGCAGAGCTTGGCTCAATGGAAAATCAAAACCACTGCACATTTGAACTAAAAAGATAATGCAGTCAAAGTGATCTAGCCAAGCAAGGCTGCAGTGAGAATTCTATTACCTCTGAATGTGCAAGAAGCCACGTATTTGTGCAAAAGGCAGGATTCTTCCTATTGAAACCTTTTCTACTGCCCTTTCTATACCAAGAGACAAATGCAAACTGATGGCAAGGGAGCCCCTTTACAAATAATAAATGTTCAAGAAGAAAGGAACAAGCAAAGGGGTGATTTCCTGTAAATCTATCAGTGATGTATATATCAGTCTCCCATCCAGAGCAGCAGGTGCTGAAAGCGGTTTGTCTTTGGGCATTGCAGAGGTACCTGCTTTTTTCTGCTATCTGCATGTAGAGTGTGAGAACTTCAAGAACTGTCAACCACCTGATGAGGCAAAGTCACACATGAACCATTGATAAAAGAATCTTGCTTTTCACGTCCTTTCATAAAATAGGTCAGCAAGTCACCTTTGCCTTTGACAAAAATGTGCCCTCGACGCACAAAGCGGAAGCCATACTCTTTCAAGATAAAGTGGGTTTCCTCCACCACCTAAAAAGGGTGAGAGAATACACAGATATAATCAAACCAGCTTATCAACCAAATGTTTCTTTTTAGACTGTTTTGGGTTTTAGGTCAATATTTTACACATTTTTAACTGACCCAAAAGAAATGGACCACAAAGGCTGTGCTATATTGTGGAATGAGGATATGTCGAGCCACATCAAAATGAAAATAAATGAAGAAGTAAAATTCTACAGATATCCATAAATACTACTTTATTGCCACATAAAACCAGGAAAATGTACTCTAAGAATATATGGTTCTATTAAATTATGTTTCATCACTTTAGTTACTTACCTGAAATCACTTCCTGATTTTCAGGAGGGAAGAGTATATCTTTTTTTTACTTGGGACTTTGTTAAAATGCTGCACAACTGACAGTAACACTGCCATTTTTAACAGAGGAGCTTCCTTCCTTTTTGATAGTCTTCAACTTATCTTCTGGAGAATCTTGGAGTTCCTTATCTGTTTATAGCAGTTTCTGAGGGTCAATGATGGCAGACAAGGATTTCTGGGAAGTCAGTTCCCTCACCATCATGACAATTCTTCCTTATCCCTGGGTTCCCCAACTAAGGAACTTTGCCAATATATTCTGATCACCTTCAATCAAAATGACCAGTACACTGACTGCGAATTATAATGGTTGTGTAGTCCATTATATCTGAGTGAACCCAACTGATTGTCTGCTGCTGTGTCTTAAGATCAGATTGTAGTTAAGCCACCAAGTCTGCTGGCATTCAGTGTGACTGGAATATAATTCTTTTTAAATGCCCCCAAGTCCATGATCTGATTTACATAGACTTCTGTTAATCTGCATTGAGATTAATCTGCATTGAGGTGAACTCAGAAACCATTTTAAATAAGTTTCTAGTACCTTTTCAGAACAACCTAATATATAAGAAATAATGAGATTCCATACAATGCTGCTATGCATATTGACCCTACCGTATCCATCTATGGCCACAGTTTCTAACCCTTTCTGCCCTTACTATACAGTAGTAATTAAATCTGGCTTTAATGTGGTTAGAGTCAGAAGTGTCTATAATTACAGTTAACTACCACCATTTTGAGAAACCTTCCTGTTGTTCCCATCAGAGCAGAAGAGTATCCCCACCTGTATATTTCCCATGACACCTGTGGACTCCATCCGGCTTGCCACATTCACAGTGTTCCCCCAAATATCATAGTGAGGTTTACGGGCACCAATCACCCCTGCTAGCACTGCTCCTTTATTCATTCCTGTCAGTACATTATAACAAAAAGAGAAAAGTGAGAAACAAATGCATCAAGTATTCAAAAGTACTTTTCAGTCTTCCTCAGACACAGAATAAGACCACAAGTAGGGAAAGCTAAAATCCCTGATGGATTTGAACAATGATTCAAAGAAATCAGGACACTATTTTTCGCAGTACCCAGTCAAATATCTAGACTCGGGAGCCCAAAAGTATGAGTACAGTAGCATTCTTCCTATTTCTTTGTTGTTCCTCAGATATTAGTATTTAGAAAGGGAACATCTTGGAACATTTGGCTGCTAGATTTTTCCTCTTCTTTTTCCTTTAGGACGTCCTTTAAAGCCATCTAAACTAACAACTATTATCTGGTAATAAGCCTTGTGTAAGCATTCCCTTTGCCCTGAATCGGATATTAATCTATTACAATGTTTCAGTGTAATGCGATTAGTCCCATCTTGCTCATATTCATCACATAGGATACCCCACTTACCTATTCGCAGCATGAAGTTATTGAAGGACTGATAGTTAATGTTCATCAAGGTCTCTTTCATGGCTAAGGCAAAGTCTGCAAGATCTGCCAAATGTTGCCAGCGCTCCTTTTCTGAACGATCTTCCTTCTAGGGAAGGCAAAACACCAAAAGTAAAAATAAAACAAAAAATCAGAAGAGAAACTACTTCTCAAGGTTTTTGAGCCTGGGCTGTCTTATTTTGTTCATATTTTTAATTGTTTTAATGTGTATTAGATTTTTTTGGTAAGCTGCCGAGAATCTGTTGGAATGAGCAGCCATAACAAATTCAAACAAGTCATACCTGATTATTAGGATGTGGCACCTATAACCCTTTAATTAGTTCTGAATATCAGTTCCAATTTTGGATTATTTTGGTTAGATCTGCAATGAGTTATTATTCAGCAGTTATCTAGAGCAGGATCCCAACCTTTGACGCCGCGCCGGTTCCGGCGTCGCTGGGCCGCTTTATTCTTCCGGTGACGTCATCGGTGTTCGATAGCTTGGGGGCTTCACCCGGAAAGCCTCACCAGCGCTGGCCATCTTTTACGAAATGCTTTTTACCAAAAGATGGGGCCCAGCAACCAGCGGGTAAGTCTTGTTCCTCGGCCCGGTACCGGTCCGCGGACCGGCGGTTGGGGACCCCTGATCTAGAGGATCACAGTTTCTCTACCCTTAGACTAGAGAGGCAATTAATTCCATATTAATCAAGGCACTGCAGAAAAAATTGTGCACAGGTAGTTAATTCATCCTTCAATGAGCGGATGGTTCTATTTGTATGGAAGGATGTGATAGTCTGCTCCTTCTCAAGGAGTCACTGCTGAACTCAACAGTTCTGTATAACTTTGATCCTGTCATCCATTCCATTTTGGAGAGAAAGTGGTTGGACTGCAGCTTCAGGTGGCCTTTGAAGCAGCCACCCTGTTCTGTGAGACTAGTACTGAGGTAGCATTGATTGCAGTTAATAATGATGCCTGAGATCGGGACCAGGGCAGGGAAAATGCATCCATCCTGGCCATTCTTGACTTCTTAATAGCTTTAAATACTTTAGTAATTAATCATGGCATTTGACAAGAGCAACGTATGGAGATAGAGTACAAGGTATATTTTGTATAAGTTTTGTTCCTTCATGTCCTGTTCCAGTCAGTGTTGGGACAGAGGAAAAAAACTTTTTTTTTTAACCTTAGGCCCTTATTTTGGAGTATGTCCAAGAAAGTTCAACATATTCTGTTTATCATCTACATAAAGCCTGAAGGAAGTCATCCAATAATAAAGGATTAGGAATCATCAAAACAGTGATATTCATCTATACAGCTCAGTCCCTGGTTGCACAATGATGTCTCGATTTTATGACCATTTTTATGATGAGTTACTATGGTAATTAAGCAAATTCATTTTCTCAAATGTCCAGTTTGGCTGGAAAGCAGCAAAAAAAAGTAAAAAATTGGGGGACACTGCAATCAATCATACATATGACCCAGTTGTCAAGTGCCTTAAATGTGATTATGTGACCATGGGGGGTGTAGATGGATACTTCCACAGTCGTAATTCTTCTGTCTTCACTGCTTACCTTAACAGTGTTGTAACCATTGCTGTTGACATTGGGTGTCACACCAGAAGCTGCCATGTATGTACTGCCAATGGTTTTAATTTTAGTGATGTATCGGAACTGGGGATCATCCAGGAGCTGTGAGAGTCAGAAATACCAATAATTATTGCAAGGATCAATAAATCAGTCAGGAAGGTAGATTTGGGGTGCTATGGAGCTGATCAGAAACGCCAAGGGCCAATTCTTGATCTTACAATGCAATCTTATACATGTAAACCCTATTAATGCAATGTATACCCAGGCACATTTATACAGGACTGCTGTTTTCTCTACCATGTGTGCCTCGTAAAAAATAGCATACAGATGCTCCACACCTCACAAAGCACATAATATAAGCAATAACTTGAAAGATGTATGCTGTCTGTGTATATGCTAGATTTGCATGCTTAAATATTTTAAATTAAGATGCCTAGAGCAAACTGACAAAAATTTATCAATGCAGTAAATGAAGATATGGCGCATTGATATTTACTCCCAAGGCTCAGAAGCACAGATTTTGAATTCACATGATCTTATCTCCTTTTTTTGAAAGGGGGTGGGGGAATTGAGGGGTAAACATTTATGATATAAAGTGCTATTTTCCTAACGTGAAGCATAACTCAAGGATAACTCTTAGAATAAGTAATTGATTTTCTTTGGGCCAACTCATCAAGAGGTTACTTTAGCTATTGATTAAAGATGACTTACCGCATCAAAATCTGAGATTATTTCATTGAGGAAGCGAAGGCACTCAATCCCACCATTGTTTACACTTTCCTCTGTATAGAAGTCAGCAAAGTTGGGGATAGAGGCAAACATAACACCAATTTCATCGTAAGACTGACTATACAACTCCTACACAAGAGGGCAAGAAAGGAGAGGAAATTAAAATAGATAAATGGTGCTACTGTATTCAGACATAATTGCCTCCATGTAATCAATTGTGCAATGCAATATACCCAATCTCATCTCATAATTTTTACATTGTCTTCTGGTTTATAGTACTGCATTCCCTTGAAGGTGGAAACAGCTAGCAGTGCCTTTATCACCTTTGGTTAATAAATCAATTGTATGCCTTCCTGGAAGAAAATTATTTTAATGGTGTTGATTAACACATTGGTTATCTCTAGTCTTGGTAACTATATGATATATACTCTGGAATATACGGAGTTGCCAACATAGGCTTGATTTAATTCTCATTTCTGAATATCAGCCCCTTAACAAAAAAAAATCCTACTTGCATACTGTTTTGTCCATGAACTTCTTGTTTACCAATATGTACCTCATCTCGTTTCTTGGAGCCAAGAAAATGGCGTGCCACATGCTCTGGCAGCATGTTGGTGACAAGAGCCTCATTCCAGCGCCGCATCTCATACACACGCTCCTTCTGGCTATGAACATCAATCTTCCATAAGAATAAAGTCCTAGCCAACTTTTCTACCTGCAATGGGGGAGGAAGAGGGAAGAAATGTCACATTAATAATGTAGTCCAAAATCCCACATTAAAATTTGATATTGTCTTTTATTCCTCGATGATACTAAAAAGCTATGTCATTACCAAGTTGAATCATTCATATACTGAATGAATCTTTTTTTTTTGAATTTTTTTATTGATTTTTAAAAACAAACATAAACAAACAAAACATAAAACATAAAAACATAAAACATCTTTTTTGAAAGCAGCTTGATCCCAGGTTACATCTCTTCGTACAGACACAAATTCAAGTTCATGCTCATTTTTATATACCATTCCATATCTTATTATCATTCTACATTTTCTATATAGCTTCTCCCCTCTTTTAACTTTCTTAATTTTTTTTAAATTTATTTCATCTCAATTCAGATCATTATACTTATATTCTTTGTCCTGTTTCAGCTGTTTATTATCTTTTCTCATTAAACAAAATTTCTCCTGTAATCACTGATTGGAGTATGACGCCTTTATATCTTTCCCCTAAAATTATAACACTTAATATAATACCTAACTTCCATTCGAATTCTGCTTAATACATTCTAAAGCTACACACTATATTTTAAAAAAGAAAAAATTATGAATATATAATTAAAACAACAATCCATACCAATTCAATTCTATCGTTAATATTAATATTCATTTAAATCTTAAACATTTTACACATTACTTTTCAAATAGGTATCATGCTTCTATGGGAACACTTATAAACTTTCCATAGTTACTTCCCCCCCCCCCCACTTCACTTATATTTTAAAACATTGTGTAATTAAAATATTCCCATTCCTTCCTAATTCAATTCTCTCATTTATTTCATTTCATTTATTTTGTTCACAAAAGTTTCACTGAATCACACTGACTATTTTATCCCACTTTTTAATAATATGTTGTTTCCAATTTTCTAACATTATTTCTAAAACAAATATAACAATACAATCTTATGTACCTTTGCAGAATCGCTTTTTCAGTTAAATTTTTACCCATTATCTCTGAATAAGTCCTGTTTCTTTACATCTTTCTCCAAACTTTTGTAGCTTCTCTTCCCTTCCTTACTCCCTTGCTTCTTCTCTCTGCCCTTTTTACCCCCTTGTCTCTCCACCTCCATTTCCTTCTTCTGTGTTCCCCTTTTCTGTTGCTTTCTTACATTATATCCACTTTTCACCTTGTTTTTCCCTTTTTTGGTTGTTTTTTTAGGTCTTAAATTCTCCATTCTCTTTCCCCACTTTCCCCTTTCTTCCCCAGATAAAGTTACTTGTTCATTAAATATGGCTTCTTCTTTGTCCCAATCTTCTTGTTGCACAGTCTTTTCTTGTAGTTTCTCGTAGGTACAGATCGCCATTTCTAAGAATTGAAAAAACTGAGCCAAAAGAGCCCTTCCCTTCTTGTTCCTCTTCTTTATATTTTTTAAATTCCATTTTCAGTTCATCCACAAGTGATGCCATTGTAAAGTTTTTTTAAACAACACCCAATTGTTTTTAATCATTCAAATATAGTTTCTAGAAGTCCCAAAGTCACCAAGCAATCCAAATACACACAAGCTGTTTCTTTTAACACTTTCTTCTTTTTTTGGGAGTGATGTATCTTTTATAAAATTTAAATTCCAGGATACCTTAGTTGTTGCTTCTTATCCCGGTCAGCCAAAACTTTCACTTCTTAACTTCCTCCTGCCCTTTCTTTTCCGGATGACTGCTTCTTTGAGGCGGCCATTTCTGACTGCCACTCTTACCGCCTTTGGGAAAGGGAGTTTAGCCAGCTGAGGAGGAAATATGCGGCTTTCCTCGACCCTTCTGGGATCTCCCCCCTCTTCACCACCTCTATGGGGTGGCTTAGCCCCAAAGCCAGCTGGCTCGGGGCGCTCCAGAGGCGAGCCCAGGCAGAAACCGCGCACAATCGCGGATTCCTGCCTGCCACCGAAGCCCTGCAAACCGGAAGTTCATTCTGAATGAATCTTATTATCTGATGACAAAAAAGTACATATGTACAGAAATATGTTCTATATTTATATATTTAATATATGTTCTAACCAAGAACAGGAACACTTTTTATGTGGGTTTTTTTTTTCTGAAGCAGTGGAATCCAGAACTGTTAGTTTTCAAAAAAAAAAAAAAAGTTGACACAGTTTATAGGAACAGAGACATCTGCCATTTGAGCTGTCCTCCGATTTGACTGGAAAGATTGCAGATTTATTAATGTAAAGGCAAGCTATGATAGATAAGGCACCCTAAAATGCTAAAATTCTGAAAAATACAGAAATACGATTACCTTAAGAGAATTTGATGGCAAACTGAGCTTCCAAGGTACCAACTGCCTAAAATAAGAAATTTAGTAAACTACTCACATGACGTGAGAAATAGTAGAAACTGAGCATCATCACCAAGATCATCACTGTCATGGAATATTTTGATGGAACTAATGAGATCCTGCAAGCAAATGAACAAGATTCACAGTTAGAAAATTTGAAAGGGTGAACTACATGTTCAGCCAAGTCATGAGATCAAGATCTTCCTGAAATCTTCACTTCAGTCTGTAAGTGGAAAGATCTATATAGAAAACAAGCACACAAGGAAAAGCAGGTCTGTCAGCTTGAGCTCTACACATAGACATACTTGAAAGAACATGCATATAGAATTGGACTGCCACATTTATAATGAGAGCACAGGTAATCTTCAATTTTAAATTGTAATGGAGCCTGGAATTTCCGATACGTCATGACAGTTGTAAGTCAAAGCACTTATGTGACAGATTCAATTTTACAACTATTTTGTAGCGATTGTAAAGCAAATGCCACATTTTTAAGTAACTCCAATGTCCACCAGTTTCCTGCAAAAAGTGTCATAAATCATAGTCACATGACTGCAGGACACTGCAAAAGATCATAAATATGAACCAGTTGCCAAGAGCCCAAATTGTGATCACACGGGATGGAAAGTTTGGAATTTCAAATGTGGGTTATAACTACCTTTTGGGAGGGGGAGGGTTGTTAGGAATATGAGTCACCTAACAGCTATTTGGGTTGGACAATATATAAACCAGGATAGACATTTTTATACTGTCTCTTTAAGAGAATCATAAAAGTGTAATTGGGTGTGGTTTCTAAAATGGCAATAAGATGGAGCCAGAAACCTGGGTTGTTTAGTCTTAGTCTCAGAAGAGAGTGTGTCTCAGTGAGTCTCTGTTTCCTTCTGTTGGAGAGTTTTGCCGTTCCTGTATTGACTGTTATTCTTGGATTTGATGTAAGTCTGATACTGAACTGTTTTTGACACTGGACTTTGTTATTGGATTATCCCTGGACTAAAAACTGACTGATCTTACCTGTGAATGATTTTGGACTGTGTTTGAGATTTGCTTAAAGTTTCTGGAATTAAAAATCTACATTTACTGTACAGTGTATCTGTGTGCTGTGTACGTATTATTCAAACACTTCTCTCAAATACGTCTCCCTGCATGCGCTCATTCTCCTAACAGGGAATTACCTCAACAAGGGTCCTTAATTTTGAATGGTCACTAAGCAACCAGTTATAAGTTAAGAATTAGCTGTAGTCTTAGAAAGAATATCTGACATGTTAATACAGCTGAATATAGTGTGCAACTCAGTTCTAACTTCATTCAACAAGCAAAGAAAGGTTGTGGAAACTTAGGAGTATTTTATGTATAGTTTCATTGCAAGTGCTGTCCAAAGGAAAAAAATGCATTGGAGGGAGCAGAAGACAAAACAAGTTTTTAGGATTCTCTGCATCCAAAGCTAATCTTCCTGAATTCATAGAACAAAACTTTGCTACCTTACTCTCCCTCTTTCTTCCATATTCTTTATTTAAAAATCCCAGGCTTTGGAACCACAGGTTCTTCATGTTGGAACCCACCTCTACATATAGACTGGGTGAAACCAGGCTCAATAGCAGTAACTGTGAGAGGGATCTTGGAGTCTTAGTGGAGAACCAGCTAAATATGAGCCAGCAGTGTGCAGCCGCCGCCAAAAAAGCTAATGCAATCCTAAATTGCATTAACAGAGGGATACAATCAAGATCAAGTGAGATACTAATACCACTCTATAAAGCCTTAGTAAAACCACACCTAGAGTCCTGCATCCAGTTTTGCTCACCACATTATAAAAAAGATGTTGAGACTCTATAAAAAGTACAGAGAAGATCAACCAGGATGATTAGGGGACTGGAGACTAAAACATATGAAGA
This sequence comes from Notechis scutatus, assembly GCF_049901735.1. NCBI lineage: Eukaryota > Metazoa > Chordata > Lepidosauria > Squamata > Elapidae > Notechis > Notechis scutatus. The sequence goes on from NC_142009.1 coordinate 29,576,748, forward strand.
ATGGTTACAGGAACTGGGCATGGCTAATCTAGTAAAGAGAAAGACCAGGGGAGACATGATAGAGGTCTTCCAATATTTGAGGGGCTGCCACAGAGAGGAAGGGGTCAAGCTATTTTCTAAAGCGCCTGTAGGCCAAATAAGGAATAATGGATAGAAACTGAACAAGGAGAGAATTAACCTGGAAATAAGGAGAAACTTTCTGACAGTGAGAACAATCAACCAATGGAACAGTTTGCCCTCGGAAGTTGTTGGAGCGCCATCACTTGAGACTTTCAAGAAGAGATTGGATTGCCATTTGTCAGAAATGGTGTAGGGTCTCCCACTTGGGTGGGGGTTGGACTAGATGACCTACAAGGTCCCTTCCAACTCTGATTATCTGTTAGCTGTTATATATGTAATTGAATTGAATGCACTTTCTTTTACTATCTACCTGTTGTATTTTTATCCTCTCTTTTGGCAACTCAAGATGGAACATAGACAACTTCCTCTAAGACAACAATCCTGTAAAGAAGTTTGGACTTAGTGAGCAGCTAACCCAAAGTGACTCTGAAATTCCATGGTTCCTAGTTCATAACCTTTAACCACCTCACCAACAAACTAGTATCTTCACTTCTTGTAAGCTTCTTCAATGAAATTTATTATATAAATCACTTAATCTATGGAGTCTCTTCATGTTACTCTGTAAGTTCGACATCTATTGGTAATGTGACATACATTAAAATTAGTTAAATAATTTAAGAGAGCAATGAATACCAAAAGTAACAAAAAAGTGAATGAATTATTATTAACCTCTTCACTTCAGATATGGCCTAAGCCCAATATTACCCTGAACACCTTCCTATGACATTTTTGACCTCAAAAAAGCTTCTTACGTGTTCTCCTGGAATCGCTCCTGATCGTATTTGTCGAAGATCTGTTGCCAGGCCATAATGTTGACCACTCCCACTGCCCCTGTGATCATCACCATCAGAGTGAGCTTGACCATGTGGCTGACTTGCACCAGCATTATAGTTGCAATCAGTGCCAACACTGCTATGTAGCTGTAGTATTTGGGATTCTCAACACAACCACCCGGAAGCACTGCTGAAACTGTATCATTGACAGTGGTGTAATACTGCTGGCAGCTGAGCTGTTGAAACAAAAGAAGAGCGGTTAGGCTGTCCTCTGTTTTCAACACCCTTATTTTCCAGTGAAGAAAAAAAAATCCTTCTAACTAAAAGTGTAATAACTGGAGAACTATAAGATACTAGCACATGGATACAGAAAACATTAAATCTCTTGTGATCATCTAGATTTTTCCAATAGACAAATGCTATGCCTACATACCCCACCCTATGGCAAATCTTTGGTCACTCCTTAGGTGCTATATATAATACACATAAGCACTAATCATGTCATTTAGTTTCACTAATTGTCACATCCTGTTGTAGGGGCAATTATCCCTATTTCTGTTTGTAAAATACATCACTGAACAGTCTACATTTCTAGCCCACAGCTTGGTTAATGAACTCTACCCTGGTTTATTCACTTGTGATTCAGCAAAACTCTGAAAACATGTTTTGTGTTTGCTCTAATTTCTTGCAGTGTGTGTCCCTGTACTCAGACAACTAAATCTAGTGTAGAACACATATGTTTAATATTTTAAGTTACAGCCTCTCTTTCCCCTTCAACCCTTTATTTTTAGACTACATTTATTGCTGGGGGGGTGGAGGTTTCTGAAATCATGTAACTTCATACCCTAACAAGTTGAACTGGATTCATAATACCCACTGTAAAACAATCAGCAACAATAACTAATGCATCATATGCAATGCAGTATTTAGTAGTAGAGTGGTAGACAGAACAACAGAAAAAAGATTTAGGTGTGCTCACAGCAGGTGACTGCAAAATGAGTATAAACACTAGTTAGGCATCTATGAAGGCAAATAAAATTCCGGGGTGGATCACTAGAGGATTACCAGCGGGAAAAAGGATGTCCTAATCCAGGGTTGTCAAACTCATGTCATCACGTGACGTATTGCAACTTCCCGCCCCCCATGCTAAAACGGGAGTCATCGTGGCCAGAGCATAGCACATCCGGGCCGCAAATCTGACACCCCTGTCCTAGTCCCATTGTATAGGGCTTTAGTCGGGGCCCCATTTGGAAAACTATCCAGTTCTGGAGACCTCACTTTAAAAAGATATTGATAAGATTGAGTGAGTTCAGAGATGGGCAACAAAAATGGGGCAAGGTCTTAGGAGCAAAGCATTTGATAATCACATGACTACCGTTCAACAAAAATTATTTTTTTTAAAAAAAAAGATAATTAAAAAAAATAAATGTAAACAAAAGCAAAAACAACAAAAAAACCTCTCAAATACAGAGTTGATGGACCACTAAGTCTTTCTGCTGTCAGTTTTCTGTTTTTTTCTATGCATCCAACTCCTTCCCATTTGATCTATCAAAACAGTCTGTGCAAGCTCAATATGCATTACATGAAAAAAACCACCATATCACCCAAAAGGGCCTTTTAAACCATCAAAGGATAAAAATAAAATCACCACATGGCAATCTGAAGATTTGTCTAATTGATTTTTAAACCTTGGATGTTTTCTGATGGATTAACAAAACCTGGAGTGATCCTCCTTAGCAAGACTCCATTATCAACACTCCATTCCAAACATGGCCAGCAATGGATAAGAGAAGGAAAAGGCACTGCAGTAAATAATCCTTGTGCCATTTATTTTTTCAGAGAGACAGAAAGAAAAAGAAAAAAACAGCCTTCGTTCTTTTCCTCCACCCCTTTTGGAAACCTCATCCAAGTTTGCCAGCCTGGAAATAGCAGTATTTCCATATCAGTTTTAGCACAGAAGAGCTCAAGGTCTGGCCAATTATTAACAGGTACTAAAAATAATCAACTGCAGCTGGCTTTTTACTAATTTCCCTTAATGATTTCCACTGTACAACTCTTTATACACTTATCAACTCAGCCAGAAAAGAAGTTCACAGCAGGTGTCAATCACACGTCATGCTAAATGGTTTAGAGAGCTAGCTTCACTATTTCCTCCTACTTGGACCACTGGAAAGTAGAACTGGAGAAAGGACCATGGTTTTGATGTTTCAAGGTTGTTGTTTTTAATTTGCTTGGAATCTTAGAGAATTAATGAGGAGGGAGCAAAATATAAACATTAATCCTTTCTATTATCTATTAATTAAAATCTATTTTAATACTTTCTTAATTTTTTCTCACCTCCAGCTAGAAAGCTAGCAGGATGTAATGACATTAAGAAAGAAAAAATATTTTTTTTCAATCTTTGCTTACCATATCTACAATGTCAGCCATGGTTAGGATGAAAATGGCAGACATGGCCCAGGTGTTCCTGGCCCAACGAGTTCTGTCAATCCATGTGGAAAAAGACACGAGCTTTTTAGGGAAAACCTGTATTAATAAAAATGCATTATTTTGTTATTTAAATTTATTATAGCACTAATGTAACCCAGCACTAGGACAATAAGGAACACGTTAATTTCCTATGGGGAACAGGAATGGAATAAAGACAGTAACAACACCATTTTTGTATACAAAAAAAAATTGGCCTCAGTCCATAGCATCTTTAGCCATCTCCCTCTTAACAATTAATTGCATTTTCTAGAGTCATTCATTCATTGTTGTCCCAAATTCTGCCCAAAATAAGAGTCACAAGGAAAGACTTCATAGCATTTCAGTAATGGCTGGGTGGTGCTATGAAGACACTATAAATTATTAGCAGAAAAATATCCTCAGTGCCTTTTTACCACCCCGGAACTCCTGCCAGTTATAACAATTGATGATACTGTTTTCTAGATTTTGAGAAGAGAAACATAAAAAAGGAAAACTGCAATCCTTCCAAAATAAGACTATCAAACACACTGATCCTATCCATATAAACCACTGTAACTTTTTTAAAAAACTTAAGCAGTGGGCTATTTTTTCTATGGGGGGGGCTTAAGGGGTAAAATGGATGCCTTAAGCTGCTGCAAGGGAAATTTTCATTTTTGTCTCTTAAGTCCCCTCAGTTAAAACAAGCACAAAAGCTGCCCAGCAAATATGGCTGTGTCTACTCAAACTGACTTCACAATGGCACCATCCACAATCAAGATGGAAAGTCATAGAGTTGAAAATATATAAACACTTCCATACACACAATAAGAAATATAGGAGTTCTACTATTATAGCTTAAATGGAACTTGAAATAAGAAATATTTTCATAGAAACACAAATATTTCTGGTAGTATGGTGATAAAACTTTTATTTGGCATTGAAGAATGACAAAGGGTGAGATTCCTACAACAGTTAACAATTGTATGTTTTGGAGATCTTACCCTGGGAAAGATGGCAGCAAGTGAACAAAGAGTCAAGATGAGTAGAAGGATTTCGCCAACAACAAATGTCACATAATTTGCCAGCAGCCTGCAGCAGAATAGGAAATTAAAAAAAGAAACCACCAGATATAAAGAAGATCAAAGATCAGTATTTTGTTCTGATTGAAGAGGCAGTCAAATTCTCTGTTATAAAAGAATATTTTTGCACATAATTTTTGGCATTATTTTATATAATTGTTTCATTCTTCTTGCTTGCCACTTATTCCTGAAGGTTCTGGGCAGATAAGACTGACATAAAAATTACTGATTCTTCCCCCCCCCAACATACAACCCTAAATATATATTAAAACACCAACAATATAAAAATGAAAAAAATGTATGTAAATATATGTCTGCAATCACCACCTTCATGTGCCCACACACCCTCTTTCTGGACAGGACTAAACAAGTCTTCATAATTGTCTTAAAGCCCAAGAGACAAGAAGCTGACCAAATTTTTGCCAAAAGGGTTTCAAAAGAGTAGGGGCAGGTACTAAAAACACCAATTTCCAAGTAACAATCCCATAGGATCTGGAGAAAGTTGCTCCTATTTAATCTAGCTTAATGGACAGACACAAGAACAGTGGGAATATTCATTCACAAGCCAATGACCAGACAAATGTGGCTTAAGCCCATTTCAAGGAACAAACTAATAAAATGTCCCCTAATTCACATGACGGGATGGAGAAGGGAAGCATATTCAGACTTGCAAGATTCAATTAACTATTCTAATAAAAGTAGCTTTACGCCTATATGATGTTGGTTGTTTCTTCATCTGGTTTACCCTAGAGGGGTGACAGCTGCATTCTGCACTAGCTATAGCTTGCATGTAGAGAATTTTATAGGAATCCCAGTGGGAGGTGACTGACCAGGTCTTTTTGAGCCAACATTGCTTGTAATGAATAAAAAATGAACAAAAATCCTCCTAGTCCCAGTTATTATCTGCTCTTCAAACAGAAGCTGTGAGTCTTGGAATTTCCTAAATTTCAGGCCTCTGAGCTAAAAAGAATGTTCCTCAGTCATACGATCATGATCTGGGCACTTGGCAACCGGCTCACATTTACAATGGTTGCAGCATCCTAGGATTACATGATCACCATATACAACCTTCCCAACCAATTTCCCACAACCCAAATGGATAAGATGTTGTTTTTTTTTTTTTTGCTTAACTGCAGCAAAAAGATTGTAAAATTGGGTGTAGTCACATGATGCCTCATTTAATAATGAATTTTTCAGTCCCAATTGTGATCGTAAGTCAAGGACAACCTGTATTCTAACAACCCTGTTTGAAAAACGCACAGCTTCACAGATCTAGCTGTACTAACCGTGGATCAATGAAGATTTCCACCATAGCAGTAAAGAACAGGACCACACATGAACAGCTGAAAGCAGCCCCGCTCTGCTTCTCCTTTTCCACAGAGTAACGTGTCTCCATCTCAGGATCAATGAAACGCATGGATAGGCGATAGGTGGACCTGCCTTTTAGCCTGTCAGATATTTAGAACATGTTAGATATTTAGGATCCTCATCTAGGATGTATGGGATTTTTAGAATAGTAGTAAAATAATAAGCTCTCAGTCTAGTTTCACTGAGACTTCAAGAAAAATCATTATGTCTTTAACTGCCTACCATTTGGGGGGAAATATTCTGCTTGTGGACTTCCAAGGGCATCTTATTTAGCCTTAGGAGAACGTTGACTAGAAGGGCCTTTATTCTGATCCTGCATGGGTTTTTTGAACTCGTATCTTAGCAAATAGAAAGCTGCCTCATTCCAGATGAGAATGGCCAACTATCTCAGTTCTGGCATTATCTTTTTGAGGCCTCAGGAACAAAGCAGCTGTTCTGATCACTGTTACTTGTGAGGCTGCACTTGGTATGCCCCTAAGAAATTCTTTAAAATCCGCCTAGATGCTATTTAAGTCCTCATTTTATTTTGAAAAAATCCCTTATCAGCTTAAATCATGATTGAAAAGTCAGCTGGCTATGCTGTGGATGGCTTGTTCTTCAGTTTTATATAAGCATATGAGAATTAAAAGGATGTTACATTCTTTAAATGCTGTGTGAAGCTATAAATAAATAAATGAATAAATAAACATACAAACAAATAAATAAATAAATAAATGTTTATATTACAGAGACAACTAGATGATGGAAATAATTTCTGAACTAAGTAAATCAACCCAGTGATTTTCTGGATAGGGGTCTAACAGAATAAATTCACAAACATAACAAAGATAAATTGCAGCTTGAATTGTAGGATAGAGAAAAAATAGAAAGTAAATACAATAATAAAAACAACTAAAATTATTTTATTAACAATACAAAATAGCAACCAAAGCAGGACAAGGACATAAACAAGGACCTAAATTATGGTGAAAGTCTGAAATCACAGCAGTGGTGGACATTGTTGAGAATAAGTGTTATAGTCAAACTGGTAGAGGAAGAGAGAAACATTGGAATGGAGCAAAAAGCACACAATTAGCTCTAAGATGAAAGAAAAGACACATACGCCTGGATAGATTCCCTCTCCAGCAAGGCCTCATTAAGCAATTCATTGAGTTCCTGCTCATTTTCTGAAGCATCCACCACTCTCTCTGCTAAGTCACGTAAGCGAAGACGCCTTCGAGGGTTGGGAAAGGAAGGATTCACTACCTGGATAGAAAAGAAGGCAAATAAAAAGTTGTATTTCACTTTCTGCTGAAATTTAATTAAACAAGAATTTGTTTTTAAAAAAGCACAATTTTATTTATTTGTCTGTTAAATTTATTTGTTGCCTATCTTGCAGTGCAGGGTGACTCTGAGCGCTTCTTTATACCAAGTAGACTGATGGGTTTGTTCTTTGCTACCTCGTCTATTTCCCCATTCCCACCCCATCCATCCAGATTTCAGATTCAGATTAACAGAGTTGGAAGTGACCTTGTAGGTCATCTAGTCAACCCCTCTGCCCAAGCAGGAGATCTTACACCATTTCTGACAAATGGCAGTCAAATCTCTTCTTGAAAGCCTCCAGTGATGGTGCTCCCACAATTTCTGAGGGCAAGCTGTTCCATTGGTTGATTGTTCTCACTGTCTTAAAATTTCTCATTTCTAGTTTGAATCTCTCCTTGATCAGTTTCCATTCATTATTCCTTGTCTGGCCTTCAGGTGCCTTGGAAAAATAGCTTGATCCCTTCCTCTCTATGGCAGCCCCTCAGATATTGGTACACTGCTATCATGCCTCCCCTGATCCTTCTCTTCACTAAACTAGCCATGCCCAGTTCCTGTGGTTCTCTTCCTTCCCAGCCTAACTTCATCTCTATTTTTGAGCATGTGGATAGTTTTACAAAAAAAAAAAAGTTACTTACCATCCAATAAAAACATGCAATTTTCCATTTATTTTTTAAATTAAAATAACTCTTTAAAAACAAGGAACAAGGAAGGGAATGATAGTCATGTTGCCACACATGGATGACACACCAGGGACATAAGCAAAAGATATACAAAAAAGAATTGTATGATGTGTTCTGTTGAAATAGTCAGCTGAAATTAACTATTGGAAATATTGTGTGCATTTCTCAACTTTCTACTTAGATTTGGACACTTGGATGCCATTCACTTACCGACACTGCTATTTTTACTTGAATTACTACTATTTTTATTGCAGTTGTAGCTGGAGCATATACTTCTGAATGCTTAATTTGACATATTCTCCCTTGTGTGTGTCACTTTTGTCACTGTGTTGCAATTTTATACATACACACCACACACACTTTTTTTTCTGTGCAATGTCCAAAGAAAATATCTTTGCAATATTTTCTGATCTTGGAAGAGATGCCACTCAAGTTTTTTAATGTATTATACAAACTAATAAATACAAAATTTAGAAAACATTAAATACCAACTCCATTCAAAGGTGTTGTTGAAAAGGCAACTGGTATACCAAGAAAGTCCAGTTGTCTTTTCAACAGCATCTTTGGGACAATCATGAGCAGGATGACTGAGACTCTCCATAGATATCAACTCTACTACAAATACAAAGAGTACAGCAATAAAGAAAATGGAAAGAGACTAGAAATCACATTAGCATATCATGTCAAAGTCATCTTCTTTGTCCCAAAGACTAATTAAAATGTTAGCAAACAATACATATCAGCAATATTGCAGCAAATCAAGCATACAATTCTACTTCCAGTTATATATAATAACCCCTTTAGCCAATCTTTGCCTTCAAATCCACCATTCTATTGCTTGATAGATTTCAATCCTGGGAATATACTGAAGAACATCATATATATCCTTAGCAGTTGACCTAGAGTCACTTTAACATCTTGTTAATATTACCCAAAATGCCACAAAACTAGGACAAGTTCAAACCAAGTAGACTAAAGGATCAACTGTGTAATAGCTGAAATAGCAGGGTATGCAACCTATATTAAGGCTTCAATTATACATTAAGTGAATTTAGTGCTTAGTGTATACTTGCTTGATCACTTAGCAAGTATACACTGGAGTACTTAGCAATTTTACATTGGATTACTCTTATTTTAAAAACACAGGGAACTAATTCCATGGTGTTTAAGACAAACCGTCATTGATATAACTCAGCTGTAAAAGCACGCCGGGGGGGGGGGGGGGGGGGGGGGGGGGGGGGGGGGGGGGGGGGGGGGGGGGGGGGGGGGGGGGGGGGGGGGGGGGGGGGGGGGTCTCTGCATGCAAATAGTTTCTTACTATTCCCTAGGCCTAGGAGAAGTGTAACAGATGGCACAAGTCAACAAACTTGACTGAACTTTATACCAATCCTCATCAGAGGCCTAAAGACAGGCAAGTACTTATTAGAGGGCTTCTTGACACAACTCTCTCATGTTTGGAACTTTATTACAAAATTAATCTGATATTCAATGTCTTTTGTTTATTCTCCCTCCCGCACAACCTGCACCCATGAAAATGTTTTTGTTTTAATGCTGGATTTACTGCTCTTAAGCTTCCTGTTAGTTTTTATTACCTGGTTAAGGTCAACTGGTTATTGATTCCATTTTCATTTTTTAAAGATTTTATTTTTCAAAAGCATTTTAAAATGTTCATTACCCTAGAAGGATTTTAGTAATGATCACTTTTCTATCCACAAACCCCTTCCCCAATCTATGCACGTGCAAATATACATAATTTTTATGTCTATGGAGATTCTCAGTCATCCAGGTCATGGTTGTCCCAAAGGTGCTTTTTTAAGAGGCAACTGGACTTTCTGGTTTTTTTCTGAAGACGTTTCTGTTCTCAACCAAGAAACTTCATCAGCTCTTCTTCACCTCAGAACTAAAAAAGTTTCTTGGATGAGAAGTGAAACATCTTCAAAGAAAAACCAGAAAAACCAGTTGCCTCTTGAAAAAGTACCTTTGGGACATAATTTTTATGTATTACACATAAGCAGCTTTTCTTGGAACACATTTCAAGGAAGAGTTTATTTATCTTTCTCTATCCGATCTGCCCCTTTACCCTAGTATCTGATTCTTCTGCCTCATCTGGGGTTGTGCAGGTTGTATTAATGCTCCCATTGCATTCTTTGGTGTTGATCAACTGAGGTGAGTTCCCATGGGAGGATGAGACAGATAACTTCTGTAATATGAAACAAAAAGAAACAGAACAATAAAAGAAACAGAACAATGCATATAAGGCTAGGTTATCTAAATTAAGTATCCAAAAGGAGAGTTAGGCCTCTTGTCACAATGTTCTTCTTTAAATGCAGAGAAGTCCCAGTCAAAAGAACTTTTGTGTTAGAAAGAACATCCAAGTGCTTAGAATAGCCAATAGCAGCAGAAGTATCAAGATAATCAATCTGAATTAAAATCAAGCATCCATCTGACATAGTATCATGATGAAGCTAAAAGGACAAAGATAGATGAGAGCATGTTCTTCTCTTTCCTCTGATCCTAACGAAGCTGATATATAATGCCATTCTTTTCAAAGAACCCAGTGAAAGGAATACTCACCACCCCATTGATCCCATTCTTGAGTGCCTGCTTCGGTACTATTATGAGGTAGGTGGTAATCCCCTTTTCCAATAGGTATTCACATCGTGACCCACCATCTCCTGGTTCCACCTCAAATTCTCCTTTTAAGCAGTTCAAGGTGCTCTGAGAAATGTGTACACGCCTAAAAGGACCACAGAAAATGCAGTCAGCCTTAATAAAGGTGAAAAATGTGACAGCTGTTGAAGAAAAGATTGGAGAGAAGTCCAGAATTTCAAGGGCTTTCAGAATTAACACAGAATATACTACTGTCCTGAAATAAATAGAAAGTATTTTTCAGTATAACATCCCTGATAAATTTTTATTAAGAATTTTTATTCTAATAGTAAAATCTATACTAGCTAAACTGAAAGAAAGAAAGAAAGAAAGAAAGAAAGAAAGAAAGAAAGAAAGAAAGAAAGAAAGAAAGAAAGAAAGAAAGAAAGAAAGAAAGAAAGAAAGAAAGGAAAAAGTGCAAGGAAAAAGAAAAAGGAGAAATAATAAAGAGACAAGAAATATACAAAGAAATTCCTTCCAAATTTCACCACCAGTAACACATTTAGAGAGACTTCATCACTTCCAGAGTTACAATTATCTCTTCATCTATCATTCAGTCCATATCTATAGAGAAATCCATAAAACAGTATTTTCAATTTTGGTGTCAGCAGGAAAAGGCTGCCAGTAAAAGGCTGCCAGTAGTATGTAACAACGTATCTTCTTTTAATTTTACTACCAGTTCTGTGGGTGTGGCTTGGTGGGCATGGCAGGAGAAGGATACTGCAAAAAAACCTGCTGAATACCACCTCTGCTTTAACCTTTTTAGACTTTTTAGATGTTTTTTGTGTCATATATGTGTGTGTATCTGGGTATATCTATAATGGTGATGTTTTGAGAACTGAATGCAATGAAATTTAATTTTAATGTATTAGTGTACATTTAAAGCAACAATAAAGTTTCTATTCTATTCTTTTCTATTTTAACCTTGATCAAATACACAATTTTATATTTCTTCCTTTTACTTCTAATAGTCTCAGTATTAGTTCATTCAAAGATTTTCATAGGATTTGATTTCTCTTCATTTCTTCTTTATCTGTCAGTCCTCCTAGGTAAACCAGGCAGGAAAACATGACAAGATGAACTAATTCTACTTTGCTATAAGGCTATATTAACAGAATCCTCCAAGTCTGAAAGTACAAACTTTCCACTGTCACTTTTAACTGCTTCATCCATTAAGGTGGGTCGTTCTTTTCTGACTATGAAGTTCTAATTGTCTAATTGTTTCCTAGCCAGTATCTCTTCCACTCACATAGTGGAATGTATAAATGACACCCACAAATCTCACTCATTTTCCCATCACAAAGAATTTTTCAGGTCTTTAATAAACCTCTTTTATAAATCCCATAAGAAAAAAAAATATCCAGGTGACTTTCTTGGTTTTTCATTTATATTTCCATTTTGACTTTTAAAACATTAGCAGGGTTTTGTTTTTGTTTTTATATATTCAGTGAGACATCCATTTCCGTCATTTTTTAGCCTGCCATTTGTAAATCCCCTTTCAGTACCATTTCTATTTTGTCAGATAAAGTTGTTCCATTTCTATCATTTCTTCAGTAATATCTTTTTGACGTCTATTCATAGAGTCAAACATCATGACTGACACTGTTGATATTATAGCCGCTAATTTCTGGTTACATTCTTCAAAAGTCTCCTTTAATATTTTCAATGTTACACAACATTTTGCATTATTTTGTAGGTCCAGTTAACTAACACAGAATGGGAGCTTTATTTTTATCCCTCAGCTGAGAGTCTTGTCCTTTCTAGTGTCCAATTTTTTAAAAATTACTTATCTTTGTTATATCTTGCAATCTTACTTGTTTATTTAAATTATTTAAATTCTTAAGCTTATGATTAATTATTTTTTTCATTCAGGGGTGAAAAAGAAATCACCTAGTACTTTCAAACTTAACAAGAAGTTAATAAGTAAATAAGCAATTTGTGAAAGTGATTAGAAAGTAAAATTAGCAAACTTAGTATTCTTTAAAAGGTGCTGACCATGGTTGTAAGCAAGATGGCTATTCCCATCGTCTCCTAACATTCACACTGATGGGAGACTGCTATCCTGTACTGGTACAGAGCAGCCACCTAGAGCAAAAATGGGCAATCTTCCATCCTCTCCTTTTCCAGAGAGGTTCCAAGGAACCTGTCTACTCACCAGTTCCTTGGTTTTTGTTACAGTCATCAGTTCTGCTTTCGCAGAGACATCTTCAGTCCATCATTCCTTCCCCTGAAGCCCACAATAGTATATTATCACGCACTATCTTTCCCAAGTTTTATGACACCATTTTCAAAATAAGCAACAACTGGATACTGCCTCAGCGCACACAAATATCACAGCTTCACAAACTACAAACTCCTCACTGTCTGCACTACCAGAAATCAACGCTAGGAAGTGTTGCTTTTCATTTGTACTACCGGTGCTTTGGAATAGTTTCCTAACCAAGGACAGACCAACCACTTCCTCAATGGCTTAATTTTCTTAATTTCATTTTTGTAGTTTTATCTGGTTTTCATTTTTATGTTTGTTTTACATTTTGTTTGTGTTGTTATTTTAGAGCTGGGCTTTGGTTGTGCTTGTGGCTTATTGGCACATATGTTACCAAACTGAACAGTAGAATATTTATTGTTAGTAGGGAATGTGCATGCAATATGAATATAATTAAGGTTAGTTTATAACTCGCTTTCTCTCCATTTTGAAAAGCATAAATGAATGCACATATGGATTTTAATCCCTGCAATATTAATGCAAAAAAACAATAAAGAACCTTGCTGAAAGGGCATAGGCAATCTAAATCCAATCAGACTGAATAGGGTCAACTCCTTCCAGGTATTATATGTACAAGATTGTAATCAAAAAGGTTTTCTGGAAGCAGGGATTTTCAATCATTGCCTCCTCCACACTTTGGAATTCTCTTCCCACAGAGATCCCATCTCTTTCTCTCCTAGTTTTCAGAAGGGATATCTTAGGATAAAATCTTAGGATAAAAGGAAGACATATTGTAAGTGAAGGCTGGAATCAGGTGGGAACATGAGCGTCTACATTTTCTGTTTATTTTTATTGATTTTGTCAATTTTACTTTTGGTAAGGGCTTCATATTTACTATTTTTCAGAAGGTTGTTTTTACCAGGTTGTTCGCCATCCAGAGCCTGCAAGAATGGATAGCATACAAGTGCAATGTAATGTGATGCATAATATGTGTTTATACATTTCTAAGTGATCCTGAAGCATATCCTAAGAACAGGTGCCTTGTTTTTACTGCAAAACAGTGAGTCTAGCTGCTAGTTAAAAATCAATACTATCCCTAAACCTGGATGGTGTTTTCAACAGAAGATCTGGTTTTGGATTTTTAAAGTTTGCAGTATTAACGTACCTTCTAAACCAGGGGTGTCCAACCTTGGCAACTTTAAGACTTGTGGACTTCAACTCCCAGAATTCCTCAGCCAGCTTTGCTGGCTGAGGAATTCTGGGAGTTGAAGTCCACAAGTCTTAAAGTTGCCAAGGTTGGACACCCCTGTTCTAAACAGAAGTTAAAACCGTAGGATTCTTTGTAACACATTTATAACAATAGTCCTGAGAAAACCAGTCCTAAAGAGGCACTTACCCAGGGATGCCACCTGCTTCCATCTTGTTAGCTACCGTTACATCTGTAGACCATACATCATACTGCCAACGTTTCTGCCCTAGGACTCCACCAAGGACAGTGCCGCTGTGCACCCCCACACGCATGTCCACATCTGTTTTGGTCTTCTCTCTTACATAGCTTTAGAGGAATAAATTAATAATAAGCAATATTTATCTCAAAAGACTGGTTATTTCCTGTTTCTGTACTTGAAAAGGCTTTGCTATGGCTGCTTTTATTGTGCATAGGGCTTCATTGCTGCTAAGTGCATTAGGAAGGAAAAGAAAATAAACAAGAAATATGAGGTTGCTATAATTGTTTCGGTTCCATTAAGGGAACACAAACCTCCTCAATATAATAGTCTCCGGATGTGGGTAGACTACAAGGGCCCTTCATCTCAAGCATCATGGACAAACTCAGGTTCTGAAGAGGATTTGAATACAGGAATAGGCACACTAATAAAAATTAACTCTAAATGCAAGATATGGCTTTTTAGATAGCACGCGGGTGGGGGGAAGCTATAGCTTGGTAACACAACTATTTCTTTAAAGCACAAGGGTCCCCTGTAAAACCCTTGGAAAAACTAGGGCTGGAAAAACTACGGCCAAAAAACATGATGAGTTCTATCACTGTCAACAATCTTGATTTGGAGCACTAAGGAAACAGTTTTGTTTATTCTTATGAAATCTGAACTTGCGCCAGATTCCAAAGATTGCCTAATAATCCAGCTCTCCTTTTCTCCTCTCTTTTATTTCTCTAGCTTGTTTCTATAATTGAGCTGTAAAACTAATTTCAATGTTGCTATTCCTGTAATTTTACATAAATATTTTCAAGGCCAACATTTTCCATTCCTAAGACTTTTCTAAGCATGGAATTTTGTTTTATAGAGAGACCAAATTAGCTGGAAAGAGATTGTTTAGTTATCATGGTGAATGGAAAAAAGACCAAGAAACTTTTTTTTCTGAATCTCCAGCTAGAAAAGATAAACTAAGATGAAAATTTACAGTTCAGAAGCAACCACACAGGGGAAGATTTCTACACAATTAACCTTTAGGTGAAAAATATGAAAGAATATATCAGGAAATAATGATATAATAAATATTACTGTCTTTAATTACAGTAGGGCAACAGAGAAGGGGGAAAGAGTTCTGTAATCAAATGGAGAATCTTGCAGCGAGGCTTATTTATGCATTTATTAAATTTATTTGCTACCTATCTCACTCCTGCAACTCTATGACTTTAATAAATTACCTAAAGCAAATGAACTAAGCAAATATGGCTCTCACATCTGTAATTCAATAAAGTTCTTATAAAACAATATATTTCACAAAAAAATATTCCTTGGCAACTTCATATAACAAGACTTGTTCATGTGGGAAAAAGAAAAAAAAAACATGAGTGAAAAAAAAAAGACAACAACCCAGGCCAGAAAAACCAAAAACAGCATTCAAATTTGCAAAGTGTGAATGCTTACGAAATAGCTTCCACCATAGCAAGACCCATCATGATTGAGCAAGCAGCATGGTCCTCACGGTAGTCTGGCAATCCACAGATACAGTAGTAGCAGTCACCCAGAATCTTGATACGCAGTTGATGGTATTTCTGTAACAATGCCATTTTTTTAAAAAAAGTAAATATTTAGGATTTTCAGATTTCAGAAACCTGCATTTTACTTTTAAACCTATTATTGAATCATGGAAAAGGCTGCCGTGGGTTCCCTGCCTCATTCATCTTCTGACCCAAAATAACAATAGCACTTAGCAATTTACAATGCTTTACAGTCCTCTCTAAGCGGTTTACAGCCTATTGCCCCCAACAATCTGGGTCCTCATTTTACCCACCTTGGAAGGATGGAAGGCTGAGTCAACCTTGAGCCTGGTGAAATTTGAACTGCCAAATTGCAGGCAGCCTGCAGGCAGCAGGATTAGCCTGCAATACTGCGTTCTAACCACTGTTCCACCTTCCAATTACAGTGTAGCACACTAAGATCCCTAGTTGATCGTATACAGTATGACTCCAATTACACATGATTCCTTTTTGGAACCATAATACAAAAGGGGAATAAAGGGAAGCAATATTTCAGGCTGCCTCAAGAAGTATGCTGTACTTTTGAAGTTATCACAACTAAAAATCGATTCTATGAGATATTCTCTCATTCTCTGAGTATGGTAGCACAAGAAATATTCAGATACACTAGAGAATGTTCAGAGAAGAATATAACATGAATGATCAGGGAATTGCAAACTAAACCATATGGCAAGATTGAAAAACTAAGGGAACTGCATATATTTAGCTTGAGAAGTTGGGGGGAAGGGAATAGATGTAATCATGTTTCTAATACATGAATGGATGTCACATGAAATTAGATCAACACCATATGGTTTTTCTATATCACTACAATTGTCCAATGGTTCTTCATGCAACTCTTGATTCAGATCATGCAACTCTTAAAGCAGCTACAATTTTTAGGCTCATGTGGTAGTCTGAAACTGCCTTAATGAACAGCAGAGTTCATTAAAGTTTTCAAACAAAGTTTGAAGCCCTTCTAAACCATTTTTAAAGCATGCACAACCCTAATATTTATTCAAAGTTATAATCAGTAATCAACTCAAATTTTTATTTATAAAAAAGTTATAATCAGTAATCAACTCAAATTTTTTTAATTTTCTACCTTAATTAATTTAGACAAACATCATTCTATATATCAATTCTTCAACTCCCAAATTTAAACTTATATTCAACTTTAATACTAAAGATAAATTTAGAAATCATGAACATTAAAACCACAAAAAGATTTGCATATTATTGCTAAGTTACTCAAAACCCTGAAATATTGAAAATCAGTTAACCATCATAACTGAGCATTTATTTATTTACTTATTGTTTGTATACAGTGTTGCACAGGTGACCCTCAACGTACAACTATTCATTTAGTGACCATTTAAAGTTATGACAGCACTGAAAAAAGTAACTTATGACCTATGGTCACGTGCCATGTTTTGGGTGCTTTGCAATCAGCAGGTGTTTACCAGCAGGGTCACCTGTTCGCCATTTGCAACCTTCCTAGCTAGCTACCAACAAGGAAAGTCAATGGGGAAGCTGGCAGGAGGTCACAAGTCTGGTCACATGATGTCTTGCTTAATGACTGTGGCATAAAAGTTCGTAAAACTGGGTACAGTCTTGTGATGTGTCACTTAATGACCATCCCACTTAACAATGAATCCCAGTTGGATTTAAAGGAGAAAAACTGTTTTAGAACACAGGAGGTGCTCAGATAATTATTTCCGACAATTCCTTATAGCATTTGTGTGTTTTTCTGGAGTCACATAGTTGTTCCCTCTTGTGGCAGCATGATCGCAAGAAAACATCTCGTTTAAGAAGTTGCCAACAGGAGTTACATGAACACCACTGTGTATTCCAAAGCAGCTTTTACCTTCTGGCAAAAGTAAATTCTACTTTCATAGTTCACAAAATAGTGCCCAAACCTTCATATCCTATATTTACTTCTTAAACATTTTTTAACATTGTACAAAAAGAAACAGTGGGAAAATACAAGGGAATTACATGTGTAACATGCCGTCATCTGAAACATTTCATGAAGAAGATAGATTGATTTGATTATAATCGGAATCACCCTTTGTAATTCTTTAACCTACATTAATTTACAGATTGCTGAAATGTTCACTTTTAGTAAATAGTAGAATAATTTGGCTCCACTTTTGTAATAAAAGAATTTGGAGGCTTTATTTCTTATATTTTCTGAAATGAAATCTCATAATTAATTAATTATTACTATATAATTAAATAATATTGTAATAAATGCTAAAGTAGAGTTTTCAGTTTGTTTACTCTTTAGCTTATTTAATCTAAATAATTTGTCAAGGTAATAAAATAATTATAGTTCATAGCAAGAATACCTTGCAAAATTAATTAATTAATTAATTTGACAAGCAAACAACTCCAAAAGAGATATGGCTGCTAATACAAAATAATTATCATGAGCTGAAGAAAAAAACTAATGTGCTGTAAATCTAAAGTAATTTCTGAAATAATTCTTATTCCAATGCTCATTATAGTAACATCCATAAACACATGTACAGGTAGTCCTCAACTTACAACAGTTCATTTAGTGACTATTCGAACTTATAATAGCACTGAAAAAAGTGACTTATGACTATTTTTCACACTTATTACCGTTGCAACATCCCCATGGTCATGTAATTTACATTTAGATGCTTGGCAACTGGTTCTTATTTATGATGGTTACAGTGTCCCAGGGTCACGTCATAATCTTTTGCGACCTTCTGACAAGCAAAGTCAACGGGGAAGTCAGATTTATTTAACAACCATGTTACTAACTTAATAACTACAGTGATTCACTTAACAAATGTGGCAAGAAAAGTTGTAAAACAGGGCAACACTCACTTAACAAATTTCTCAACATAAATTCTGGGCTTAATTGTGGTCCTAAGTCAAGGACTGCTTCTATTTTAAATAGCTGGCATAATCATGTACTGTAGCAGCTTCATTCTCCTGTATTTGTCTTTAGTCCTATTTATGAGATTTAATCCATGTGCAAACATTGCCCTCCAGATGCATTTCACTACAGCCTCCATAGTCCTAGCCAGATGGCTAAGAAAACAAATGGATAGTCAAATCAAATCTCTCAAGCAATGCTATAGAAACTTTATAATTAAAAGTACTAAATCTATCTGATATTTGAATACATTTAAGAATGACATCAGCAGGGCACAGAATCTTGTTTGGAGGTTGAATATATTACAGTAAAATATATTTATTTATCCAGAACTCTCAGTATAATCTCAAAAAATGTTTTATATTTGAATGTGGTTCTGCTGGTATTATTTATTTCTAAATATGTAATTTCAGCCAGATTTTTTTAAAAAATATAGAATGGCTCTTTGGCAAGAACTCTTTAAAAATGGGAAATAAAAGCAGAAGGGCAGGAAAGCTTAACCTCATCTCTGATAAATCTCCTCCCCTTTTATTGGCACTTGTATTTCAGAATTGTGTTTGTCTGCTTCTTCTTCATTTTTAATTTGCTTCAAACTGCATAAAGTAATAGTTACATATAACTATGTAACTATGTATGTATAGTTACATATAACTATAACATATAACTAGTTACATATAACTAACATATTACATATAAGAAGGGTAGTTTGAATTACACACAATTTGCTCCAAAGATCTAAAGGATTTCCAGAATTATATGTAAGTAAATAATCAAGACTGATCCAGAAACTCACAGCTGCTAGTTTATCAAATCGAGCAAAGAGTTCGTTCAAAAGTTTCACCAATTCTTGGGCACTGCATGCAGATGACAGCTGTGTGAAACCTACGATGTCAGCAAAAACGATGCTGTAGAATGAAAGACATGAGAGCCAAAACAGGTGAGATGTCATCAATTAACAGCTGCAACAAAAACAATTTATGATGGCTGTTGTACCATTTGGTTTATTAGTCTCTCTCATCTGAAATTTAGTCTCACTGTCATCAGTTCTTTGATATTTCCTCTTTTCTGCTTTAATTCTATTCCACATTAATGTTTACTAGCTTCTTCTATTTCAGAAGTGTACAGTGTTTAAGGCATCAGGGGCTGCAAGTGACTCCCAACTGTGTGGAGGGCCCCAAGAGGCTATCTGCTACTTTAATAATACAGTGAAATGACCTACCTATTTTTGCTCAGTTTTTAGGAAGCATGTAAGGGTAGGATTGGGAACAGGAGGCCTCCTAGTGTCACACCATTCCATTCCCATTCTTAAAACCAGGGGGGATTTTACCAGTTCTGACCGGTTCTATAGAACCCCTTGTTAACTTTATAAGCAGTTCCGAGAACCGATAGTTAGAAGAAATCTCCTTTTGTTTTTTTCCACCCTTATTACATTCTTGGCAGTATGCCTAGACTTACTGTCTCTGAAGGAGGGTTTTTTTTTCTTGATACTTTCTTAAAGGGGAAGGGTTGTTTTAAGCTTTTTACACTGCTGTTGGGAGGAAATACTCCCCTGGAAATACTTCTTCTTGGCTAGCTAGAAAGATTGACATTTAAACGTGAGTTTACATACCCTTTCTGGGTTTTGGTCTAAAACTGGTTTTTGGTGAAGTTTAATTCTGTGCTTGGTGACGTTTAATCCTGTGTTTATTGTTGGGATAATTTTCCCTATTCAGCTTTGTTTGGAAGGAAAAAGATTAATCTCTGTTCCTGAAAAGAAACTGGGTTGAGAAATCTGGCTAGTTCCTGTTTCTATTTGTTCTGGTAATTGGTTTAACAAGCAACAGCTACTGTTGTGATTTAATTATTTGTATCATGTTTGAATTTTTTCCTGCCTCATGGTTTCTTTTTCTATCTGGGGAGGGGGTCTTCCTTCACTGCTTTAGTGGTATCTGGCACTGTCCTTTTGAGGGTGTACTTCCAAGAGACAGGATGAAAGCTTGGCACTGATTTTTTACTGCCTTTCTGGGGGGCATATGACCTTTCCTTAAATATGGATGATTCCCTTAGGATATCTTGTGAGATGTGAGACCAGCTAATATCTTTAAGTAGTGCAAATGGATCTAAGGATTGCTTTTCCCGAGTGTGCTTTTTCTGGAGAGCTTAAATGACCTCTCTGCTAAAGAGTTTCACTTTATGAGCAAGAGTTGGCTGCTTGATAGTTATCATTGCATTTTAACTATTTTAATTCCTCAAGGTGCTCTGGCACCCTGCCTGATTTGTAACTCGGGCTTGCAGGTATTTTTAATCTAATGATTGGTATTTAGGACAGCTTTTTGCAAGCAAAAAAAGCTTTTTGTATTTTTGTACAGGTAATCTTTGACCTACAACAGTTCATTTAGTGACCATTCAAAGTTACAATGGCACTGAAAAAAGTGACTTATGATCATTTTTCACACTTATGACTGTTGCAGCATCCCCACAGTCATGAGAGGCCAGGCGAGGAGAAGCGCCCCTTGACGTGAGTGACATGGAGTTGGCCATGACCACCCAGTCACATGGCCACCAAGCCACACCCATCAATTAAGCCACATCCACAGATCCGGTTGTTAAAAAATTTGAATCCCACCCCTGTTTAAAACTCCTATCACCACCACAAAGTCCCATATTTGGCTGTTAGGATTTCAGTGGTACAGGTTCAGGGTGCTTGCTGGAGAAACCAGTTTGCATAGAGTGTCATGAAGAAAAGAATTGCCTACTTTTGCTCTGTTGTTTTATTCCAACACTAAAGTGTCACTGCAAGTGCAATGCGGGTGCTAGCGTTGCTATGAGCGTAACGTGGGCACTAGTGTCGCTGCAAGCATCGTGCGTGCTTGTGGCCCTGTTTGCACAAGGGGGCGTTCGTGTGTATGTGTGTAGGGGCAGGCAGGTAAAGGCTCCTGCCCCTCCCCCCCTCCAGGCCACCAACCCTGAAAGATTGGGGGAACTCTGATCTACAGAATATCCTCCTTAGAAGAGCCACATTCGTTACCTGACATTTTCATGGCGGTACATATACATGGTGTTGAACTGTTGCAATTCTTTTTGACTTGCATCTTTCTTCATATCCTTCAGCATTTCATCCGCTACATGTCTGGGCAAAATAGAAAGCATCAAACCTTCCTAAAATGGAAAAATAAATAGACATATTGAAAAGATGGGAGAATTATTAAAAGAACAATTAATACTGTAGCAGATTACACCAGAAGCACGTAGAAGATATTTCAAGTACTATGGGGATGTTTCCTTATTGTGAGAAAGTGAGAAAGAATGAAAGCTCAAAATCATGTCTTTCATTCAGAAATGTTCTTCCAGATATGAACAATTCGGCAGTATCCGCTCCAGACTCTGATGACTTATATAATGCCTGGAAGAACCTGTCAGCAGCATCTATCGCAGTAGTCTTCTGGGCCAATTGCCACAAACTTTTGTATTAATTCTTGTTTTATCACCAACTGATCTGGCGTGGATTATCACATTCTGAAATCACGAGAGTAGCTTCTGGCAGCTGATAGTTAGGAATCATGAAGGAAAAGCAGCACTCAAATTGAGGTATTGCAAAAGGCAGTTAAAGGAGTGTCATTGTTCTGCATCATGGCTTCTGACCAAGCCCTACAGATAAAACTGAACTGCATAGAAAATGGTTGACCATCATATACACACAATATGACTACCATATGAAATCTCTTCTTTGCATTATTCAAAATCTGTATGACGATAGAGCTGCTACTCCAACTCAGATATGACAAGAAATAACGGGAAAACTTAATCAGGACTATTTAGGCAGTACTAAATGTAGGGAATGCACTAGATCAGGGGTGTCAAACTCATGTCATCTTATGACATATCGTGACTTCCCCCCCCTTCCTAAACCAGGTGTGGACGTGGCCAGCACATGACGCATCCAGTCCGTGGGCTGCGAGTTTGACACCCCTGCACTAGACTTTGTTTTGCAGATACAATTCAGTTTTAAAAATGTGTAGCAGATTGTGAACTTTGCCAAAAAAAACCTGTAAAAAGAGCACCCGATACTGTAGTTTTATCACTGCAGAGAGATATTAGAAAAGAAGTGAAACTATTATTTTCAGCTAAGAACTTAGGTAATAAAAATGTAACTGCCGTCAATATTTATTTGATTACCAACATGGAATTCACAATCTGCCAGAATTACATCCAGGACCCAATGTGCAAATTAAACTGGAGGACCAACAGAAATAGTTACAACTGAAGAGAGCCAAGAAGGTACCGTGTTTTTCCAACAACATGGCCTCCACCAATAGGAAGGCCCAGCATGATTTCTAGGCATGAGGTGAAATTAAGCCCTGCCCCCAAAATTTAGGTCTATTTAAACCATGCGTTTCCCCGCCATTTCTCACATCGTTCATTAAAACTACATGAGGTGAAGAGAAATGGGGGGGGGAAGGGCAGGAGGGATGGGGAGAAAACTTGCCTTTAGGAGTGGCCTGCAGGTGGCCTAGGCTAGAATACCCTGATAGCCGATAGAAGCTCCCTTGATGGCAGAGTCCCCAGCCGCTTCGGGGTGAGGCATGGCTACCCGTGTCCCCTCGCCTTTAGGGCAGTCTCTTTCGGGCGATGGAAGGTCCCCAAATGCAGTCACCAACCACTTCGATCTGCCGATAGAAGCGGCCTCGCAGCGAGGGGAGTGTGTGTGTGCGCTCGCCCCGAGGCCGCTTCTACCGGCCGATCGAAGTGGCTGGTGACTGCACTTGGGGAGCTTCCATCTCCCGAAAGAGACTGCCTAAAAGCAAGGGGACATGGGCAGCCATGTCTCACCCTGAAGCGGCTGGGGACTCTGCCTTTGGGGAGCTTTCGTCAGCCGATAGAAACGGCCTCGTGGAGAGGTATGTGCATATGGGCCGCTCTAGGTGGGGGAGGAAATTAAGTCACCCCCAAAAAGACAGCCTAGCCGTTTTTTCAGGGGTCAAAAAAAAATAAGGCCCGGCCTTATTTTGTGAGAAACACGGTAATAATGAAGTAAATATTTTGCAACTGTTATATAAGCGAAAAGGACACACGTATTCCTTAAATCTTGAGGACTGAGTTAGTATTAAGAAAAACTCAAGTTAACCCCCCTCTAACTTACAGTATACAGTAAAAGGTGGGCAAAAAGTGAGGAAAATCTCAACCAGGCTAACAAGATTGGCCATCTAAGCAAACAACCCAGCTTCATCTTCAATTTCCTTCATATATCTCAACTGCTCATTAAAACCGAAGCATCAAATTATCCCCACTGTATCTCTTCTGAGAATTCCCCCAGGAGCATTTGAATGGCAACAGCAGTAGCAACAGAAAACATCACCCATTCAAATTCTCTTGGCACTCGTTCAGACCCATCCCATAAACTGCCAACAGTATTAGCATTTGCCTTACAAGCTCCTCACCATTAAATGGCCACACAACATAGTATCTTCCAAGGCTCCACCAGGCACACATTCCAAAGTCAAACAAAAAAAAGGGGGGGGGGGTGAGGAAACTTAGTTGAACCTGACTATACTGCATGTATAAATAGTGTATAAATTGGTGCCAGTTCCACTATCTTGAACATGCTAAGCCCACAACCTCAAAAAAAAAAATACCTTTGTGATTGTATTAGATGCTGTATTCATTTTCTTCATTTTGGTGGTTTAGCATTTGTTTAATAGCTTTTTATGCTGCACTGGATAAAAGTATTGTATTTTCCCTGTTGTTTTACATTCTGTTGTACACAGGTGATTTTATGAAGCTTGTAGAAAATAAAGGAAACAAGCAGGAAAACTAATTCAATTAGGTTACTGGATTCCGTAGAGTGTAAAATATAGTTAACTAAATTGGTTTGTTGCAAAAGGAAGCCAAAAAGGAGAACAGGCTCTGTAAAGAAACCAAAGGGGAGTGCAAGATAAGTGTCTTTCTGCTGTGATGTCTCTAGGATCTTTTTTGTGTCATTCAGTTCAAGGTTGGTTTTTTCTTCTTCTATTCAATTGTTTCCAGTTTTCATGTGTTTATGACAGAACATAGGAGAACAAATCCATCAGGAAAAAGATTCAGCAGTCTACCTGCATTTAAAAGATAAAAGCCACTCTTCTGAAGACTGCAAAGTCCACATTTTGGACCTCTGGTTTGAAAGAGGGATCAAAGACGCCATCTGTGTCAAAATTAAACAGCCTTCTCTTAACAGAGGGGGAGACGGATACAACATCATCTATCTCCAGTCTACAACACAGTCCTTTCAGCAGTTCCAAGAAGGCCCTACACCCATTTGCATTACTTGGTGACCCTGAGGACACAGATAAATCTCCAGGTGGCCTTAACAGCTCATTAAAAGAATGCAAATGTCTAGCTGTCTGCAAGGAATATAAACCCTTCCTTTCCTCACCATACAGTCAGAGCTGAAGAAGCTTCTCGGGTGAGAAGTGAAACTTCTTCAAAGAAAAACAAGAAAGTCCAGCTGCCTCTTAAAAAAAACACCTTTGGGACAGTTCTCAGATGCTGCCTAGACAAATCCCTGCATTTTTTCTCTCCTTCCTATGGCTGAGACTGGCCCAAAGTCATCCAGCTGGCTTTGTGCCTAAGACAGGACTAGAACCCATGGTCTCCCAGTTCCTCACCTTAACCACTACACCAAATTGGCTCTGTCAGTTCAGTAATGAAAAACAATTTGTTCTCCGGAAGATTAATATTTTCAGTGAAGGATTACAAGCTAAGAAGTAGTTCTACACATTTGAATGGCTGGAATTGCGTCCAAATGCTTAGAAACTCTATCTGATAGGAATCAGCATCAAGACCAGCAGTACCTCTGGGCCACTCCTGCAGAAGCGGCTTTACAAAATAAGCTGAGACAACAAAGCATGAAGGGCAACATTATACAAAGTAAATTGTTCTCTATGATGAATACATCACAAAAATTCTACCATGCAAAAGTATTTTCATTTAAATAATACCCAGTCTGGGATTTCCACTTTTGAAATTCCACTGGGTTAGATGTTGCCAATCATCTAACTCTAAAAACCACAGCAATTTAATCTGCCATAAAGGAAAAGAAAATCTGAGACTGCAAAGATAGACTTGGAACATGAAATATAAGAACCATGAAACATAGGAAAGGTCAATACAATGAAAGATGAAATGAGACAACTACAAAGTAGCATCTTAAGCATCAACAAATTGTGATGGGATCAGACACTTTCAATCAGGAGATCATATTGTTTATTACTCAGAAAATGAAAAACAAAGAAAAGAAGAAACGACACTGCTTTTATACTCAGCAAGAACAGAACTTGGCTACAATGCAATCAGTGACCAAATGATATCAATTAAACTTTTGACAGTACTATAATTTTATTTCTTGTGCCTTCTACCCACAGTAAAACAGCTTAAATTGCTATAACAGCTTTTACCCTGTTGACTTTTTACAAGCTTTCTTTATGGGTTTTTATCTATTCTGTCTTTTTATTTAGGTTAGTAAAATTACAAAAGTTATAGATCTATTCTCTGATGCTGCCATGAACTGTTTAAAATTAAATGTGCAACTCAGACTCTAAATCTGCAGTTCCAGGAACGAACATGCACTTCTAAAGGACTGTTAGTGCAGCTGAAAATATAATTAATGCTACCTAATTTAAAGTGACTAGTCAATGATGACCAAGTATGGGTGTTTGTTTTGAACTGTAGCCAGCTCTTGGCACTGAACTCTAGCAAAATTTGACTTCTTTTAAAGCTAAGAATAATAAATGATATAAAGTGAGGGTGCTCTTAATTCAGTATCAGCCACAATACTATGAACAGAAATTATTTTGGATCTACTGGGTTGTATAACTTTTTCTAAGATATAATGAAATATGAGAGTTGCTGAGAGTTATAGAGGAAAAGCAGTACCAATGATATAGAAAAGAAAACCTTCACAATGCTTAGAAACTTTATTTCAGAACTGAGAATTCATTTTCTGAAGTACCAAAAACACCCACCCTGATAACTAGGAAAAACAAACCAATCCAACCCAGTACAAAAATATACAGATAGTCCTCAACTTACAACCCCTCATTTAATGACCATTCAAAGTTATGACAGCCTTGGAAAGGGTGTTTTATGGCCCACAAAGCATTGCTGACTGTCATAAAATATCACACCGCCTCACCCCTGAAGGCATGTGACTGCATTTAGGGGGTTTGACAACCAGCTTGCATTTATCACCAATTGCCAAATGACCTGCGATCCTGTGGTCGTCATTTGCAATCTTCTCTGCTGGCTTCCCCAGAAAGTCATCTGGGAAGCTAGCAAGGAAAAGTTGCAAGCAGGTGAAAAAAAAAAGAACTGAAATCCTTTGGCCTGCAGGAACAGAGCTGAAATCTTCATGTGCATGGAGGGGAGGGGAAATCCTTCAACAGGCTGCAGAAATGGAGCTGAAATCCTGAAGATTGTGAAAGCCTCACAAAGATTTCCCTCCATGCATGGAAGACAACTGACAATCTTTGGTGGGCTGCAGGAACATTTAAAACCAAAAAGGATGGCTGCTGGGAGGATCATGCAGAGTTGAAATCCTTGGGCAGGCAGCTCTTTTGTACCATCTGCTTAACAATCTGGGAAATTGCTTAATGACTGCCACAAGGAGTGCAGGTATTGCAGTACTACGCAAAAAATCACATTGCATTTTGCTTAATGAACATTTTTCTCAACAATCAAGATTCCAATTTCAATTGTGCTCATAAATCAAGGACTACCTTTATGAGTGTTGGAAGGGAGGGAGTAAAATGTCAGGGAGATGTTCTCCAGGGAAGAAAAAATGAAAATTAAAAAAAAATTTAAAATACATGTGGGAAGTATAAAGAGAAGTAGAATTACAGAAAAAGTAAAACAAATTTGTAGACCCAGTGTCAGCAAAGCTACTATACATACAGCCTTAGATTACTGAACAAAACATTTCTTTAAAAAAAACCACAATTTTGAATTATTAGGAGTGATGGGCTCCCATGCATTAAATAAGTTCAGCAAAGGCTAGAATCCCTCTGTTGAGGATACTTTTGCCTGAATACCAGCTGGAATAATCAGTCGGATTCATGTCCTAAATCAGAGGTTGCCAACCTTTTGGACCTCGGGGACCACCAAACTCATAATTTTAGATCCCAGGGACCACTAACTGGTTCTGTGGGTGTGGCCTAATTTGTGGGTGTGGCTTGATGGTTATGTGACTGGCATGGCTTGTATGTAAATATTATAAATATTTATATAAATATTGGATTTTTTATTAAAAAAAGAGCAACTTTTACCCAAAATCAGGCAAAGCAGGCAGGCAGATTGAGTTGCTCACAGAATCATTCAGTGATCTATCTATCTGCCATTGGCTAGCTCAGTCTCTCAAATTTGCTTGCCGTGAGTCTGCATTGAATTTGCTTTCAAGCAAATTTTCAGTCCTAAGGGAAGTTCGGCTGTACTTAAAAGCAGAGCCAACGATCTAAAGACTAGCTAGAAAGCAAGAAATCCAACCATTTCCTGCTTCCTAGCTAATCTAAATTTCCCCGCACAGCAGAACAGATGATGGTCGGAAAAAGTAAAAATAGCAATTTAGCAGGCAAGTTTACCGGGTAAGGAGTGAGTGGGCCATGTGGGCGGCGCAGCCTTGTGTTTCTGCACAGCCTGGATTAATTGCTTTGGGGGGATGCTCTGGGGGTGAGATTTCTCTGCAGCCCACCAAAATTTTCTCGCGGCCCACCCACCGGTTGGCGACCGCTGGCCTAAATGACCATTGCAACTTCTATGTCTCTATGAAAACAGAGTGAAGAAGGGAGGCCAGAATGCAGCAGTCTAACGGAAGTCAAGATTGACAAACTGCATCTCAGAAAGATGCCTGCTACAAGTCCCATATAGTTTATATATTATTATATATTATATAAAGTCTAAACAACCAAATCAACCGGTCTAATCAAACTATATATCAGAGACATGTCTGCCTTTATTCTCTTTGCTTGCCTATCTTAAAATCAAACCCAGAAGCTTTTATAATTTTCAGTGAAAATTCAGGAGAGATACCGGTAGGATAAATTTGTTGAACAGAGAAAACTCATCTTTATGCCTGGGCAACAAAGAAACCTTTCCTTGTTGCTCTCTGTATTGTTTTCTGATACCAACAGTTTGACTAATCTGGAAATATTTGCCTTTTGCTGTCTTGGAAATGGGTTGCCATAGTGACTCCATCTTACATCAAGGTTCAATTACAAGAAATGGACAGATCTGATTGGAACTGTGGGATGGAAGGAAAACAGAAACACTTTATTTTGTTAAAAGAGACGGAAGGAATTTCTTCTAATAGTCTTCTTTTCTCCTAATCTCTATCAGCACAAGTAAAGCATATATGTTAAACTGCTTGCAGTTTGAAATGAAAATGTTGTTTTGAATCTTTCAGTATGCATTCTCTTCATCCAGCAACGTGCTTGGCATGTTGTTTACAAGCCTCCAGGCAAAATATTATGCACTAAAAATGTTGCATTTTGAAACCAAACCGAGACGTATAATTCCTTCTCCATCTGCTCAAGGGTAGACTAGAATGTGTCTTGATCTTTAGGCATTTGGAGTAAGTTCTATTTTACCTCTGAAGTGAAACTAGATCTTAGTTAACAGCATCCTTGAATACAAAACACAATTATAGTTCCCATTCCCCAATACTGATCAGGATTTTCAACACAGGTGAGAGAAGTTTAAACATTTTCCCCCCATACTGCTGCCTTGCTGAAAAATCAGACTCTTACTCATTGAACTGCTATTTATCACCAAAACAGTTACTTACTTAGGCAAAATCAGAAGAGAATGTATAAAAGTCTTATAAAAGACCTCAAACGTATTGAAAAGATCTGCATAGTATAATGTAGAAAATTTTGGAATATAAATTTGAAATGAAACCACAACTATTAGGTATAGTCTGCAAAAAAATAACAAGAAATACCATAATTTAATGAAATCTAAATCTAAATTTAATTTATCTAAGGATAAATTTTGCTCAACACTGGGGAAAAAACTGTCAGAACAAACCCCAAAAACATGGAAGACTTGCAGAGATATTTTAAGCAGTTTCCCTTATTACAGTATTTCTCACCTATAAAGAGAAATCTTGCAAAACTAAGCTTTCATTGTTAAAGATATACTCTAAGAATTCCTATGAATGAGCTATCTTGACTCTCTTTTTCCCAAACAATCTAAATTTCACTATCTCTTGGTCCTCCCTCCTGAAAATCCATCCCAACAGAAAAATACAGTCCTGAAAATTGTCCAGTTGGGAACTTAAAACTGAAGAATGCACAGCAAGGGGAAAACTAACAGTATAACTGACACAATGGAAGTTTAAATAAATTTAAGCAGAAATGTTTCCCTTGCATACAATATATCAAGAAACATGATAATTATAACCACTTATATTCTGGTTTTTAAGAGAGCCAAACAAACATTGCAAATTAATAAATGTATAAAAAATCAATAATTTTTTAAAATTCCCTTTTTCTTTTTTACCCTACCTTTTAGTATTTTAACTTTTATTAAATTTGTTTCATCTAGCTTTTATTTCTTTTTATCAACATATATACACACCTACACATATAAGTAACAATACAATTATTTAAACTTTAAGTTCAACACTGAAACTACTATCATAAAATTAATACTTTAATGAATATAATGTTTTATATTCAACTTTGGATGAAAAATTAAATACTCTTACCCTTTGACATCATGGCAATTAATACTGACAGAACTTTTACATTTTTAGTTTAATACTTTGTGTTATTTAAATAATAGAATGTTATTTTTTAATCATATTATATAAACATCACTGCATTATAATCTGCAATGAAATAATATAATATATCCTGATTTATGACGTTACAATAAAAAGGAGGGAGGACAAGAAAAAAGTTGGAAGGCTTTAGTAGAAAAATAAAAGTGGAAGACTAATTTTGTCCCTATACTGTAGACCTAAACCAATTGATAAAGGTATCTTGTAGGTTTGTTTGTTTGTTTGCATTGAGGCAACACAAGCCTATCATCTGTCATGTCTATGAAAAAATATTGTGCTGTACGTTGGGAAGCAACATTTTAAACTGGTATCACTTTGCAGTATTTCTTAATGTGGTTAAATATATTGCATTAGTTTTTAGGACATAATTCTGCTGTGTTTTTACACCAGACCAACAAAAGACCTACTGACCTCTTTTGCAAAAGAACTTTCAGCTTTCAGATCTCACCCACGCTAAATTTTACCATTATTACTCATAATCACAGGAAAAAATGTTGTTGCCAACATTAATGCAGGACAAGGAACTTTATATGCCTCACCTGAACAATTTTAAATATTTTTTCTCTCCTGTCTCCAATATTCTGTTTGAGATTAACACACTCTCTCTCTCCCCCCCCTCCGTCCTTCCTTCCCCCCTCCCCATATAAATTGCTGATATACAGAAGTTTAACTGCAACATGTTTTTCTGAAAATCTAATATATTCATGTCAGAAAAAAATATTTTTAATTATAATCAGAGGTTCAAAACCCACTTTTTGAGCTATGAATGAATTATTTCTCTAGTTTTAAACTGCAAAAAATTCAACACATGAAAGATAATTCAGACTATATCAGAAAGAAAGATCTTGGTGTATCTTTATTTTAGCTCTCTATGTACCAGTTTATGGTGTTTGAAGATGAAGCCTATCAAACTAATTACATCTCATGTCTTTCTTAATTAGCCAGATTACTGGTGAGTTGAAAATGCTGAGAACAGCCAAGATACAACTCAGTTTTTTTATATAACTTGGAGCTTCCTTTTGAATAATTATTTGGAAACTATTGTTGGCTCAAAATGTATCAGTTCACTTACTGGTTGGCAAGGGTTTCTTTAACAGGATTCCATCCATATTATGAGTACTGCACTGGTTACCAATAGATTCAATACAATACAATTTCAATACAATTCAAAATATAAGTTTTAATTTTTATAGCTCTGCATGGCTTGTCTTCCAGCTACATTAGAAACCTTCAATCTAAATCCAACCTTCCTCTGTGCTCCATCTGAAAGGCATTGTTGGATTCAGCTCATCCTATCTATTCTATTTAATTCAATGGCGAGACCACAACTGGAGTCTAATTTAGCATCGGCTCACAAGAGAAGACAAGCTGAATGCAGAAGGAATATTCTGTCAAATTGAGGATTAATTTTATTCAGTTAGCCATCTTCATGAAGTTTCTGCTTCAAAAGCAGATTCTAATTTAGTTTTGGGAATTGCTCCGAATGAAAATAATTTGATTATTAAGTGCATTTTTACTGAGGGCCTGGAGAGGGTTATTCTTTGATAGCAGATACAGAGAAATGGGTTGCTATGGGAACAGCAGTGTCACCATAGCCTCTTTCTTGATTTCACTGAAAACAGCTAATCTATAATAGTATAAACAAGGAAGAATCCTCCCAATGAGATGAAAGCTTAAATGAGAAGTTCTGAACTCCAGGAAAGAGGCAAAATCCTCTGAATAGAAACTAACATGGCTCTCACAAGTGAGCTAGAATTGGGCCAGTAACTTTCTCAGAGATGGGCCCAGTAAATTTGATGCAAAAATAGTTCTGCCATGCACATTCATATGTACCTACATACAAATCTAGAAATCAAAAACTAAGAAAATGGGTTTTCTTAGATATTAAACTCAAGTTTTGAATTGCCCATGTGGATATGATCCAGAAACAAAATAGAAGCTGCAGATGGAACTCTTAGATTCTTACCTGCTGCTGACTTTGTTCCTCAAGGTTGAGCTTGACCTCCAGAGATTGCCGAGCTTCTAGGAAGGCTTTGCGGTGCTTGCGGTCTGCCATGTAGTAAGACATGATACCCACACAGATGGTGCACAGATAGATGGCAACATTGGATAACATCTTGAATGAAAAGGGGATAAATTATAGTTATCAGTCATCACAAGAGAAGTATTGTTGTTGTTTTTTCCTACAAATGGAGTAGGTTACAGGTGGCCTTCCAAACTCTGATGAATGGCAACTCCCATTAATCCTCTGCATTAGCCATATTGAAATACACTGGAAGTTTATATATTGCCCATTCCTTCTCCAAAATATACAGGTATGGAAGATGAGGCAAATGAGCCCCCTTTCTTATCCATATGAGAGCCTGCTATTGATTGTAGCATCCCCTATTACAATATTGCAGTGAAAGCAATCTTAGCATACTTTAGACTATAACTCCCATAACATTAAGCCAGCGTAAGGATCACAACTTCAATAAGTCTGGCCCTTATTGTTCAAAAAGCCTGAAGAGTTTCAGGTTGTTTACCCCTAGTGGACTATACAGATAGAAAACACAAACATCATTCTGAATAGAAGGGTTTCAATTCACATTCAGGAGTGGAAAGAATTAAACTGAATTTTAAAAAAGCATGACATTAGTTTATAAAATTGTTTTACGCTGAATAAATCAGATTCAGTTTTTCTCACAAGAGCAAACAGAATGCTCATCTCTTTCTCTCCTCTGAAAAAGGTTCTTTTCACTTAACTACCTCCCCATCTAAACCTCTCTATATTACATCATACTAGACTTAGGATATTCTGCCTACAAAATACAATCTCTACCACCAATTAATGTCCAGACTCTCCATCCAGTGAAATGGAATCAGTATTCTAAATATGGCCTTACCAGCGTGGTATAAACAATACTACTACTTCCTGCAGTCTTGATACTATCCATCTGTTGATTGCTAATCATTTTTTAAACAAACGGAAATATTGCAAGAGCAATTTGGATTGTCTAAAATTGCAAAATGGCAGTACATTGTGTACAGTACATGTTAAAATTGTAAAATGTCTCTTCATTTTACACTTTAGTGTAGATAGATTAACAACATCTAACATTCCCAAATTAGTATCAGTAGTGAAATATGTTTTGGATTATTCTAAATCTAGAGTTATAATAAGAAAGACCCTTTCAGGGTCAAACCAACTGTTCTTTCTGAAGATGTTTAGCTTCTGAGGTAACCTGCACCTACAGCTAAAAGAGCACATTAGGTCTCTACTGCCACCACTCCTTTGTTATAAACCATTTTCTCCCTTCCACACCAGCCTTCCTCTGGAGAACCAGGAGAG
This sequence comes from Notechis scutatus, assembly GCF_049901735.1. Taxonomy (NCBI): domain Eukaryota; kingdom Metazoa; phylum Chordata; class Lepidosauria; order Squamata; family Elapidae; genus Notechis; species Notechis scutatus. Next base: position 29,610,383 of record NC_142009.1, read on the forward strand.
GGTTGAAAGGGAAATCCTCGCCCAATTTTAATCTAGATACAGAAGGGGAAATGTAAACTTGGGAATTAGTACCTCAGCCAAGCTGAAGCAGGTCAAAGAAAGCAACCAGTCAGGACTGGAACAAAAAGTCAACTTTAGTGAACATGCCAAAAAAATCTTCTAAATACATACAATCAGTGTTTAAAATTAAATGCAAAACATCCTAATGCAATTTTAACTATAGCCAAAACAGCTCGATCTCCCACCTTGACTGAGGTAAGCCCTTTTCCAGGATTCCAACCAAGTCTCTCCAAAAACTCCCCAAACCCTTCCTGTCCCAAACCTGACAGAACCTTCTTCTTTTCCTTTATTGGACCAACAGGGTGAAGTGACTCCTTTTGGGCACATCAGACTAGCTTTGATTTAAAGGGTCAGCTGCTCACCATTACAACAGTATTTTTAAAATAAATAACAGTTAAAGCAATGGAACAAAAATAAAAGGGAAAAAATTTAAAATGCACAATTTCCCAGATAGGAAAGTATAAAATGACATTTGGTTCCTTTATCTGGAGGGAAATCAATTCTGTCCTTTCTTGATTATCTAAATTATTATAGATTTTATGTGAAAGTTGTGTGTGAAAGTATTAGATGCATCAATAGAATCGCAGAATGTCAAAATGCTACATTCTAAAATTAGGTCTGCACTTCATGTGAACTAAATGAATATTTTCCCCACATATGTAAACACGTGGACAGTCATCTATCAGAGATGCTTTAATCTGAATTCCTGAACCTGCAACAGATTTGAGCTAATGATCTAAAATTCTAAATGGCCCCTTCCAACTCTGTGATTGTATGTGTTTTTAAAACCAATTTCTGAAGAGGGCATATCGGTTGCCAAGCTTTTAGGACAACATTTACAATTGTTACTAGGGTCAATTCCAACACACATTACTAATTTACCTCAGTTAATATCATAAATCATTTTATTCTGCCTTAGTAATATCCCAGCTCAAGTATCGTGTTCAGTTCTGGGCATCACACTTAAAGAGAAAGTGGAACAAATTCACAGAAAGACAACAAAGACAACTGAGGAACTAGAGACTATGCCCTAAGAAAAGAGGTTAGAGGTAATAGGTATGTTTAATCTTAAAGAAAAATGAAAGAGAGGCTCTTCACAGCATTCTACAAATAATTGAAAAAATGTCCTACAGAATCCTATATTAGGACTTATTTTCTACTATTCCAGAGTACAGAATATCAAATAATAGATCTCAGTTACAGGAAGGCATTGTTGGACTGAATGTTAGAAACAAAATCCTACTAGTAAGAGCAGTTCAACTGAAGACTGGTGACAGGTACTTTTTCATTGGTTCTGTACAAGCAGAGACTAGAAAGCCTATCCAAGATGCAGCAAATCCAACAAATAATTCAGATTCCTGCACACAACAAGAGATAAAATTAAATGGTCTTACTGACACCTTTCAACTTCATAATTCTATATTCCATTACAACAGTTCCTCTACCAACAATAATCCTTTCATTGTATAAAAGTAACATTATGACAGAGAAATCAGGAAATGGCGATGAATACTAGGCCTCTAATTATTATTATTATTATTATTATTATTATTATTATTATTATTATTATTATTATTATTATTATTATTTTGCAATTTTTCTGGCCTTAAAGTACTGAAAGTCACATTTCAAAAAGTCAAGGGTAAAGCTGCCTCAACACAAACTCTGATTTAATGTATTTTGCATATAATTAAAATTAAATACAAGTAAAATGTTTATTATCCAGTCATGTAATGAATACACTTCCTCTTCTGTCCCGCTGAAAGTTATAATTTGGTAACAATATCTGGAGTTTTTTGTGGACTGTAGCTAAGACATAAACGACTAAGGACTACAGCTAAGAGCTAAAAAACTCCCTGGGATTTCGTAGTACAGTACATCTCTGGTTTAAAGTTAAACCTTCAATAAAAATGAACAGTATAAATTCCACTTTGTAGTTGGGTAAGCAAAAGAAACAATGAGACCAAAACAGAAAATAGTAACACAAGAAGAAGAAGAAACTAACACCCAGATATCTCATCAGCAACATTTGAGATGCCATTGCTCTTAGGTCTTCATTAATGTGTTTTGGAAAAGAAAAAAGCATTGTCATTTCTCTAGCTACTTGAATATCAAGGGGCAAGAAGATGTCTGGGGAGAGCAACTTTTTACACACAGCTAGCATCCCATAACCACAGAGCAAACAGATTCCTATCTTAGGTCCAAAACCAAACCGTGTGTGGCTTGCATGACTGCTCCCGAAAGTTGCCTACTTTTAAACCTTTTATTTACATATACAGTCTTTAATGGACCGTGTACTTCTGAATGTTCCAACTATCCCGTTTTACCTCAACTGGTAATGAAATTATTCCTAGCCCACTTTCCCAATTGATGCCTTTTTGGTGTGTTGGACTGCAGCTCAGCCAATACACTTATCAAATCCAAAATCAGATCATTTCCCCATAACTATTCTAGAATGATTCATTAACATCAAAATGAAATATATCCTCCTAGATAAATATATCACTTATTAAAAATCAAAGAAATGTAAAACTACAAAAAAATGCAGCTTCATACACATATGCAATAGGGTCACAAGGTGGGTGGGAACATAAATCCTTAAACTTAAGTGTGGCCTCTGTCACCAGATGATTGTTCAGCACAGCACTGAGGATTACTGAACCAATTGTTAATAATTGTTTAAAATTATACAAATTAAAAAAGGAAAAATCTCCATGTAGTGAGGTTCTGCCTGACACTTTTTGAAAACAGAAGGATAAAATCCATCAAAACAATATTTCAGAATTCCTAAACTAAAAGACTGTGACTTATTTTAAAATAAGATGACTCTCTCATTCAAGTGCCTCTGAAAAACCATTTCTAAGAATAATCTGAGGGAAACCCATTCCATCTCCCACCCCCACTTTCAACACAATAATTCTCATGCATGTTCACCACTGACTTGCCATTTTTAACACTCTGGAGTTGTCATGACAACCACCTATGTTCTGAAGTACTGAAAATGTGCTGGCTTCAAGATAAATGTTAAAGGCAAGTCATTATATCATAACTTAGACCACAACAAACTTGTATTCATCTCTCTCTAGACATTCTTAATTATTATCAGAGAAGTGATGAAATTTTCACCTGGACTGCATATCCATAGCAAAAAAAATCTGTATGATGTTAGGGGAAAAAAGCATAATAGCTGTTTTTTTCAATTTGAAACGTATTCTTTCCATTTTATGTGTGTGTTTGTGTGTGTGTGTGTGTGTATAGAAAATATGACTTCAGCAATAGAGTGGTCAATGCCTGGAATGCACTACTTGACTCTGTTGTTACATCCTCAAACCCCTACTCCTTTAACCTCAAACTATCCACTATTGACCTCACCCCTTTCCTAAGAGGTGTATAAGGGGCGTGCATAAGAGCACCATCATGCCTCCCGTCCCTGTCCTATTGTCCCCATTTATTTGTACCTATTTCCTGTATTCTTACTCATGTTTATACTTATACCTGTTATCTTGTAAGCAATTGACAAATCAAATAAATAAATAAATAAATAAAGGTTCCTTGAAATGTTTGACCTGCAGGAATTAGTTGACGAACTTTTATCTATCCAGATGCAAAGCAATACAGGTAGTCTTTGACTTACAACATTTCGCTTTAGTGTTCAAAGTTACAACGGGTCTGAAAAAAATGACATGATCATTTTTCACACTTATGACCGTTGCAGCATCCCCATGGTCACGTGATTTACATCTGGATGCTTGACAACTGACACACATTTATGACAGTGTCTCGGGGTTGTGTGAACACCTTTTGCAACCTTCTGACAAGCAAAGTCAGTAGGGAAACCAAATGCACTTAAGAACCATTTTACTAATTTAACAATTGTAAGGAGATTCACTTAACAAATGTGGCAAGAAAAGTTGTAAAATGGGGCAAAATTCACTTAACAAATTTCTCAGTTAGCAACATAAATTTTGGGCTTCATTGAGGACTATCTGTAATTGCTGTTACTGAAGGAGTGGACTGCTTTCACAGATGATAGGTAGCCCTTCATTGAAGGCTTTCAAGCAAAGCTCTGACAGGCCTCTATCAGGGAAGTTTACAATCCAGCTAGCAATCAAACTAGAGTATATTCAAAGTTTCCTTCCAACTATATTTATTATTTATATTCTCATAGAATTAATGAAGCAGACACCATTCTTTACCCTACCCAGGGGTGGGTTTCTACTAGTTCGCACCTATTCGCTAGAACCGGTTGTTAACATTCTAAGCAGTTCAGAGAACCTGTTGTTAGAAGAAATTATTGGCCTAATCCTGTAAGGCAGGCAGGAAGGAAACATTCTGGTGTTGCTTAAAGAAACTTCCTCTCTGTTAACCCTTATTACATTCTTGGCAGGACTAGACTTCCTGTCTCAGGAACTTCTCTGGAGGTTTTTTTCCCTCCCTTGCTGGTACTTTGCTTGTGTGGAGTGACCACTCAAAATTACAATGGCATTGAAAAAAGTGACTTATGACCATTTTTCACACTTACAACTGTTGCAATATCCCCAGAGTCATGAGAGGCCAGGCAAAGAGATGCATGCCTCGATGTGAGTGATATTGAGTTGGCCAATAATATGACCACCAAGCCACGTCCACCCAGTCACACGACCACCAAGCCACGCCCACCAATTAAGCCACACCCACAGAACCAGTTGTTTAAAAATTTGAATCCCACCCCTGACCCTACCCATGTATTAATTTTCCAGAAATCCTGAGAGATAGATTAGAAAAACAGGAAGTTGCCATACTGCTATCAGTCCAGTCAAGTATTAACTACAGTGATAACCCTTTAGGGTTTCAAACAGGAATTTTTCTATTTGTCTTCTATATACTACTTAAACTCTCATGCCTGTAACCTTTAACTGGGTGAAAACAGTGCATCGTAGGGCAACATTTTTTGAACCAAGTACCTCAACTGGGCTAACTTACAGAATGTGTCCAGTATCTGGATCCGTAACTCCTGTCAAATTAAAAATTGGCAAACTTTATAAAACATTTTATGACATAAAAATGATCATACAAAATATCATAAAACATTCTGTCTATGCAGTACAGTTCGATATGGGCCATTTTCAAGATAGTTACATCTCTGAATCTCTCCCTGAATTTTTGAGAGCTTTTCAAGTACATTAGAAGCTCTGCCATTATTGAAGGCATTAAGTTAGGTTCAGAAAGACTAGTTAGCTCAAAAGTCACCCATCACTAAATTCAAATAAATCATGTTAAACCATCTTTTTTTTGTTTAACAATAGTTTTAAGATTAAGCCATAATTATCTGGGTTCATATATAAGCTGTAAATCATGGTTTAGGAATCTCAGTGATTGAGTGCATACATGATTCAATGACACTATGACAAATGAACATATCAAAGAGTTCCATGGCTGAGAAGATTTTAACCTAGCTTCTAACTGTCCAAATCCATCAGTGGCCTCTATTATATCTCATGTCTTATTGCTACAGCTCAAACTACTAAAGGTTATATAAGGAACCATAGATATACTATAATGCATTGTCATTTTGTTTAATCTAGTTAAACTTTGGCCTTCTGAAAGTTTATGATTGAATGCCTGACACCAGTCTAGTTGCATAACATTTTAGTTTTATTCTAGAAGAAAACATTTGCAAATCTTATTGTGAGGATGACCACTAATATGAATGGTTTTATAAGGAGATGAAACAAATATATATGAGGATATGCAAAGTAAGAGTGAATATTCCTAGGATACCAGGTTTCATTCATCTTCCTGACTTTACCTTCCAGCCTTTCCACCTTGATTCTGCTAATTTTCCTGAAATAAGTATTCTGGGACAGAAAACAGTTGGAGGTATTCCAGAATATTCTAGTAATTCTTAGAAGGGGCAATTTTATACATTATATAATGAAGAAAAATGTATCAATGGCCTTTGCTCATGATATCTCAGTGGACACTATATGCTCATTTATCTCTACGTGAATGTCAGATGCTAAAAACAATGGTAAAAAATAACTATTATTCTGATGCTGTGATAAGCCACTCCAAGAAGCAAGATGCTGGACTTCAATGTATTTTCATCTATGTAATAATTAAGGCCAGCCTTCCGACTGTAATCTTGACTTGCTATGAAAAACAAATTAGAACACAAAAGAAAGTGACCTTGAGATGGCAATCAGAAAGAGCCAAGGGCTTTAACTACCAACTTCTAAAAAAAAGATAAAAGATAAAAGTAAAATAAAAAATGAACAGACTGCCTTAATGAACACAACATCCATTTTTTGAAATATCTATACAATGTGAATCAGAGTACTATATATGTCTGAATGTAGGTTTTTTGTTTATTTATTTTTCATTTATGTTCTTTTGGGAACAAAAATACCCTTCACTAAGGTCTCCCCTCATCCTCACTGAAATAACCAGAAAAAGAGGTTGGGCATACAGACAGCATTTTGGTCAAGTGACACCTGAATTCAAGCCACCTTAGTCCAGCACATTAATCTGGGGATAAGCAGTGTGGAATAGACCTGCATGTTCTACTACAGTGATGGTGAACCTTTTTGTTGTGTTGTGCCAAAATCACCCTGTCGTCCCGTCCCCCGTCCCCCCCCGCGCATGTGTGTGCAACAATCCCCCTTACCTGCACTGTGCATGCGCGTGCCTCCCAACTGATTTTCGGCCTGTTTGAGGCCTTCTTTGTCCTTCTGAAAGCTCGAGGGAAGCCTCTGCAGCCTCCAGAGGCCGAAAAACAGGCCTTCCGGAAATGCCCGTTTTCAACCTCCAGATGGCCTCTGGAGCCCTGGGGAGGCCGTTTCACCCTCCCGGTGGCTCGAGGGAAGCCTCTGCAGCCTTTGGAGGCTGAAAAACAGGCCCGTTTCAGCACTTCTGAAAATACCGGCTTCCCACGAGCCCCCGGGAGGACGAAAAGGGCCTCCCCCAGGCTCCGTAGGCTGAAAACAGGCACTTCTGGTATTTCCAGATGCCCATTTTTCAGCCTCCCGAGGATGCAGGTAAGTTTGGCTGGGGCTTGCGTGCCCGCACAAATGGCTCTGCGTGCAACCAGTCAGTGATGAGGAAGAGAAACTGCCTTCTGCATTGATCCAACAAAACATAGGGCACATAAAAGGCAGGAACAGAGAAGGTCAGCCAGATTACTCATGAGGAGAAAGCCTCGCCCTTCTTGGTGGGCTGCATCGGAAGCTGGCTATTTAGCCCAGCCAACAGATGGAGCCGATACTGAGAACAATGTGCTCATATTTCCTTGCTGTGTGTTCTTGCCTTGAACTTTGGATTGTGTCACTTCAACTGTTTCCTCTGCCCGTGGATTTGCCTTTGTCTTTGCCTTGGGAACTTGCTTTTGCCTAGTGGACTGGACTTATCTTGCCTTGAGGACTTGTGTTGGCTTCATAAGCCGGTGGAACTCATAGAGGTTGAGCTGGTGCCGGCACAGGGAATTGCTAAGGAATACAATTCAGGTTTGGGAGCCTTAATAAAGACTCCTTATACCTGTGGTGTGTGTGTGTGGATGATTGGGCCAGCACAATTATAGGAAATTTATGCAAAAATCACATAATGGTACCCCCTGCTTGAAAAGTTAGTTATTCCACTATAATCACTTTACTGCATTAACTTTCAACAACCCCCACACTGAATTTACTGGGATCATAGAAAGTGACATCCCAATCTTCATTCAAGGACTTGTCACTCTTCAAACTAATATATCTCCATGTATATGAAGGAGATATCGAATGGGGAAGGATGGGATGTTCATTTCCAATTCTTTTTTACTGCTACCGGTATCAGAGAGCTTTCAGCCTTATGTGGTAAATGTACTATATAAAAATAACCAACATATTCTTGGCATGCCCACCTTTATGTAATCCAAATAGTACTATCAGGTTACAAGAGGATATTCCTAAGATTGTTAAAATAATAATAAAAAGTAATGAGAAACCTCTACGCATATTGATATTCAGTGAACACAACATGCTGAACATCTGTGTATGTGTGCACAACGTCTGTGAACATCTGTGCATGTGAGAACAAGGAAGCTGCTGAATGGAATAAAGTATCCTGGGAGCAGAGCACAGGCATCTAGAATCCCAAATACAAATTCTTCATGTTGCAACCTAAAGCTGCAAAATCAGTTTATACTCTGTAAAGCGTATATGCAAATATAGCATGAAAATAACAGCATTAAGATTCCTGTGGTGAACTGTCTTCCACTGTGATTTGGAAAGACTGTGAAAACACCAGCTGCCAAGCACCAGCTCCTCTCCTCTCAAATAAATAACTGTCAGACCCACATAACATGGGATGAAATCAAAAGGTCTTGTTCCTATGGAAGATTGGAAGCACAGCAGTCCTAAAATCATCCATTGGCTTTGCATGTTATTATTGTGTACACTTTTGACTCAGGAGGCAGACAGTTCCCTGCGGATACAGTTCAGGGCTTCAGTTGCCTGTGTTAAACACAAGCAATTAGCTTTAAAGAGGGCAGGGAGACAACGTGTCTGCAAACAAACAAACCCCGACAGCAGAGAAGCAGCACAAAGGGAAAGAAAGACCAGCAGGGCTGATGATTCCAAACATATCCTGTAACATTCATGTAACCTAAATATAGGTAGCTTTTGACTTATGACCACAAAGGAGCCCAACATTTATGTTGCTAAGTGAGACATTTGTTAAGTGAGCTTTACCCCATTTTACGACTTTTCTTGCCATAGAGGTGAAGTGAATCACTGCAGTTGTTAGGTTACTAACCTGGCTGTTAAGGGAATCTGGCTTCCCTATTTGACTTTGCACATCAGAAGGTCACCAAAGGTGATAACATGACCCTGGAATATTTCAACCATCATAAATATGAACCAGTTGCCAAGCATCTGAATGTTTATCATGTGACCATGGGGATTATCATCTAACCAACATCTTAAGTGTGAAAAAAGGTCATACGTCACTTTTTTCAGGGCCACTGTAACTTTGAACAATCATAAATAAACTGTTGTAAGTCAAGGACTACCTGCAGAGACATAAATTCCTCTGAATAACGTTGCACTGAACAGGCCAGGAAGCTCCTCACAGAAAAGGTTATAAAATCTATGAAGCAAAAGTGGCAGAATTTTAAGCTACACAACAATGAATGTTTTTCTGGCAAATCAATGTGATGCAGGACTGAATTAACTGTTTATCATTAATGAGCTACCTGGAACAGTTTCAGTGTGGCTTAAAACCAAAGTGCCTCTGAGCATGTAAAACAATTCATTCAATTATATCATACTCTACCATGAGCCTATAAGCAATGTTTTTTAAAAAATCCAATTTGTTCATTGATTTCAGAACATATCAAATCTCAGAGCTATCCTACGGAACAGACTGAAAGACTTTAATGAAGATCCCTCTCTGCCTCTCAGAGAATTACAGTTCTAGTTTTCCTTAGCACAGAGCTTATATAGACTTTAAAGTAGTGTGTGCCAACAGGGTAAATATATACAAGGCTACCCTGGTATCAAACTGGGAATTCCTCTGAGATTTTCCACAGTTTATTAAGTATACCTTCCAACAGCGATCAGCGCGGTTTTCTCCTGATGAACATCACTATGTGCTCTTGTTTGATGGCAATGGGTTTAATGGCTAAAATTCATTAATCCAGAATGTTGGTGATATGAGTGACCTCATGAAATCATTATGCAAAGAGTTTTTATTGTGAAGTTTCTTGAAGGACACCAGGTTTGCAGGCATCATCTACACTGAGTATCACTTGCTTAGCCTTGGGAGGAGCAGGGTGCTTTATTCACTTTTATTATGGAATTTACAGGTTTCAAATCCTTAGAACATCTGTAGCTTGCAGCTAATCTGGGGGGAGGAATGGAAGGAGGAAGCAGTGCAATTAACTTTGGGATAAGAGAATCAAACAGACTGTCCAGATCTGATCCTTATCTCCTTTGCTCACTCCTCAACTGCCATTTTTGCTTATACACCCAGGCTATTAATATTACCTCCCTAGAGGGAACTTTCCAAAGGTTTGTATAACAATTATAATAATAATAAAGTGGTTCAGCAAACAATGTTTATTTCTGAACATTATGTTCCTCTTTTTCCATCTGGGGCATGCTGCGTTGCCAAGGTTTTCCTGGCTAGGTACTTCCTGTACCATCAAAATGATCAACACAGAGAAAACCAAAAAGCAACTTGCAAGACAGTCACTGTAAGAGCTGGGTCACCCAGATGCATTTCAAATTGGGAGTGGAGTGCCTCTTTGCTTCAGTTGTAAACTCTCACTTGTTGGTTAATGTAAATGTAGAAAAACTTCATTTTTATATAATCTATTTACTCAATTTCAGTAAATCTAGCCACTGTATAAAAATGTATATTTTACACATTCATAGATCACTTAAAAACAGCATTACATAGCCAATATTAACATCCACCAATATTAGAGAAACATATATGCCATGTGAGATCACATATTAGTCTTTAAGAATATTCTTTGGGTAACACAAGTGGAGATACATCAAACAGAAGGGCCAGATTTGGTTGCTATTAAAAAGTATGTTCTTGGACTCTTAGCTTTTTCATTCAAATTCTATGTAATCTGCCTTGAAATATGGATTTATATTCATTTTTCAAGATTAAAGGCAGAGTACAATCTACATATTACTCAGAAATAAATCCAATGAGTGACTTCAATGGTCTTCTCTAGTAAATAAATATTTACTAGTATTCTATTTTTGTTACAGGAGATTTGCAGATGACGAGACTTAATAATAGTAAAGAAGTTTTAAAAGAAAGCATGAAAATTATTTTTTGCAAAATAGAATTGGAAAATGAGAAAAACAACCATGCTTAGCAAATTGACAATTGATGGTAAAAAGGTGGTGATTATATATCATTTCATTTTAATGAATTCAACAAAAGATAGAACGGACTGTGTGCTGGAGAAAGAAGGAAGAAGATTAAATCCTAGGGAAGAAGGCAGTAACAAATTTATACAAGATGATGAAAAATAAGGACCTCCAGATCAGCACAAATTCCTGAAACTTCAACCCAAACCATGGCATCACATACTGTTCATTAACATATCCTGAGACAACTCTGTAGACGCCTTTTACACCTCCAACCATCAATACTATCCTTCCTTAAAACACATTGTTTTTCCTGCTACCATTCATAAAACAAAATCCTGATTTCTATTGTTTCTTTCACTAGAAAATCTCTTTAGTCTCAAGACTGGACTAAAACATTTTTCCTATTGAAGCAGTGGAGCTCAAATCAAATCAAATCTTTATTATGGCCATAAATCAGCTTACAACCAGTAGAGTAATTATCCCCCTGCCAGCACCAAAGTGAATTGTACTTAAGTCTGGGGAAATGATTTGAACTTGTGCTGTAGAAAACTTAATAAATGCCTTCCCCATGTAGAAGCACTGTAACAACCATAACATATTATGAAGTAATGATTTTCTACTCTTTCATGACTCCCAAAATCAGCCTTAGCAGGTGTCTCATTTTGATTAATAACAGAGACAATTCCCCCACTTTTATTGCCATTAAACCTAAACACTTGTAATTTCAACAGAATGCATGTTTCACTACTTCTGATTGCAGGAAGCTGGTCTCATACACTACTTGGAAATTCTTCTAGTGTGTGTTTTACTAACAATATTGGGTCTTGTTATTAAATACATTAGCATCTACTAGTTTCTTTCCAGAGACAGTTCAGGATGTTAGAACTACCTATAAAGGACTTGCTTCCACATGCATGAATCTGCTGAAGAACTGTTTATCTGGTGATCTCACTGTTAACAGTATGGGAGAGAGCTTCATTTATGGCAGCATTACTTTTCTCCTCTTTGATTAATTTTAATTATGTTTTAAATGCTTTTAGTCCCATTTGGCTATTGAATGATTTTAAATATATTAGCACTGCTATCTGTTCACAAATAATTTATCTCATTCATTATTTCATTGCTTTTGTTATTTTTGTTATTTTAAAAATTATAAATTATTCTCAAGTTTTAAACTAAGTTACTTACACACACACACACACACACTCATCATTTCTTCTATTGAGGGAAGGTGGTTGTTTAACTAGTTAGAGTTGAGTCACCTTTTCTTAGTATTTCTAATATAAAGCCAACAGAATATGGCTGCCAACACAGCATCAAAAAGGAAACTCTAAACTATAGGCACTAACCACTATGTTGCCCAAAATTATTAAATTGGTGAATTTAATACATTAAAAAGCCAAATGATTGGGGGGGGGGGTCACTAACTTGTCTCTTTATTGGCAGGAACAAAACAATCAGCAAAATTAACCAGGAATATGGAAATGGTAGACTTGTCTCTATTGATAGATCTCTGATGATTTGCAATAGATCTTCATTAACCTCTGACGAGTAAGCAACAGCAGAAATAAAAGAAAAGAAAAAGAAGATGCAAAACTCCTTTCTGGTTGGATATGTGCTAAGTCACCTACCAGACTAAGCTTTTCTCATATATAAAACAGAAATATTTATTGGTTCCTCTGGCCAAATCATTCTAGAATTAGTCTGATTCATGAGAATTCAAGAAATAATATAATTTTATGGACAGTTCATGCATATGAATGATACATACCGTGTTTGTCACAAAATAAGGCTGGGCCTTTTTTTTTTTTGACCCCTGAAAAAACGGCTAAGCCGTCTTTCCGGGGGTGACTTAATTTCCTCCCCCACCTAGAGCGGCCCATACGCACGTATCTCTCCACGAGGCCGTTTCTATCGGCCGACGAAAGCTCCCCAAAGGCAGAGTCCCCAGCCGCTTCAGGGAGAGACATGGCTGCCCATGTCCCCTTGACTTTAGGCAGTCTCTTTTGGGCAATGGAAGCTCCCCAAATGCAGTCACCAGCCACTTCGATCGGCCGATAGAAGCGGCCTCGGGGTGAGCGCACACACACACTCCCTTGCCGCGAGGCTGCTTCTATCAGCAGACGAAAGCTCACTTGAAGGCAGAGTTCCCAGCCGCTTCGGGTGAGGCATGGCTACCTGTGTCCCCTTGCCTTTAAGCAGTCTCTTTCCGGCGATGGAAGCTCCCAAATGCAGTCACCAGCCACTTCGATCGGCCGATAGAAGCGGCCTCGGGCGAGTGCACACACGCACACTCCCTTGCCGCGAGGCTGCTTCTATCAGCAGACGAAAGCTCACTTGAAGGCAGAGTTCCCAGCCGCCGGGGTGAGGCATGGCTACCTGTGTCCCCTTGCCTTTAGGGCAGTCTCTTTCGGGCGATGGAAGCTCCCCAAATGCAGTCACCAGCCACTTCGATCGGCCGGTAGAAGTGGCCTCGGGCGAGCAGACACACACACACACTCCCCTCGCCGCGAGGCCGCTTCTACCAGCCGATCAAAGTGGCTGGTGACTGCATTTGGGGAGCTTCCATCGCCCGAAAGAGACTGCCTAAAGGCGAGGGGACATGGGCAGTTACGCCACGCCCTGAAGCGGCTGGGGATTCTGCCTTCAAGGGAGCTTTCGTCTGCCGATAGAAGCGGCTTCGCGGTGAGGGGAGTGTGTGTGTGCGCTCGCCCCGAGGCCGCTTCTACCGGCCGAAGTGGCTGGTGACTGCATTTGGGGAGCTTCCATTGCCCGAAAGAGACTGCCTAAAGGCAAGGGGACATGGGCAGCCACGCCTCGCCCTGAAGCGGCTGGTGACTCTGCCTTCAAGGGAGCTTCTATCGGCTATCAGGGTATTCTAGCCTAGGCTACCTGCAGGCCACTCCTAAAGGCAAGTTTTCTCCCCATCCTCCCCGCCCTTCCCACCCATTTCTCTTCACCTCGTGTAGTTCTAACAAACGATGTGAGAAATGGCGGGGAAACGCATGGTTTAAATAGGCCTAAATTTTGGGGGCGGGGCTTAATTTCACCTCATGCCTAGAAATCATGCTGGGCCTTCCTATTGGTGGAGGCCGTATTGTTGGAGAAACACGGTAGATGCAATTGGTGACTAGTCCCACTCTTGAATCATTTCCACCATGCTCCATCTTGCTCTCACCACAAATATTTTCATTTTAGTTTATGGTCAAGCAACCTACCACAATTGTATCAGAAACTTTTGGGTTCTGATAAAAATCCTAAATCTGCCTGTCCCTTAACTAGAAGCATGAAGTCAGATTTAAGTTTCCATTTTTTCTGAAATGTATTTCTTCTGACACATTTCCCATTTCCCCCACTTCTGCTCTGTGAGTTTGGTTCTAGTTTTCTTTGGGACCCTTCCTGCTTACAATCTTCCATTTTTCTACCGTTCTGTACCTCCTGCCTTCTTAGAAACCTTCCTTTTTTTCTCCCAGCCTTTCTACATGTGCTGCCTCTGGTAACTGGAGCAGAGCTGCTCAATCAGTGGCAAAGATGCTTCTGCCTGCCCCTGCTCTCTGGGAATTTAGCCAAACTAATCCCTGCTGTCACTGCAACTCTACAACTATTTATTGTACTGCAACACAACAGAGTTAGCATGCAGGGTTTAGCTTCTTCTTGATGTAGGTTGCAGATTTTAGTTTTTTCCATGATGTAAAATTTGGGTAGCATCTCAGTTTATTTGTTTAAAAAGAGCAAAGTATACAGCCATTGCTCTAAAGCATATGTCAGCCTTTTTACAAGTAAATTACATTACCTTTTGTGAATTGTCACAGACAAAATACATAAATCCCAAGATAATCTGTCAAGTGTAAAAAAAAATACTTTAAAGAAAACAGAAGGACATTTCACGGGTTGAAATTTATATGTATATATTCATTTTGAAGTATTATCGTTTCTGAGATGCAGCTAGATTGTCATTTTTAAACTATTACAGAAACGGTAGAATGCAGAACTCAGATGCATAGAAAGCAATGTCATTTTTCATCTGACCACCTGCTTGCCTTCAATTTAATGAAATTAAACTGACCATGGTTTCCCATCTGAGACCATGATTTCCCATCTGTTGTACAGTTTCAAAATGCAGGTTTTACAGAAATTCTTTATGGGCAAAAACATAGAGGTGTGAGCTCCAAAGAGGGGAAACTGGCAGGTGCACCAGCTGTACAAAGCTCTATGACTCCAGAAATAGCAATAAGCATACTATACCTGGCTGGTGACATACTCATATCTTTAATGTTAACATCTACAACTGCTATGAACAACCTAACTGGGGGTGAGGGGGAGATTCTTAAACTGCAAACTATTGTCTCACACACAGGAATGATGACTTCTCCTGAGAGCTGTTCCGAGCATCCAGGTATGGGAAGTGCTCAGCCTGTCATTCGACAGGCTGAGCTGATTTTTGAGGACACTCCTCCTCCTCCTCCTCCTTGGAGCTCCTCCCAAGTGTCCCCAGTTTTTGCTCAGCCTGTCGTTTAGGCTAGATGTGCATTCCTCACCAGGATCATTAGAAAGCCAAAAACAGGTTTCAAGAGACTTCAAAATTATTTTTCTGATTTTTCTAAAGGATTTTCCCTTTTAAAACAGTGATCCCCAACCTTTTTATGCCGTGGCCGCCGGCATCAGCTGGATGCCGCCCGGTACGCATCAGCTGGGCGCTGCCATCTTTTTGATGAAAAAGTGCTTCCGGTGAGGTCACCGGAAGCACTTTTTCATCAAAAAGATGGCGGCGCTAGCGCTCGGTGAGCTTTTCTGGGTAGAAATGGCTTTCTACCCGGAAAAGCTCACGAGCGCTGCGCCGCCATCTTTTGATGAAAAAGTGCTTCCGTGAGCTTTCTACCCGGAAAAGCTCATCGGAAGCACTTTTTCATCAAAAAGATGGCGGCGCCAGCAACCAGCGGCCCGGTAGGACTTGTTCCGCGGACCGACCGGTCCGCGGACCAGTGGTTGGGGACCCCTGTTTTAAAACACTGCTTGCCGACTAGAAGTTTTACCATTATATTTGAATGTACAGCAAGGATGAATCACATGTCATGACCTAGAATGAGTTTTAGGCAAAATCACAGGTCTTTTAAGCTTGCCACTTTTAATCTGTGGAACCATTTTAACCCATTACATTGGCCCGTCCCATCCGGTTAGGCAGGGAGGGTATTTTGCAGACCCCATCAGCTGAAGAATTTGAACTGGTGCGGTCCAGAGACTCTTTCTGCCATTCCCCCTCCCCCAGGGGTGGGATTCAAATTTCTTAACAACCGGTTCTGTGGGTGTGGCCTAATTTGTGGGTGTATCTTGGTGGTCATGTGACTGGGTAGATGTGGTTTGCTGACTGGGTGTGGTTTGGTCATCATGTGACTGGGTGGGCATGGCTTGTATGTAAATATTATAAATATTTATGTAAATATTGATTTTTTTATAAAAAAGAACAACTTTTACCCAAAAGCAGGCAGGCAGATTGAGTTGTTCACAGAATCACAGATTCACTTAGAGATCTATCTATCTGCAATCGGCTATCTGAGTCTGTCACATAAAATTTGCTTGCAAGCAAACTCACAAAATTAACTCACAACACACCATGTATGTAAATATTGGAATTTTTTTTATAAAAAAGAGCAACTTTTACCCAAAAGCAGGCAAACCAGGCAGGCAGATTGAATTGCTCACAGAATCACAGATTCACTTAGAGATCTATCTATCCTGATATCCTGAGTCTGCACTGTAAAGCTTCAGTCCTAAGGAAGGTTCGGCTCTGCTTTTAGATTACCTAGAAAGCTAGAAGTCCAAGGATTTCTCGCTTTCTAGCTAATCTAAATCTCCTGCCAGAGCAGAACAGCTGGTGGTCGGGGGGGGAAAAAAGGAAAAATAGCAACTTACCAAACCAGGCAAGTTGGATGGCTCACATACCAGGTAAGGAGTGAGTGGGCGAGGAGGGGCAGGGCCAGCCAGTGGAACGATTTGCCGGTTCTCCGAACTGGGGACAATTGTGTGTACAGCGTTTGCAAGAAATCATCAGCTGTGCTGCCTAGACAGTTGACAAGCACTGCGCTGGGGTGCGTAGCATTTGAAAATCCTCGTTTCCTGCTTTTTCAACCTCAGCTGTGCTGGGCAAAGTCGCTGAGGAGGGAAAAGCAGGGAATAAAGGACAGCCTAGAGCCCGGTTCGGTGTCAGCTGCTCTTCGCAGCTACAGGTTCTATAGAACCGGGGCGAACTGGTAGCATCCCCCCCTGCCCTCCCCATGTTTTGAAACATTCTCCTCTATTCTAAAACCATAAACAATAAGAAATATAAAACAATTTTGGAAAAGAATGATGATAGCCATTCAAAACAACATTCCCAGATTGTGTAAAAAAAATAATCTGTTTGGGGGAAAATTGTCTAGAGTGATCTGTTTGTAATAATGCACGATATCCTGAACATGACTAGCAACAGAATATTCTAGATATTTAGTATTCTGGGAAGGCCTAAAATAAATAATACTGTGGTTTTTTTCAGGATGCTAGCTGCCCAAGTAAGGATATACTACTGGACAAAACAAGTTAGGACTAAGAAAAAATGTGTAAATCCAATTCAGTTTTCTCCCTAGAGAATTCATTGTTTTTTTTAAGAGTACTAAGTTTATAATCATAATTATACCATCACCGTTCTCATCTTACTTTTCAATATGTTATTTTACATCCATATTCTACAGTAAGCTGACCTATTTTCATAGCCAGTTGACAGCAGATTTGTTTCTTTTTCTTCTGTAATAGACTTCTGTTCTAGTTAAAAAGAAAAAAAAAACCCCATTTCAGCTCGGAATTATATTTACTGTGATTTTTGTGCATTTAAGGCACCAAGCAACAATGTGCTTTAGGGAATTTGGTAACTTATTTCAGAAAATCTAATCCATATCCTTACTTATCTCGTAGCATGGTTAACACCAAGTCATAATGAGAGATAGCCCTAAATAAACATCAACAATATGGAAACATGGAAATCACTGGTTCAACAGATGCTTCTGCATTTCTCAAAAGATGTTTCATGAGTGGAAAAATATTTTGCTGGGCTATTTGCCCTTGAGTGATATGATTAAGATGTCACAACCTTGGTGCCATTTTGCTCTATGAAAGACAGAATTCCATTCATGCCAAATGAAGGCCACTTCTTACACATAACACATTTATCTCTGTTTGAGCGTAAGAGACTCCAGGACTATATATAGTGCTCACTGAAGCTGCAGAATATCTCTGACAATTTACATAATTCATTCACCACTAATACAACAACTGTGCTAAAGAATGGCCCAGAGAAACCCAGGTGGTTTTGCTTCAAGGGAGTTCTTCATTAATAAAGGAATAATTATTGAGGAATATTTGGTACCTGCAAACAACCATAACAGATCAATTTTTCTGCCTATGCCTGACTTTTACAAAGAACCCTTAACTGCCTTCATCTTGACAATATCAAAACTTTGTTGCACATATCCTCTTGCAAAATTCAAATATGAGGCTTTTCAAGGATTATCACATTGCATCAGAGCTACCTGAACATTAGTTACTTGGACTTTTATATTGAAAAAAAGAGTTTCAAATTCTCCCATTGCCCATGGCACTTTTTCTTGTATATGGCATTTTCATTTCTGCCTTGTTTGAAATGTATGTAACAACAATGGCAGCTGTAGCTATTGACAAAGTGTGGATTGTGGGCAAATTGCTTCAAGGAGACATTTCCTCTCAGTGAGACACACTCCACTCCACTGATGTAGCAAAACACCCCACAAGTGCAAATGGTTCCACCTTGATGAAGAGCTAAGTTCACCCAATCTACCTCAACTAGCCAATGTGCCTGGTAAACAGCAGTGAAAGGAAGTAAAGCAGCTGCTCCAATCCATGAATGAAAAGCACGGCATAATTTCATAGATGACAAAACTAGCTGCCTTGGTTCCATGCAGCTTCTGAGTAAAATTCAAAGTGCTGGTAATATCTATAAAGCCCTGTATGACATATAGGGCCTTGCCCCAATTGTCTCCTATCGTTTCTGCCTGCTCAGTATGTTTTGGCAGAGTAGGTGTGCTATGGAGAAATTTCTTGACAGTGAAAACAATCAAATAGTGCAGGGGTGTTAAACTCGCGCCCGCAGGCTGGATGTGTCATGTGCTGGCCCCGGCCCCGCCCAGTTTAGCGAAGGAGAAAAAAGTCCCAATATATCACTTGACACCGCGAGTTTGACACCCCTGAACTAGTGGAACAACTTGCCATCAAAAGTTGTGGGTGCTCCATCACTGGAGGTTTTTAAAGAAGAGATTGGATAGGCATTTATCTGTATAGGCTCTCCTGCTTGAGTAGGGGGTTGGACTAGAAGACCTCCAAGGTCCCTTCCAACTCTGGTGATGTTCTTTTCTGTCCCGTTCCATTTGTCATCTGGTGGGGTTGAAGTAGCATGTCCTCTCCTTGGCAACAGCATCCCACCAGAGAAGAACGGCATCCTCTCTTCTAGGATTCTGGAAAGCTCTGGAAACCTGGAGCTGATGTATTATTGTTTGCGTAGAGCCTAGAACCAATTTTTGTTGTCTGTAAGATTATTTTAGTCTGGGCTATCAATTTGGCTTAATATTTTGCTCTATTTTTAATGATTGTTCTAGTTTAGTACACTGCCCAGAGTCTATTGGAGTTCATTGGTTACTAAATTCAAACAAAATATAAACAAAGTATAATCCCCTTTTACAGTCACTTTGGGACTAACATATAAACTTCCTGTAGCAGACCCAGAATTTCAGCAAACCTGGAACATGGATCCTTTTAGTATGTCCAATGACAGAGTTTTGTAAATATGTGCGTATGTACATTTTGTTCATCTGGGGCACCACAGAATGCAAAATATTGTTCGAGGAATTAAATATGCACAAGCCTGTCTTTTACAGGTATCATCAAAAGGGTCCATTTACTTTCTAAGATTTCATTTTTTTATTATGTCAATTTTATAAGATTGTTCTTTCGCAATATAGCTCCATCACAACCTCCCAAGACAGGTGCTCCTGTCTAGCTGAGCTTTTAACACAGGGGTGCTAAACTTGCATCGTAATGTCATCACGTGATATATCGCAACTTCCCCACCCCCGTTCGCTAAACCAGGGGTGGCCATGACCAGTGCGTGACGCATCTGGCCTGTGGGCCACAAGTTTGACACCCTAACAGAACCCTGAACCCTACCACAAATCTACTAATCGGTCATTCACGCTTGCTAGCTGATTTACTAACAACTCATAATCAGCCTTTCTCAACTTCAAATGTGTTGGATCACATGCCTTAATTTCCACCAGGACCTACTGGCCGGAGGTTTGGGGAATTGTGGCTCATTGCAATTGAGAGGACTTCAAATTGATTATCACTCTTGATGCAGCAATACTATATAGCAAGTTCTATTTTCATGGCCACTTGCATGCCTTCATATTCCGTTTCCAACTTCTGGATGTGAAATCTTTACATGAGCATGTAATTTTCAGATTGCAAGTCCCAGAAACTTAAGTCATTTAGACATGCCACTTAACATGAGGAGAACTGTAATCAGAAAGCTCAGATTTCAAATTAGGAAATTTCAGATTCAGATTAGGAGATTTCAGATTCCTAGGGTCTGATTTGGAGCACATACAGCAAGGCTCTCACCGACTTTCAAAATATCAGCATGCCAAGCAACTGCAGTTGAGCCAGACCTAACAAAAGCAAGCGAACCAAATAAGGATTGATCTCATGTACCATGCTAAAACATGGTTGATTTGGTCAATAAGTCAGTAGCATGCCATGCTATGCCATAAACCATGATTTAGAAATCACAGTGAATGTATTCATATGGGCACTTAAGTCAACTGCACTGTGTGAGACCAATGTAGAAACACCAGAGAAAACGGGATATGGGAGGAAAATTTCTCTACCAAGAATTCATTCCATCCCAAGATAAGTCATAGAAAAATCAGCTGACCATACACCTAAATCCAACATTTGCTTTTACTTATATAAGATGATTCACAGCTCATTTAACTGGATTACAAGCAAGGCCAACTCTATTTCAGAAAGCCTTTGTATATGTTGGATCTCTTCTCTCTTCCTTCCCCCATCCCCCTTTCTCTTCCTAGCTACTGCCTCTATCTGCTTCTCTTACTTAAGATCTTAGCTACCAACTGGTTCCCCACCCACTACCTCAGTAAAAAAAAACTCTGCAGGAAGAAAGTACTTACAGTAAAGAGTCTAATCAGTGTTTGGTTTCACTCTACTTCTTCTTAACATTATCTTAGATTACAGCATTATGGCCAATATCAAAACTGAGTATTGTATTTAGAGTACGTTAAGACACTGATAAACTGGAGTGGAGTGGAAATAAGATCAGTTCAGCTTCACTGAAAATTGTGGCTGCCCACAGAGTCACATAATTTATCTAAGCATGACAATCTCTGATGACAAACGTGACTGGTAGCACTCTCTTTAGGAAGATTACTCTTACAAGAGAAGGTTTCTGCTTTTCCTCAAATGAAATCAACTTTAAATTATCTGTAGCATTCTCTATGGAGATTCTCAATCATTCAGGCCATGGTTGTCCCAAAGGTGCTTTTCCATAAAGGTAACTGGACTTTCTTGAGTTTTTTTCCGGAAATGTTTCGCTTCTCATCCAAGAAGCTTTTTCAGTTCAACTGGAGTATTTGTCGCATTACACAATAATACCATTTACAGGCTTGTTCTGTTTTGGCACCCTGCCCCACCAAATAAAATTCAAACTCAAATGCTTTTTGGATTTCAATGTTTGAAACATTTCAAATGCATATTCTCTTTAAAAAAAATTAAATTATTAAAGATAGATCTGTATGACAAGCTTCATTTTGGACTTGATAACTGGATTTTCTCTCTCTGCCACAAACTCTACGGTATTTTTTAGCAACAGTGTGGCAAGAAGAAACTAAGTATTATTATATCTGGTGGAATAGGAAGAAGGGGCCAGTTAGTCATGTAGAGCAGGGATCCCCACCCCCGGTCCGTGGATTGGCACCAGTCCACCAGCATGCCAGCAACCAGTCCGTGCAAACAAGAAAAGCCCCATCCGCGGGATGCAGACAGCATGCAAAACCACGCCCCCTCCAGTCCGTGAAAAACCTTTCTCCATAGAACCGGTCCCTGGTGCAGCATAGCAACAGCCTACACAGCAGTGCCAATGAACAGTGTTCAAAGTCATGAGATCTTGAAACCCATGGTACCATTTGCTTGTTTTCTGAAATGATGGCTGAGATTCTAGAAATTCAAATGATATAAAGCACGTTAGGCTTGGAATTCCACATATGTGAACTAGTTCTATGGAGTCATTTTACCTGCAACACTAATCTGCCCCCACAAACTCACTAATCCTTCATCCAAAATCAAAAGATCCCATTTTCTCCTTCCTTTCCATTAACTTCCTTTCCATTAGGCCACAAAAGTTTTGGAAGTGGTTCCCCAAAGAATTCCAAAAATTATTACCATCTTGCAATTTTTAGCATGACTGCAATTGTATTTCAGTTATAATAAATATATAACCGGAAAGTAACCAATTGAAATTGTCATGAAATGTCAGCATCAAACTAAATTAATGGCTCCCATCAATCTGCTCAATAGCCAAGGGAAGCTTTCAGCCTAGAAGAAAACATGCACCTTTGTACTCATTCACAGGCTTCCTTTTTTTTTTTTTTTTTACCAACACATCATTTTTACCTGCCACAGCAAGGCGATTCCATAGATGGACTCCAGCTGCTGCTGATTCTGCTGTGCAATGGTGACTCCTAACACAAGTGTGTGGATGCCACAAGAAATGGCTGAGATAAGAACAATGGGCATGAGATGCAAGGGCAGGGTGATGAAGAAGGAGAAGATAAAAAAGGCCTGCCATCCAACTGTGTCACTGGCCTCATGGTAGCAGGCAAAATTCAAACCCAAGTAGCAGAATATCTGAGCAGCTATCAGTATCCACAGAATGTATGGCATGAATTTCCGGGTGACACGATCAGGCAGGAGTTGATACTTGCATAGGATAAAGAGGAGAATCTGGGCAGCCAGGCCCACTGATGCTGCCACAGTAGGTGCCAGCTTCTCTGAAGTGTACACCACTGTGCACATGATGATAACGTAGCAATCAAAGAGGGCTGCAAAGACCACCAGGACCAGCAAAGTCTCATGGCGCTGCCTCCGGAAGTAGGTCTGGTAGAGGTTCTCCAGGGACTCAGGGGCAAACGTGAGTCGCATAAAACGGGGCAGACATAGGCAAGAACCCGAGTTCCTCACCGTCACCTCATGGGTCCGGCCGACCCCATGCTCAGGGTCAGAAGGCAAGCTGACTGAATAGTCTGCAGAATACTCTGCCGAGTATTCAGGCTCAGAGAATGCCCTGTTCCGAGCCATCCTGCTGGTTTCCACCACCCAATTCTTAGATACTTTGTGAAGAGAATCTGCCTAGAAGCCAAAAGTTACCTCAGCGACAGTTCAGCTCCCAATAACCTGGAAGGCATGGAAGCTTTAGGAGCAGGTATTCAGTGCCTTCTTCCAGTGTCAACTTTCAGGATGTCATCTTCCCAACACATGACAGCTCCTGACTGAGAGAGAAATATATTAGTAGTGGGAGGAAAAGACAGAGTCCCTTCCCTTCAAATCTGGCCTACTATAACATGAGTTGAATTTCTATCAATATCCAAGCTCTAAAAACCAACACCATCAGCTGTCACTACCATTTCCCTTTGACACCCAAATGAATTTTGTACTAAGAATACATTAAAAATTAACATTTTGCAAACACAAGTGACTATAATATATGACTAAGTTTCAGAAGCATTTTATTAAAAAGCTTAGTCAGTCTAGTTTTTATAATTTCAGACATCAAAGCAACTGGCTTCTAAAAATGTAAGGAAGATAAAGCAAAGTTACTTTTCCAATCAATCATTATATATTTGCTTCTTTTACTTTTTCTAGCTTCTGTTTCATGCCCATGCCCCTAATAGTCACGTTCACAGTCTTTCATCTGGATTAAAAAAACTCAATGGCTATATTCACATTATTCTACAGGCAGTGCTCAAACAAACTATATTATCATGCCCTGATTTTGCAGCATACTGAACCAGTGACCCAATCTGATTTAAACCTTGTCTAGGTAAATTCACTCAATAAATATAGAAACAGGAAATTTTGGGGCAAATATTGGATTCATTCCCTCCTGCTAATTTACAGCAATCATCCAAATCTGGTCAGAAAAGGGTCCTGAATCCATAAGGTAGAAAGAATGGAAGTAAGTTGGCCACTCTGCCTGCGCCCTCCCACAATCTTCCTCAGTTCTTCCATCAGGTCCAGTATCTCCCTGCTCAGTTTCATATTCACAGAAAATTGCTCTCCCTTCTTACCAGTTTCCTCAGTAGTGTCTGCGAAAGTAGGTTGGTTAAAATCTTTGGATCAGGCCCCATTGAAACATCTAAGCTTGTGTGTATATTCAGCTTCCTCCCACACAGAGAAGGAGTGACAAAGGTGGGAATCAAGTCTGCCAAAGGACTCTTCTTACGGCCTCTTCCTGGCTACCACTTTGAGATGGAGAGCTTGATAAAGGGGAAAATGAAGCCTCTTCAGCAGCAACCCAGCCCAAATAAAGCCACCATCTTTTCAGAAGAAAACCCACTTTCTTTCCACCAGAGAAGTCCAGTTCAGCTATGCCCCTTCCTCAGTCTTCTCTATTCATCCATGTCACATCGAGCCTCTGGATTCATCTGTACCTCAGGTTTGGGACCTGAGATCTAGAATCAGCTTTCTCTTTCTTGCTC
The DNA here is from genome assembly GCF_049901735.1 of Notechis scutatus. Taxonomy (NCBI): domain Eukaryota; kingdom Metazoa; phylum Chordata; class Lepidosauria; order Squamata; family Elapidae; genus Notechis; species Notechis scutatus. Next base: position 29,635,122 of record NC_142009.1, read on the forward strand.
CCCCCCCCCAAGGTGTGCGGTTGGTTATTTCTGTCACTCTGGACGACCCACGTGCTTGCTGCTGTGCCTGCGAGGGTGTGCGTGTGTCCCTGCACAAAAGGGAGAGATTTATTTATTTTTTTTAAAAAAGGTCTCCTCCCTGAGCTGCAGGCAAAGAAAAAGGAGGAGCAAAGCAAGGCCTCTTCGCGAACGATGAAGGAGACCGAGGGTGGCGGTGGTGGGAAGAACTCAAAAAAGTGCCAAACAAACACCCACACGTGTCAAAACGCCGAGCTACTGAGGGCTGGGAGTTGGCTTCCCTCTCGCCTTCCGAAAAACGTCACACGGCACAAGGCAAGACAGAGAATCTTCCAAGGACTGATGATGGATGGTCGGGAATGGCCGGACTTCTGCCCCCAAGAAGCTCCGGAGTGGGAGAAAATTCAAGCCAAGAGGCATCTCTCACGGAATCTCTGCTAACCAGGAACCTGGTGAAAGAGGAAGATGCCTTTTGCTTTCCCGGCGCTCGCAGCCCAAGTGGGGCTGCTGCTCTGGGAACGGCGCCTCTGCCCAAGTTGGCGGTCGCTTCGAGGCTCGCTCTGAGGGCGCCAAAGCGAGGCGGATTGCGCGAGCTCGCCGTCAGACCTCGGCCGGTTCGGTAGCCCTTGGCCAGGCTTCGACGTCGAATCTCCCCGGCCCGCGAAGAAGGATCGCTCCGGGAACCGTGCCGCCTCTCTTCTCCTGCGGCAGCGGCGGCGGCGGCGGCTCACTTCGCAGGCGCAAGCGCCTAGCGCCAAAGAGCAGGCTGCTGAGGCGACAGCCGAGGCAACCCCACCCCTGCCGGCCCGTTTCCTCGGCCTCTCCCACGCTCTGCTCCGGTACTGGAGAGCCTGGGAAAGGAAAACCGGCACAGCTGCCCAAATCCCACCCTTTTTCTCTCGGCCCCTTGGAGAACTAACCCTTTGTGCTCTGGGCCGACAACATCCTGGCAGGAAGGATCCACAGCTCACCTGGGGCCACTCCTGCTTTTTCCCGCCACGCGGTTATTAAGATGCCCAAAGCTCCGCCGTCCTGGTTTCCACTAAACTTTCTAGAATGATACCCTGGACACTTTCGGCAAAGTGCCTTGCCATCGTTTTTTCATGCACTCTCGGTTTGAACCTGAGGGTTTAAAACAGGCCTGGAAAGTTCTAAGAAACGGAAAGACTAGATTCACAGGTTGCTTAACTATAACATCACTTGTCCAGTTTTGATTTTCATCTGTACTGTATTATGAGCCTTGCAGTATATTCAGCCGAAATAGAATACAACAGAATAATAAGAGTTGGAAAGCACCTTGGAGGTCTTTTAGTTCAACCCTCTGCTTCAAGACCCTGCAGACAAATGGTTCTCCTGGAAGCTTTTGAAAGCCTCCAGTGATGGAGCACCCACAACTTCGGAAGGCAAACTATTCCATTGGTTGATTGCTCTCACCCTTAGGAAATTTCTCCTTGGTTGCTTCTCTCCTTGGTTAGTTTCCATTCATTGTTTCTTGTCTTGCCTTTTGGTTCTTTGGAAAATAGTTTAGAACCCCCTCATCTTTATAGGAGCCCCTCAAATATTGGAACAGTGCTGTCATGTCTAAAGATGGGCTCTTAATCAACACAGGGGTTCATTTATGTAACACTACTCACCATGAATTGATTAGAGATGCTTTGTTGTCTAGCAGGAGTCACATGCTATGTTAAGGTAAAACCAAATAAACCATTACACCATGCATGACCTCAATCAATGTGTCTTCACTATGGTTTGTTCAGCCTATAAAATGGGAGCATGAATGACTCATCTGTGAGCAATAAGTATTTTCATAGCCAACTTTTATTATGTTCCTGCAATACAAAGCTAGGAAAAACAGTTTATAGAGCTACTAGAGCCTCTTTGGTCTAGTGGTTAAAGTACCAAGCAAGAAAGTACCTGGGCCATGAGTTCTGGTTCCACCTTAGCCATGAAAGCCGGCTGGGTGGCTTTGGACCAGTCCCTTTTTTTGTCATACCCAGGGGTTTTTTATGGGGAAAAGAGGAGGAAGAAGGAGTATTAAGTATGTTCACCACCTTATTTGTAAAAATAATAAAGGCGGGATATAAATAGAGAGGATGGATGGATGGACAGACGGACGGACGGACAGACAGATGCATAGCTAGATGCATAGATACATAGATACACAGATAGATGCTTTTGAATGTTTATCTCATCAGTCTGATGAGCTTACCAAATAATTTTAAATAAAAGATTCTTCACCATGGCTTAAAGTGAGAAAATTACACTGCAGTACAGTATTAAAATAATCCTTTTATAAATATTCATCTAAATTAATTACCAGAGCTAATATGTGTTTTAACTACATTAGTGGGTGGTTGGATCCATTAAATTAGATACTGCGTGGAAAGTATTTTTGAACTTAAATGCTATTATGCCACTCTCCTCCAACTCAGAAATGGCCATGCAGGCTGAGAATTTGGGAGGTTGGAATCACCAGCATTATGAAGATCCATATATGAAGCAGCCAGCACTTATGTATGTGTTGCTAGTGTTGTGCTTTGGATCACACTGCCTTTATACCAGGAAACCAAGTTATGATTAGTCAAAGGGGGGGGACGGGACTGCACAGTATCACGTGAATCCATTTTGAATTAGGAAATAAAACTTCTGCCCTTGATGAGAAGTTTGTAGTCCTTCCCCCAATAGTTTCATCATAGGCAGATTTAAATTAAGATGTATGGCAGCTGTCCACAAACTAGGGAAGAATGATTATGAAGGTGGAGGATTTGGAAAGTCGAGTAAACAATGCCAGAGTTATGACTTATCTCAATTTGCATCCCTTACCCCACCCCCTGGCCTTGAGAATTAGTCTCCTTCCCCTTTTCTTCCCCTGTCCATCTCTTTATGTACCTTGCCTATTTTAGGCTGTAGCCTAAGGGCAAGGTCTGTGTCTCTTCTAATTGATGTGAGTCATTTGGGGAGTGATCATCTGTCTGAAAAAGCAAATAAAAAATGCAATGAAAACATTAAGGGTTAAATAAATATGAAGGGGAGACACAATTGCTTTCCTTTGATACACGAAAGTTTGCTATCAGAGAATGAAATAGACTTGCTGTCTGTTGCTTTGGAGGGCAACAGGGGACTATTAACGGAGGAAAATAACCGGGAAGCTGATCAGGGATAAAATGAAGGATAAACTCCTTCCCAGTGTTAAGAGGTGTTCAAAAGCAGAACTGCCTCAGGAAATCACCCATTCCTGGATGTTTTTAAGATGTGGGTGTTACAATTATTTAACTCCTTCAAATGAATTGTTTTTTAAATTCATTTCTTAGCTGTATTATATCAAAATAATATAAATCAATGACATTATTAAAGCATGGATTTTAGATGAAATGGGTTTCAACTAATGCTAACTGCTTTTCCCCATAAGAATGGCATCCAAGTCCACCTTGGACTGGTCCATAACTAAAGTACATATATCCAAAACCTAACCCCAATACTTGCAGAATCCAGAAGAGCCATTTAAGCTAAAGCCTGCTCCCCTGGTAGCCATTGCTCAATTGCCCCTTACCACCCACACTATCACATTCTGACCATCTTAATTTCCAAGTGATCTTCAAGGCCATTCCATATAGTGTATGTTGCAATAAACCAATTACAAGTGGCCAAAGTGTGAGTGACCATGAACAGGGCCTCCTGATCCTGAATTTGTGCAAAGGTCTTCCTAGCCATGACTTCCCCCTACTCTTCCGGTAGGAACCAAGTGTTTAGGCAGTTATTCTGGTGAAGAGTGCTATTCCAACCAGAACCAATGATGGAAATCCTCTGATTGGGTGGTTGCAAAATCCAGAGTCACTTGGTCTTGTTAGGGTTGAGCTAAACTCATTCCTCCCCATCCAACCTCCAGACATTGAAAAGCAAGACTGAGGGCATCATTTGGTCAACCGAGGGTAGTGATATATATAGCTAAAGCCTCAGTTGAATTGTGCACTAAAACCACCACCCCGGTACAATCGTGTGTTTCTTTAACCAACCTACTGGTGTCCATCAGGTACCACAGTCAGTCCAAACAAATGGATCCTATTTCCCTACAATGGGGAAGCTGCTGTGGAGATTTTCAGTGAGTTGACTATCCCGCCCATCCAGATCACATCACTATAATATTGCCCTATAAGCACCACAAGATCAAACCAAGGAACAGATACCACATAGGCCTAAAACTTTTTATTAGAACGGCCATATTAAAATTCCAGTGTATCTCCCCCATTCGTGTTTTATCTTCTTGAGCAAAGGTCCCAAACTTGGCAACTTTAAGACTTGTGGACTTCAATTCCCAGAATTCTCCAGCCTGCTATGCTGGCTGGAGAATTCTGGGAGTTGAAGTCCACAAGCCTTAAAGTTGCCAAGTTTGGGGACCCCTGTTCTTGAGCATTAGGGAAATCCCTGCCTGAGAAGTTTTCATGTTTCTCTTCATACAGGCTAAATCCACATTGAACTGTTTGTAGCTTTGGCAATGGATCATCTCACTATGTCAAGGTTGTCCTTTATATTTCCAATATGCCCTTAGATAAAGACCAAATTTAGTATGCGACCATACTGTGTATGTGTTATGTATATTTTTATGTATGTGCATACTTGGTTTACAGCCTTCATATCCTTGAAGGGAGTGGAATTAATTCTTCTATATAGTTTTCCAATAAATATTTGGAAGTTCTTTTCAAGATACTTAATAGTACAAGTAGTCCTTGACTTAAGATCATAATTGAGCCCAAAATTTCTGTTGTTCAGTGCGACATTTGTTGAGTTTTGCTGCATTTTATGACTTGTCTCATTTGTTCAGTGAATCACTGCAATAGATAAATTTAGTAAACTGGTTGTTAAGTGAATCTGGCTTCCCTATTGACTTTGCTTGTCGCAAAAGGTGATCACATGACCTTGGGACACTGCAACAGTCGGTTGCCAAGCATCTGAATTTTGATCACATGATCATGGGGATACTGCAAAGGTTGTAAAATGGTCATAAGTCACTGCTTTCAGTGCCGTTGCAACTTTGAATATCTTTATTGTCATTGCATTCCACGAATACAATGAAATTTGAATGCTACTCCAGCAGTGCCCCAAACACCATGTCACAATCATACTACAGAGTATATAATAATAATAATAATAATAATAATAATAATAATAATAATAATACAACAGAAGAAGAAGAAGAAGAAGAAGAAGAAGAAGAAGAAGAAGAGGAAGAGGAAGAGGAAGAGGAAGAGGAAGAAGAAGAAGAAGAAGAAGAAGAAGAAGAAGAAGAAGAAGAAGAAGAAGAAGAAGAAGAAGAAGAAGAAGAAGAAGAAGAAGACAACTACTGAATCACAAATGCACTGTTCCATTCAAGACAATTACTGCCTTGGAAAAAAAGCTGTTTCTCAATCTATGAGTCCTCATTTTAAGACACCTATAACGCCTCCCTGATGGTAACAGTTCGAAATATGAACGTCCAAGATGAGAATGGTCTGTGGAGATTTTTAGTGTTTTCGAGAGGAGTCTGGTCTTCACAATCTCTTCCAAAGAAGAAAGAGAGCAACCAATGATTTTTTGTGCTGTGTTTATCATCCTTTAGGTATGACTAGGTATCAGATTCCTATGTACCTTAATTCTACTTTCTATATTTAAGGGTGAAAGAACAACTCTGTAATGAAAGTCATACTGGCAGCAACTAGATAAGAAATACTAACACATTGGAAAAGCTGCTTGGGTCATTCAACAGATAAGTGGTTTGGGAGATTATGGAAATAGCTTTGGCTGAGAATATTAATGCAAATGGACTTTCCTAAGGAAATACCTTGCTTTGGCCTCACTGATACATGCTTCCTTTTCATCATACATGTTAATTCGAATAATCAAATCAGTTTTTTGAATAACTACCGCTAATTGCCCTTGGGCATCATTCTAGCAAAGGACCACACAACTGATATAATAAATTTCACCCAATGAGCGGTTGGTATGAACATATTAGATATTAATGTTTAGCGTTAATAAATTACTTTTTTAAAAAGTTGCATTTCACTACTGTGGGTATGTAGAAATTTGAAGTCAAATAAAGGATTAAAAACAAAGTGTTGTACATTTTGTATTCTATAACTATTTCATATCATTTTGTCCTTATAGTTTATTCCAGTTAACATGCACAGTAAAAATACAGATATTCCTCAACTTATGACCACAATTGAACCCAAACTTTCTGTTAAGTGAGACATTTGTTAAGTGAGGTTTGCTCCATTTTACAACCTTCCTTGCCACAGTTGTTAAGTGAATCACTGCAGTTGAAAAGTTAGTAACAGTTGTTAAGTGAATCTGGCTTCCGTTGACTTTGCTTGTCAGAAGGTTGGAAAAGGTGATCACATGACCCTGAGACACAGCAACGGTCATAAGTATGAACCAATTGCTAAGCACCTGAATTTTGATCACCTGATGATGATGCTGTAACGTTCGTAACTGTGAAAAAATGGTCACAAGCCACTTTCTTCAGTGCCATTGTAACTTTGAGTGGTCATTAAATGAACTGTTGTAAGTCAAGGACTATCAAATCATGTAAGGAGTTAACTCCGTGTAACTCCTTACATGATGTGTGCAACGCTCTAATAGTTCTCTTTTGAAAACCCACATGTATTATTTGCTTTCATTTTTCTCTCAATATAACCAGTGTTGGATTATTGTCTGCATTACAAATCAATTTATGAGATACAGGCTGTGGGATATAGCTGAGCAGAAAGGCTATATTATTATGTCATCCATTTTGAAAAATTGAATCACTTTAAATACCTGTAGTGACATGGCAGAGCTTGAATGCTCTGAGGCTATACACTTAGCTCCATTTCCTACCTTGACATAGTTGCTTGATAATTACAGCTGTCATATCCGGTCTTTATTTTTATTTATTTTAAACATTTATATAGCCGCCCGCCTTGTAAGTATCACTGGGCAGCTCCCAATCAAAAATTAAAACATAAAAACCATTATTAAAACTATAAAAAAAAAACAAATGCATTAAAAACAAGTCAAAGTGCCATGTCGAGGTTACAATTTGTTTGTTTGTTTATAAAATTTATTGGCTGTCCATTTCACCATGGGGAAACTCTGGCAGCTTGTGCACTCACCTTATCTTATTCCAGGGCTTGGCAAAAAGCCAGGTCTTCAGTACTTTACAGAAAACTAAAACTGTGGAGGCCTGCTAAACTCGAGGGGGAAGAGTGTTCCACAGGGTAGGGACTGCCACTGAAAAGGAAATGTTTCCTAGCTCCTGTAAAATGACTATGTTTAAGGACAGATCTCTAGGAAAACGTGGTCCCATAGATTTTTTAGAGGGGAATTCATTTGGGCGGAGGTGGGAAGGGGCAGGGCAGGGAGGCAGGCAGGCAGGAAGAAAAGAAGGAAGGAAATTGCCAGAATACTTCCCAAATTTATAGTTCTGAGTGTATGGCAATTGTATAGATTTGAAAGTGGTTTTTACAATTTCTGCTTGAAGTAGTTTTCTATAGCCATGTCAAACTGAGGTCTAAGGAAACAAAATCACAAATAAATTACATTAGCCATTTCCACTTCCACTCTTACAGCTTGAGTTACCACTTGGTAAGATGGGACAGCCAATAAATTTTACAAACAAATAAATATGAATCATGAAATTGCTGTGCAGTTTTTGTGGTATGGTAACCTAAGCCTTATTATTCTACTTGTTTCAAGTGAAACAATAAAAAATGATGTGTGCCAGAAGTTTAATCATAGATGGCAAAATGAAATGACATGCATCGTATTATATTGTTTCACTTGAAACAAGTGGAGTAATGAGTTGAAATATGGTAAATCTTAAAGCTGTCAACAAATATAGCACAAAATGAAAGCTATTTTGAAAATGTCTGTTTTCGCAAGAAGAGTAATGCTTTGCTGAGAATGCTGTTTCTAGAAATAGGTATCTATGCTTCCGACTATAGCAGCACCCAGTGGTCACTGCAGTATATTTGATATAGCTTTTTCCACTTAGAAAATGCTTTCTTTAGTGGTTGCACTTCATAAAGCATTTCAGCACGAAGACAAATTTCCCCCCTTTATTGGATAAACTGATTACTGGATGTCCTTCATTAATACAGGTGTGTGTGTTGCTCTCAGATTTCTTGGCTTTCGGGGAGTGGGGGAGGAATGATCCTGACATTTGGTGTAAAAACAAAAAAATCCAGATCTGGAAAATGAATAGCCATGGTAGACTGAATTGCACAGCTACCATGCTGTTGACTTTTCAGCCAAGCGTGGATTTAATTACAAAATGCAGATGCAAGTCAGGTTTTCCTTTAAGGAAACCCCAAGCTCAAAAATAATGTTCATAAAATAACTGTAAAGGCGGGTAGATAGTTTTAAGTTAGCACTCATCCAAACTAATGCATTTGCCACAGTTCTACTGGGCAGAAAGGCATACAAGGGTCTCAGTCCCAGTTAAATATTTTAAAAATGAACAACTGACACTGTAGATTTGATACAGAGATTTTGAACACATAAGGCCTTTGATATAACAGCAACCAGGAGTGGACATTTCAGCATTTTCTGTTAAGAATCATCTATGCCTACAGGCATTTTATTTAAGTGATAACCTGCCAAATAATGCAGCGCATTCAAATTCACGTACTCCTGCAGAAAGTCTAGGAGTCTGAACAGCAGAAAATATATTGGGAAAAAAATCCTTGCTATTACATAACTGAAGCTTAACTACCTTCTGTTACATTAGTTCCGTTTTTTCAGAAGCAAAGGCTGCACTAGAAGGCAATGTTTGGCAGAGTCTGTGTGTTTTAAATAAATACTGCAATTAAAGGAGGCATGCCCAAGGGACAACAACTTTGGCAAAATGTTGTCTTCCATGTGCCTTGCTGATTGTGTCCCCACCATTACAAATTACAACAGGCTATTGTCCAGACAAATATTCAGGACAGGACAGGATCTGAGCAATCTGTTACCTTTCCAATATTTGATCTTCTGATCTATAAGTATTGCTCTCTGCTTTAGTTAAGATGGCATTTTGCTACCTTAGAGATTTTGCTACTTTTGTAATAGAGATTACCAAGAACTCTGTTACAAATAACTTCCAATGGTATTTGTCTTGAAAGTGAGTTTTCTTCAAAGGCTTTGAGCTATTCACACACAAACACATCCACCAAATTATGTAATCTGAAAATTAATGTAAAGGATGGGGCCTATTTTAAAACAGAGTTAATGCAATATAATTACATTAGCAGCAATTTTACAAATGGCTAATTGTACAATAATGTACTATTTTAACCCTTTTGGGGTACTCCCTTTCCATTTGGCATAAGAGCACAAGTACATGAGGAACGGAGATTAATCTCCTTATGCTGCGTCACCTGTAAAATCATGGAATCAATTATTAACCAATCCATTATCCTCCACTTAGAGACAAACAACCTACTCTCTAATAAACAATTTGGTTTCAGAAAAAAACTATCCTGCAATCTGCAACTCTTACACTGCAAAAACATATGGACTACACAACTCGATGAGGGCAAAGCAATAGACGCAATCTACATAGACTTCTGTAAAGCCTTTGATTCAGTGGTACATGACAAACTACTCCTAAAACTAAAATCTTATGGTATCTCTGGACACCTGCATAACTGGATAGAAGCATTCCTGTCAAACAGACAACAAATGGTCAAAATCGGGAGTGTCCTATCAAATTCTGTACCTGTCAACAGTGGTGTCCCCCAAGGCAGTGTTCTAGGACCAACTCTTTTCATACTCTACTACATAAATGACCTCTGTGATCATATCAAGAGCAACTGCATTCTCTTCGCTGATGATGTAAAGCTATTCAACACCACAGACAATACTGCTACCCTTCAAAAAGACCATGACTATGTATCAGAATGGTCAATCAAATGGCAACTTCAAATCTCAACAAATAAATGCTGTCTTACATATTGGCAGAAAAAAAATAAGAAAAAATACAAGCTGAATAGCTAAGAACTTGTTGATGATCCAAACTCTGTCAAGGACCTTGGAGTACTAATCTCTAATGATCCAAGTGGTAGAGCCCACTGTAACTACATAGCCAAAAAGGCATTAAGAGTTGTTAACCTAATCCTATGTAGCTTTTTCTCTGGTAATATCACACTACTAACTAGAGCAGCGGTCGCCAACCGGTGGGCCATGGCCCACTGGTAAGCCGTGAGAAATCTCACCCCCAGAGCACCCCCACAAAGCAATTAATCCAGGCTGTGCAGAAACACAAGGCTGTGCCGCCCACATGGCCCACGGGAACCCTCCCCGCCCACTCACTCCTTACCTGGTAAACTTGCCTGCTAAATTGCTATTTTTCCTTTTCCAACCATCATCTGTTCTGCTGTGCCAGGAGATTTATATTAGCTAGGAAGCAGAAAATGGTTGGATTTCTAGCTTTCTAGCTAGTCTTTAGATCTTCGGCTCAGCACAGCCGAACTTCCCTTAGGACTGAAGGTTTGCTTACAAGCAAAATCAGTGCAGACTCATGGCAAGCAAATTTGAGAGACTGAGCTAGCTGATGGCAGATAGATAGATCACTGAATGATTCTGTGAGCAACTCAATCTGCCTGCTTTGCCTGATTTTGGGTAAAAGTTGCTCTTTTTAAAAATAAAAAATTCAATATTTACATGCATGGTGTGTTGTGAGTTAATTTTGTGAGTTTGCTTGCTAGCAAGAGTTTGCTTGCAAGCAAATTTTGGTTATTTAGTTGTTTTGGGGTTTGGGGAAGACAAATATGTGACAGACTGAGCTAGCCAATGGCAGACAGATAGATCCCTGAATGAATCTATTATTCTGTGAGCAACTCAATTTGCCTGCTTTGCCTGATTTTGGGTAAAAGTTGCTCTTTTTTAAATAAAAAAAAATTCAATATTTATATAAATATTTATAATATTTACATACAAGCCATGCCCAGCCAGTTACATGACTACCAAGCCACACCCACAAATTAGGCCATGTCCACAGAACCGGTTAGTGGTCCCTAGGATCTAAAATTATGAGTTTGGTGGTCCCTGTGGTCCAAAAGGTTGGCGACCCCTGAACTAGAGCATACAAAACGTTTGCTCGACCAATACTTGAATACAGCTCATCAGTCTGGAACCCGCATTACGTATTTGATATTAATACAGTTGAGAAAGTCCAGGAATATTTCACAAGAAGTGTTCTCCACTCCTCTCCTTTTGCAGAATACCTTATGCCACCAGACTTGAAATTCTAGACCTAGAAAACCTTGAATTACGCCATCTTCGGTCTGATCTAAGTATGGTATATAAAATCATACATTGCAATGACTTACCTGTCAATGAATACTTCAGCTTCAACCATAACAATACAAGAGCACACAATAGATACAAACTCAAGGTAAACCGCACCAAACTTGATTGCAGGAAATATGACTTCAGCAACAGAGTGGTCAATGTCTGGAATACTCTACCTGACTCTGTGTTTTCTTCCCCAAAACCCCCAAAACGTTAACCTTAGACTGTCTACTATTGACCTCACCCCTTTCCTAAGAGGTCTGCATAAGCGCACCAGCATGCCTACCATCCCTGTCCTATTGTTTCTTTTTATTTTTCTTATATGTATCCATTTCATGTATTCATAACTATGTTTATATTTATACATATTATCTTATAATCGCTTGACAAATAAATAAATAAAATAAATTAAATTAAATTGTCTTGTAAAGAGAAGTGGTCAGTTTCTTAAATCTCATTCCCAAGGATACCTGTTCTTTGAAGTAACCCTGTATTTACAAACAGGAGAAAGAGGGGTCCAGGCTTTTCAAGAAAAGCCTGCAGCCTCTATATATCCAAACTGTTACATTTGATAAACTATAAGTACAGTAGGGTGGAGAACTAGTCATGGAATTTCAAGAATGAAGAGCTTATCAAGAGTTGCTTCTTAAGACACAGTTGGACATTAATGATGTAAAACATTATAGACAAAACCAGATCGCAAAAAAGTGCAATTTATGAATTTACAGCATATCCAGTAGCTTAAAGGAATTTGACATTACAGAACACTCACAGCAACCAGGAGACTAAATATCACTTCTAGAAGACAGGAAACAAAGGAACATTATTGGAGAAATGCACAGAAACCAATCAGCTCACACAACCAAGGCTTAAAGTGCACATAAACACACACAAAGAGCAATGCATATTTTATATTCATACATGCCAGGGTATGCTTTATTTTGGCTGTGAAGAGTCTTACTTCTGTATTTTGATCAAAAGGCTCGACAGCTTTCATACAAGTGATACTTTTCTTATAAGGCAGCCTTGCAGGACTTCTCCATGTCCATCCTGAGAATGCGGTCTCTTTCCTTGGCTCAAAGAACTCATAGAAGGCATGCGGAGGAAAATTCTCAAAACAGGAACCTTTTGGTGATCTGATGCTGATTTTCTCAATTAATATGTACTTGCAGTCCAACTGCTGCCCTCTTAACACAGTCCCAAAGAAGTGTCCCTCCCATATCTTCCAATATACAATGCAATACAGTTGCCAATCCTATGGTCCTCCACAGGGAACTGGATAAACAGAATCACAGAGTGATCAAGGCACACCGCCATCTTAACTTCTTGTATTATTTTGAGATGTTCTAAGGAGCAGTAGCTGCTAGGTGGAGGATAATATATGACTGCACGTCACAACTGCGATGTTACATCTGACCATTGGAAAAATCAGTTAAATGACTAAGACGTAATTGCACTCATATTTTTCAATGCACTACATATAAAAGAATTGTTTTCCAAAAGTTCACTAAATTTTAGTTTAATGAAGTCTAAGGTCTTCAGTATTTGGGACTACTATATACTCTTCCTACTGAAGAAGGGGGGGTTGGCAACTCACCCATTTGTTCATAAGGCATTCTTTCTCTTTTGCCAGGTAATATGTTGTGATCCTTAGAAAGGTAAATAATTTCGATAATTTGTATCCTAAATTAGATCAGTTTTGGAGAAATTCCATGACAGAGGCTGTATTCTAGGTAGCTGAAAAACCATTTCTATGGCCTACAGGCCAGCACCAATTCCAGAAAAGAGTTAAAAGTATTGCTTAATAGTTATCCTTTTTCCTGAATATTCTTTCAACAAATATTCCAAGAAGCACTTATCAATACAGCTGAGTTTTCTTCATTTCTTTCTTTGGAATAGCATCACACCTCACCCCACCCCACCCCTAACTTAATGCCCATTTAATTTTAGAAAAAAAAAACTATGAATATGCTATGAATATTGTTCCTTTTTGTAATTGGGGTAATGGTGTTATTTCTATGGAATTATTGTATCATCCCTAGGTAGGAAATTATTTGTTTGTATGCTTTTAGGTCTATTTCTAGGACAAGTATGTAAGCTGTTCAGAAAATAGCTTAATAGAAACTTAAGATCTTTTCTCTGAAAACAAGTGAACTCATTTCACAAATAGCAATAGCAGTTAGACTTATATACCGCTTCAGTGTTTTACAGCCCTCTCCAAGCGGTTTACCGAGTCAGCATATTGCCCCTAACAATCTGGGTCCTCATTTTACCCACCTCGGAAGGATGGAAGGCTGAGTCAACGTGAAGCCGGTGAGATTTGAACTGCCAAATTGCAGTCAGCTGATAGTCAGCACAGTGGCCTGCAGTCAGCAGAAGTAGGCTGCAGTACTGCATTCTAACCACTGCGTCCCCACGGCTCATCACAACAATGACATATAAATCTGATAAATAAATAAATATGTTAGTACCAGTTATGAAATCGACAAGCTGCACTGAGTTGTTTCACCTAGACTCTTTAAATTCAGGGCCCTTTTAATTATACTTGAGTACACAGTTAGCTTTTCCTTTTTCCCTTCCCTTCTTCCCTCATTTAATTTACAATTAGGGAGGAAGGGAGAGCAAATTAAGATAAATTAAGCTTCTGTGTGATTGAATCCTTCATCTTATTATATTCCTTGCTGGGTCTAGGAAGGCTCAAAGTATACACTCCTATAAACAATATGATTCAAATAACGAGCAAATCAACTTACCACCTAACTCATTTTGTAGGAAGTACTGCCTGTCCCATCAACAACTCATAGTGCTACTAGTACTTTGAGCCCGACTATTATGCTATTATTTTTCCCATTTTTATTTGAAAAAGCAGGAATACTTTAACCACTTAGTAATGAAGTGGTTTAAAGAATATGAATGGATAAAGTATTTCCACTGTGGGACAAAGAGGAACAACAAAGTGCTTAATTAGAGGCTGGATATCAGCATTGATTTTGAGGAAAATAATGTGCAATATTGAAATAAGTGGTTTAAATAGAAGTAACATATTTTAGAGTCATCTCAGTCCATGGCCAACTTTTCTGCAGGGGAAAAGAAAGGATATTACCGTTGTTACTCTTCCTGAGGTATTCAGATGGGTTTGGAAGTCCACCTCAGAGAAGTCTCCTATTTTGACCTATTCGTAGTAGAACAGAAAACTGCTTTGAGAGTAAATGATGAAGGAAAATTGCCTTTAGGGATTTTCTGTGACTTGCTTCCTTTGTCTTTTGCAGGAGGCAATTCTTGATGCCTCTCTCAGAATAGGCATATCACTTGCTACTGGTGAAAGCCACATCTTCTTGTGTTTTACTTGATATTTTTTAACAAGGCAGTCCGTGCATTGACCACAGCCTTGAAGGCGTCCTCACTGCCTGGAGCCATACACTTATCTGGGTGGAGGAGCACTGCCAACTTTCGATAGGCCTTGTTTACTTCATCCCTGCAGAGCAAGAGAGAGAGAGATAATAGAAGAGTGCAATGTAATGGAGTCTATTTATAGAACGATAAATCTTAAAATGAAAGTCTTTCAACTACTGAAGTTTACCTAAGTACTAAAGCTATTTAAATGACATCAACAGAAGAATTACAATTGTTATTAATTTCAGTTCACCAAGTAAATAGAATTCTAATCAAATAGAAAAATAAAACTGAATTTATAGTTAAATTAAGAACTTGAAGGACCATTATAGCTTCATCTCCTGCACTGCTCTAGGCTTTTAACTCCAGACACAGAATAACCATAGTTTCAGAAAGCATTTCTTGACATAGACAGTACTCCCTCCATTCTCAGTTCACAAGAGCTGGATCATGAACAATGCCTAACTGACGTGCTCAATGGACACTGGAGCTGTTTATATCCATTAGGAGTCAGACAGGAAAAAATGAGGCCTAGAGTAAATAGCTGGTTGTTGTGAAGATGCATTCTGGCCTAAAAGTCTCCTACTGTATGCTATACATAAACACTTGCCTTAAATTAGTAGATATTTTACCTTATATTTTCTAAATTCAGAGCTTCATCATCCCATTCCCTCCAGTCCAACTCTTATCTTGCTCATTTCTATATCAGCACAGATGATTTATTCTGTAATAGTTGGGTCCTTCATTACCTTGAAGCTCCTGGTTTGACACCCAACATATCCCAGCTATCCTTGCTGTTGCGAATCCTCCGGATGGTGTCCACTTGCTCCTTGGTGAAACTGTTGCTTGTGCCAGTTGTGGGGCGCTTTCCACCATTATCACATAAGTCAACAATAGCCGAGTAGAAAGTCTGCAAGCACAGACAAGACAAAGTTATATGTGCCCATTGCTCAGTAATCTTTATTTCATTAAGCAGATCAAAATCCAAATCATTTTATTTGCCTTTAAAAGCTCATTCTATTCTCTCAAATTCAGAAATCTTGAGAAAGAAAATGACCTATAGGGACAGTATGATTTTTAATCTTAGAACCAGAAAATCTTCAAATAGTGCAAAAGCTTACAATTACAGCGTGCCTACTCCACTTTAGTGCTTCCTTGATTTATTTTCAATTGGAATACTGTGCCATGTGCCTTCAGATCATCCATTAGATTAATTCTTGTATACTGAAACAATCTCTTGCACTACTTGTTCTTGCTTTTTTTAAAACTGTGCTCTATTTCAAAGACTAAAGGGAGATAGATAATTAATTTAAAATTCCTTGGAAAACGAGGGAGAACATTGCATATGCAGAGAGAATAAATGAGAATTTGCCAGTGAAAGATGAGGACATTTCCTCTCCAAGTCAAGAAAAGGTATCCCTGGTTTCAGAAAGGAACAAGGAAATATAAAACATTTTACCAATAATGTCTTAAGAATGAACACTGAAAAATGACAGAAAAGCATCTGCATTTACGACTGGAAATATTTCTGGCATATTTTATTCATGCCCCAAACAATGTTTCACTTGACTTGCAGCAAGTCAAACTAACCACGTTTAAAGTGGAAAAAATCAACAGCATTTCATTTTGTGTAAGAAGATGAAGATTTGCAAAAGAAAACAAAATACCGTATTTGCCGGCGTATAAGACGACTTTTTGCCCTGAAAACATGCCTCCAAGTGGGGGGTCGCCTTATACGGCGAGTATATAACAAAGGTCGCCTTATACGCCAGCAAATACGTTGTCACTCGGTGCAAGAGCGACGGGGCGGAGCTCCGCAACTTGCGAAGCCCCTTCAAGCCCAGCCGGAGTCTCTCTTCCTCCTCCTCCCCACCCACCCACCCACCCACCCGCCGTGCGAGCGGACAGGCAGGCTCCAGGCTTTGCCCCCATCCTCACCTCCTTCCATCCCCTCCACCCCCCAGTGGCAGAAACTTCGCCGCACGTGGGGATGAGTGGAGTGGGTGGGAGAGCAGCGACGCAGCTCAAAGCTGAGAAAGCGCCATCCTTGCTTTTGTGCTTCGGGAAGAGTTCGTGTTTTTGTTTTTTGTTTTTCTCCCAGGAATGGGATGCTGCTCGTGCGATTTTCTTTGGGAAGTTTTCTCTTCCCGGTTTCAGCCTTTGCTCCGATCTTCCTCCCCCGATTCACTTCTGGAAAGGATGCTTGTGTAACTCTTTTCCTAAGCGTTGCTGGGGTGGAGGGGGGCAGTGTGCAGCGTGAGCGAGAGGCTCTTTTCCTTTCTCCCTGAGTGCAAAACCGTCTGCCTTCTTCTCTCTTGGACGGACCGAGCAAGGCTAATAAGATAATAATAAGATAATAAGATAAGATCCTAAGCGCGTTGTGGAAACAGATCTGGATCTCATTGGAGAAAGGTAGCAAATGAATGAACTGGACTTTTGGCAAGTCTCGGGTAGGAACTCGACGCTTTCTGGAAAGTTAGTGAGCAGGAAAATAGACATCCTTTCCGCTTTCTCCCAGCGTGGGTATTTCATTATCCCTCCCTGTAAGAAGTAACAACCACAAAGCCAAGGGAAAAACGATGCGCAGGAAAAAGCCACAGTAGGAAGCAAAGATTTCTTCCCCCCCATCCTCTCTCTCTCTGAAATAATTAATGTCGCAATCAGTGTGGTGCACCCTTGGAGACAAATTGGTTGGGGAGGTGGAAAGATATTAAGAAACAACTCGACTGTTTTTCGTCCAGTTTTATTTTTATTTATTTATTTTCCCCTGAAAAAGCAGATCGCTCAACGGTGTCACAAAGAAAGGGAGAGGAATTGAGTGCCAGCCTGAGAAAGGCGAAGCTGCCTCTCTAAAGCATTTTGGTGGCTTTGTAAGTTTGGGGAAAGGGGCGGGGGTGTCAATCAAGAATTATATCCAGAATACCCCAAGTGTTACAACTTAACCGTATTTGCCGGCGTATGACTTTTTGCCCTGAAAACATGCCTCCAAGTGGGGGGTCGTCTTATACGGCGAGTATATAACAAACTCTATATTTTGAGTGGAAATGTTGGGGGCTCGCTTATACGCCCAGTCGTCTTATACGCCGGCAAATACGGTAGTTGCTTTCAAAAACGTATTAGAGAGGAAGCAAATTCCCATAAGGAAGAATTCAGTCAAGGATGTCTAGATTACAAAGCACAAATCATCACACTTCAAGGGGGAAAAAAAGATGCAGGAAGACTGCCCTATTTTGCACTGTAGATTTTACCTGGAACATTTCATTAATTCCTTCTCCAGTCTGTGCAGAAGTTTCAAAATAAAGAAAGCCTCTGCTTTCTGCCCACAGTCGCCCTTCACTTTCATCTACACAGCGCAACTTGCCACAATCAATCTGAAACAAAAATGAGAGAATAGCGCAATGCTGACTAATTATTTACATGCCCCTTTATCTACCCTAAACCCTTTAAGCATTTAACAAACATGAGCTTTCTATGCCAGCCTTTACCTTATTGGCACAAATCACGAAAACAATGTTTTCCATGTTTCCATGTGGTCCAAGTTCTTGTTTCATCTCAGCAAGCCATAAGTCAAGGGCATCAAATGATTCCTTTTGCCCAACATCATACACTAGGATTACACCCTGAGTGTCTTTGTAAAATTCATTGCGAACCTAATTTAAGGCAGAAATAATGCAGGTGAATTTAACACACCAAGAGACAGCTCTAGAAAAGTGACTCAAACTATAAATAAGCAGCGCATCAGCTTAAATTGGGCAAATTTCTGACCATTTATGTGCAACTGCAGAAAATAATATATTATGTGCATTACATCTGAACAAGCCAAAGTTTGCAATATATAAATATACCTATTTGGATAATGTGCAAGGATACAAACATTTTCCATTTAGCATGCATTAGTTGACAAAAGCCAGTTAATTATTACATCACTATAACTGACACAGTGGTGATAAAGAGTTCAGTAAAAAAAAAATCTTAGATACAATTTTGGTGTAATGTACAGATTATGTGGCTGTAGTTCAGTGATTATTTTAACAAATAAAGTATACTTGCATGCTATGACCACCACCAACTACAGTTTAATCATTCATTCTTCTTTTCTGCTAGTAGACAGACTCAGTGCAATTACTATAAAAGGGGGGCAAAAAATCCAGAGAAGGGATTCATAAATAAACTTTACTTCAAGTCATGGACTGGGTAAAATCAGAAATAGTCACCAGGCCAAGTTTGTATAATATGATTACCAAACCTAAATTACAAATCATGATTTAATATCCCACAGTCTAATGTGTGATTCCACAGTTCACACATTAGACTAAGACCAAAGGGTCCTGATGATTTAGTGTACTGTCTGAACTCTAGTGCACAGTATTTTAGCATCTTTTTGCATAATTTGTTGGGTCCTCATTGCTGAAAAGCGATCACCTTTCTTACCTCGTAAAAGAAGGAGTGTCCAGCCATGTCAAAGATATTCACTTTGATTTCTCGGTCTCTAATTTGCACTCTAAAAGGAAAAGAGTCCTAAGATGGAAGTATGGGCACTCTAAAGAATCTGCTTGCTGTTATTAAGCTAACATTAATAAGCATCGCAATACAACAGTTGTGCCACTAATAGAGTTAAGCATTGGTATAGTCATTAAAAACAGAGGAAAAAGATCCAGGATTAATTTAAGACAAGATGTAATTATTAAATAATCGACAAGAGGAGGTACAAGAAGAATCAAATAGCACACAGTAGCATCACAGTAAAGACTTGATCAGATTTTTAATAATTTCCCCATGCCATACACGAAAATACTTGCAGGGAAACATTCACTGGCCTCATATTATATTCAACGGGATGTGCATTGAATCATCATCAACTTCAAAACTGCTATTTCTACCAATAGCAGAGCGAAAAACTACAAATGATTGTGATGGATAAACAATCAAGAGCATTTTCCATCTCTTGCATGTACACCTTTTTAGCTTGGCTCACATATTTTCAAGAGCTGTTCTCTGTAGCTACTGCTGGATATAAAAGAAGGGTACTCACTTGGTAACACCATAATCAATGCCAATTGTTGCAAGATATTTGGGTACAAATCTCTTCTCACAGTATCGCTTGATAACACAGCTCTAAAAAGTTAAAAAGAAAAGCTTATTATCAAAGGGGTGAGCTGCTTATTCACCCAATCTGTGCTCTGCTTTTCATAACTAATTCTAATCAAAATATTTTAAAAACTGGTTTTATGTATATCTAGCAGTTAAGTAAATATAGTAGTAGTACAATTCAAATATAGTAGCAATAAACATAAAATTAAAAAGATGAAGCAAGTTTAAGTTGAACTTAAGTAATTAAGTATTAATAATTTTTTATTACCATCAGCTACCAGTCAACGCAAAACAGACTACATACATACGTAAAACTAATAATTAACTATGAAATAAATAAATATGCATTACATGACAAAATGCGGCCCCATTTAAAGAAACAGAGCCCATCTGAATCTGAAATAAAAATTTGTAAATAATATTGATCAAGCAGGGAATTTGGTTTAATATGGGGTTATGAGCTCAAGGTGGGGATCAGCATAAAACCGTACAATAAAAACTGCTAAATGTCTATTTTAATAGCTCCTAAGTAAATATGTTTATTTCCCACTGAAAATATTTTATATTTCAGTTTTTATCATTCATATTATAGGCAGTGCCATCAGCTTACCATATAGCAAGAACAGAATGGAACTTGTTTTTTTTACAAAGAGACATAGATATTTTCACAGGATATATAATGCATCCTGATATCCATACAGAAAAGAAAGACTAGAATTGCACTTAAAAAGGCCTAGGGAATAGATAAGATATCATTTTCATGTGGAATTTGGAATACTGTATCAACAGACATAGTACAGGTAGTCCTCAACTTACAACAGTTCATTTAGTGACTGTTCACAATTACAACAACAATTAAAAATGTGACATGATCGTTTTCACTCTAACAACCACTGCATCACCCTCACAATCACGCGAGCAAAATTCAGATGCATGGCAATGGACTCACATTTATGACTATTGCAGTGTCCTGGAGACATGTGTTCACCTGTTGTGACCTTCTTACAAAGAAAGTCAATAGGGAAGCTGAATTCATTTAACAACTATGTTACTAATTTAACAACTGCGGTGATTCACTTAACAACTATGGCAAGAAAAGTCGTAAAATGGGACAAAATTAACTTAACAAATGTTTTACTTAGCAACAAAAATTTTGGGCTCAATTGTAGTCATAAGTCAAGGACTACCTGTACATTCAAAAGACAAATACAGCCAATCAGTCAGCTTCCCAAATCCAGCCAACCTGCTTGATTCATTAACTACCCTGAGCCATTCATCATTTTTACTCTGCTCACATCTAAAAATGAGACTATGGCAAAGCAACCGAAGGAAAACAGAGATCTTCTCTCATTCAACCCTTATCTGGCAGAAGCCATTCTACAGGAATGGGGTGGAGTGGGGGAGAGGAAAGCAGGACTGTTCTTCCAGCAAGCCTGAGATAAGCAACTATTTCTATTCCAACTTGTCACTATATAAATAATGAATGTTTGGGTTTGTTTTTTCACTGCTTGCTCTTCTTTCTATAACGTCTTCCAGACAATAAAAAGGGGCAGGGGGACGGTTATATTATTGGTCTTTGTAATCTACATCTAGTTCTCAATCTACAATTGAGTCAAAAATTTCTGTTTCTAAGCGAGACGTTTGTAAAGGAGTTTTGTCCCATTTTATGACCTTTCTTGTCACGGTTGTTAAGTGAGTAACACGGTTGTGAAGTGAATCTGTCTCCCTCATTGATTTTGATTGTCGGAAAGTCACAAAAATGATTGCTTGACCCTGGGACACTGTAACTATCATAAATATGCCAAGCATCTGGATTTTGATCACATGACCATGGAGATACTGCAATGGTTGTGAGTGTTAAAAACAGTTGTAAATCATTTTTCTCAGTGCCGTTGTAACTTTGAATGGTTGCTAAATGAATTGTTGTAAACCGAGGACATTGTATATTGGAATATTCTTTAGCTGAAGAGTGAAGTAAAATACTTAATTATTAAATAACGTTTAATGACTATGTCTTAAACTAGTCTTTGCTAAACTGCCACCATTAACTTGAGATTCTAAATCATTCAGGTCATAGTTGTCCCAAAGGTGTTTTTCCAGAGGCCACTGGACTTTCTGGTTTTTCTTTGAAGACATTTCACTTCTCATCCAAGAAGCTTCTTCAGATCCTGCCTCTGGAAAAAGCACCTTTGGGACTGCCATCATTACCAATCACTGGCCCTGCCAGTTGTGTTCATGAGAGTTCTAATCCAAAACTTCTGGAAGGCATAAGATTCTGAAAGGCTAAAACAATGAAGGATAAAGATGAATACAATACGCCTGGTCAGTGACCCGGATCTGAAGGGATTCCAGTCACGCATGTAGACTGCATCTGTTGGCACCTCTTTAAATCAAATGTGCCTTCCTAGGATCACATAGCTCTGAATCACCTTTCCTCTACAAATCCAGATCTCTGCACAGTCCTAACATAAAAGACAACAACTCCCACATGAACTCACATAATTAAAATAAATGGGATTAAAAGGACAAACAAGTGAAATTGTAATAACTATTTTATTTGCTGGCTGCCCTGCTCTTAAAAGACTAGGCTGAGTATTTGTTTAATAGAGTGATCCCCATTAATGTTTATTATTGAACCACAATTACAAAAATTTTGTGAAGCACTAAAATGTATGTGCATGAATACTAAGAAACTGTGCAGTGCAGAGTCTGCCATCTCACATCTTTCTGCTGAATTACATTGTTATTAACGTTTATATTATCTCCTGTCTATTCAAATTACTCGTTTACAATAAAAATCTAAAAATGTGTGTGTATGTTTTGTTCCCAGCTGTTGTTTCCCTTTGTTGTAAATTCTGGTTATTTCTTTGCATTCACTTCAGTTCACATAATGGAGCTATCAGTGTATGATGAAACATGGAAGGTTGGTAACTGGCCCACGATCACCCACCTGCCTTCTTTGCCTGAGAGAAACCTTGAACCTGGGGCTCCTAATTTAATTTTAAATTGCTAGAAAACATAGGAAATAAACATAAAATAAAGTACGTGCAATAGAGACTGCAGCATTGCAAGCTAATGCTTGTAGTCAGGGTACATTTGAGACAGGGAAGTCCAATCATTAATTTTTTATTTATGTATTTCACTTATGTAATTTTTTTATGACTGTTCATCTACTAAACACTCCAGTCGGCAAACAGATAAAAACAGAACAAAACAAGAATCCACTATATAAAAATTATGAAGTCAAGTTTCCTAAAAAAAATCCTAGCAGAAACTTAACAAATATGCCTGCATCCACATCAGAGTTACATTAGTAGTACCCTGGATTACATTTTCACAGCCTTCTGGAAAGGTAGAAATCATCTGAAGAGCATTGGACTGAGAAAGATAATTCTACCAATAATCTAAGAAGTACAACTAGGTCCATCTCTCTATACTTTTAGGTAGTAAGTAAGGTACATATCTGCATATAGGACCCATTTTTCAATTCTAACAGTATCCAGTGTTGTATCTTCTGCACACACATCAGATTTAAGATCATTCACTTATATCAGATAAATTTAGAATAACTACTCTTACAAATTATGGACAATAAAGATCTAATATCTTGAATAGGAGCAGAATAAAATTAAAAATAACAATCTTGAGAGTCCAGCCAAATCACCCCCGTTATGAGTCCCAGATTATATGGTTTCAGCTTTTAAGAGGAGCTTATGTCAGATTTGACACAATTTATTATTATTTATTGATTTGATGGATTTATAACTGTTACTTGTTGTATTGCATCACATAAATTTTACTTTTATGCCATTAACCTTCAGGCTAAATAATTAACCACTGAAACAATGAATAAAACCATTTTCTCGGCCAAGTCTCTTAAATGAGAAGCTGTTTACCATTTTTTATTTTTATATTAAGCCACAGTGTTTTTATCTGAGGACTATTTCCTGCTTCAAGATTTCTAGTATGTTGAATCTTTTTTTCAATCTTCACCACTGGCTATCTGGGCTGCAAGAATCCCAGTCTGCATGACTAGTCGATGGCAGCCAAGAATTTTGTTTTGTGTTTCTTTGCTGCTTCCTGGTGATTGTGTTGGATATTTGCAGCCAAAATATGTTAAAAGATTTAGATAGAAAACACGTGAAAGAAAGTTGCCACTGCCTTCACCTAACATATCTTGCAGACTTTACACGTGGATAAATGTAGTGGAATAATCCATATCATTTAAAGATCCTAGAGCAGGTTGTATCCATTTAATGTTAAGTGTTTTTATTTATTTATTTTTAATGTTTTGTTGGTTTTATGATGCTCCCGAGTATTTTGATATGGGCGGCCATATAAATTTGATAAATAAAATAAAAATTAATAATACACAGCAAAACATTTTGGAAACTCCAGCTTAATCTAACTCCTCCACCTCTCCGGACCAAATAAACCACAACACTCTATTCCACAAACGGTCTTTAGAGTCACAACGACCTAATAAAGCAAAGAGACCTCATTGGTTAGCCAGCTCGTCGTTCACCTGCCTCGGACCAATAAGACGCCTCTGCTTCTATTCCTACCCTTTTTACCTTGCCAACCTCGGCGTTACCCATGGAGATTACTTTGATCCTCAAAGACTTGCGCGTTTCTTTCCGTTTCGCCTCCATCCTAAGCGGGTAAAGACTGGGGGAGATGACTGTAGGTCACTTTCTTCACAGGGTCTGACTAAAACTCATCGCAAATCACCATCACAGTGCCCCGGCTCCAGTCCTTACTTCCGTTATCCCCCCTGTCCATAGTGAATTCAACAAGGCTAAATCAAACCCCAACAAACGCTTCGCGAGTCTTCACAAATATCGCGAGAATTATGGAAGGACTGCCTCCGGGCGCTCAATGCAAAAGCCAGGAAATCTCGCGAGACCCAATCGGAGGGGTTCTTTCGGTTGTCGGGGAAAAGAGAGGAATTGGTCGCGTTTCTGTTTAATCAGAGACAAGTTTGACTTCAGTGCGGTTGTTTCTAGATAAGCTGCTATAGAATCGCGGCGTTCAGTCAGTGCTGTAATTACTTGCGTTTCATTTTGTCTACAGTTGTGCTGTAAATTAATGGAACTCCCTGTCCATTTTTGAAAAGTCTGATTTCCTACTTATTTTTCTGAGACAGCAGAAGCCGGGAAAGTGCTGGATTAAGCACAGGGAGCTTGGTTCTCATCAGATACCGAATAGTGAATAAAGACAACAGTCAGGAAATCTCTTGAGAGTTTTTGCATGTATTGTATGGCTGCGGAAGCAATTTCTTTTAACACAGCACTGATGCACGAGACGAAAAGCTGGATCTCTCTATAGTCTAGTACAGGGGTGTCAACCCAAAGCTTGGGAATTCTGGAGTTTAAGGCGCAGGCTTAATTTTGGACCCCCTGGTCTAGAACCTTTGGCTCTTCGGGAAACCATGCAGCATTCTGCCTTGTTAAAAAGAAATCTGTAGCTTTATTGCAGAAATACTCATGCTGGCTTTGATTATGAACTGGTGAGGAAATGGACGCTGCAGATATACAAAGACGTCTTTTAAATATATATTTTTCAATCAGCTGACATGTTATCCGCCTTTCTTTATCAGAAGTATGGACTCTAAATGGAAATGGACGATAGATAGATGGAAGGATGGATGGATCCATAGATGGATGGTTAGATAGATGCATAGATGGATGGATGCATAGATAGATGTATAGAAATAGAACAGAACAATAAGAGTTGGAAGGGATCTAGTCCAACTCTCTAATCAAGCAGTAGGCTTAATACCATTTAGACAAATGACTGTCCAGTGGCTTTATCTTGGTAATGAGGATCAGCTTCTCAAAGCAATAGAACAAGAGGACCTAATTTAAATGAATTTTGATTTATGAAGTTAAGATTTTTTTTTTTGCAACGAAATAGCACCATCTAGTGAAAAAAAAATTAAATTATGCTTAAACAAGATCTATGTATGTGCTGAGCAGGACCTTAGGCTAGAAAAACCGCAATTAAGTGAATTTTGATTAATCAATCAGAACTATAGAAAGCTATATAGTATAAAGATTTCAGTACATACAGCTAATTATTTGTGGAGAGACTAATCAAATTTTAGATTATATTCCCAGCAGAAGAGAAGTTATGTAGCTGAAGTTTTTTAAATTAGGAAGCCAAAAGTGTGTGTGTATTCTTTTTGGCTTCCATCCATATATATATATATATGGTATTCAGCTTTGTTCGGGTATTTTTCCATGTCATTATAGTTGTGCTTTTAAAGTTGTAGCAACGTTTCGGCAGAATCTCATCTGCCATCATCAGGCTTCTGCATTGTGTTCGTCTGTGAGTCAGACTTTCACAGCCGTTTCAGTTTTAAATTTGGGGCTAGCCTACTGCTGTGCCAGAATGGTTTTTTCTTCATCCTGATTGGTTGGGAGTCTTGGTCTGTGTTTATTGGTCTTGGAGTTTGCTGTGTTCTGCTTGATTGGTGTTTCTAATATCTTCTGTCTGTTTAGTGGCTTTTTTTGTCTTGATTGGCTGGCAACATTGTGTTCCTGTATTGGAGGCTTTTAGTGCAGCTTGGCTCTGAGTAAATGGTTGGCTATCATTTATTAGGAAGCTAGGTTTCATCTGGGTGCCTGGTTGGGGTGTGTTTGAGCTGGAGGTATCAGGGGGGATCTGTTTGTGCCCAGGTGTTTGCCCGGCTAGTGGTGTGGAGATTTTTTTTGTTTGTGAGTGCAGACTTCTAAATAATTGACAGTCTGGTGGAATCATCTCTTCTATTCATGCTTTCAGGTCTTTTTTCAATTCTATGGCTTCTCTGATAATTCTGTGGCTGGAGTTTTCTATAGTGGCTAGGGTTTTGGTGCCATTGAAGTTGATGCTATGACCTGTTGCTTTCATGTGTTGGACTAGTGAGGAAGTGTGATTCAGCTTTTTTACTGCATATATATAATGTGTATATATTTAAAATACATTTATATGATTATATTTTTTAATCTACTGTATTCTGTATAAATGAGTCCCATATTTTATTATATACAAAGTCTATCTCTCTATGTAAACTTCTCATAAATGGCAAGTGGTGCCTTTGAAGAAATGGACACATACATTTATCTTCCCAGTTCTGCAATATCAGTGTTTTAGCCATAGGAAGGGCATGAAAATCTATTTACAATGTCTGCTTGTCAAATCCCATGTATTAGGAAAGTTGTTCAAAAGACTTCTGAAAATGTTAGCTTTTGTGACACAATCCTACAGTATCTATATAATCCACTGCTTTTTCCCGAAACTTGGTAAGAATAGGACATTTTGAAACATATATTTTAAAGAAGCATGTACTTATTATACCTCCAACAAAAATGCTATTTTTTACAGCCCTTTGCTACACAAATGTAACAGAGTCCAATAACGTAACAGTTTATTTTACTCTCTGCATTCAGCAGTGTTCTCACTTGTTGTTATTGGACCAAGTCAGTTTTGCAATTTTCACCCATTGGCTGGCTTCCACATTTGATCTGGTTTCAAACTGGTCTTCTCTCATTGAAGGCTACATTCCTTAGATGGGTTTGATTATTTGCTGCTTTTCTCAGGCTGTCATCTACCAAATTGAAATGGAGTCCATAAATTTTACAGCACTAGCATCTCTCATCCTTGCATGCCAGCTACGACTACTGGGAATTGTAGCTTAGCAACGATTGGCAGTGTGTGCATGCTGCCTTCACAAGGGATGGACTGGAATAATAGGTCTGCCATACTTTTTTGTTACACAATTTTTTTGTTCTTTAAAACTCGGAAGTGCTCTTTAAAGTGCATTTTCTTTACTCTAAACCAGTGGTCGCCAACCGGTGGGCCACAGCCCACTGGTGGGCCGTGATAAAATTTTGGTGGGCCGCAGAGAAATCTCACCCCCAGAGCACCCCCCCAAAAGCAATTAATCCAGGCTGCGCAGAAACACAAGGCTGCTCAGCCCACATGGCCCGCGGGAACCCTCCCCGCCCACTCACTCCTTACCCGGCAAACTTGTCTGCTAAGTTGCTATTTTTCCTTTTTCTGACCATCATCTGTTCTGCTGTGCCGGAGACTTAGATTAGCTAGGAAGCAGGAAATGGTTGGATTTCTTGCTTTCTAGCTAAGCACAGCGGAACCTCCCTTAGGACTGAAGGTTTGCTTACAAGCAAATTCAGTGCAGACTCACAGCAAGCAAATTTGAGAGACTGAGCTAGCGATGGCAGCTAGATAGATCACTGAATGATTCTGTGAGCAATTCAATCTGCCTGCTTTGCCTGATTTTGGATAAAAGTTGCTTTTTTAATAAAAAATTCAATATTTACATGCATGGTGTGTTGTAAGTTAATTTTATGAGTTTGTTTGGAAGCAAATTTTATGTGACAGACTGAGCTAGCCAATGGCAGCTAGATAGATTTCTGAATGAATCTGTGTTCCTGTGAGCAACTCAATCTGCCTGCCTGCTTTGCCTGATTTTGGGTAAAAGTTGCTCTTTTTTAAATAAAAAAATCAATATTTATATAAATATTTATAATATTTACATACAAGCCGTGCCCAGCCAGTCACATGACCACCAAGCCCCTCCCACAAATTAGGCCACGCCCACAGAACCAATTAGTGGTCTCTGGGATCTAAAATTATGAGTTTGGTGGTCCCTGAGGTCCAAAAGGTTGGCGACCCCTGCTCTAAACAGTGTATGTGTATACACACACATACACATGTTTAACAATATAAGACCTTTCCTTTGCACTTTATACTTTTAACAGGAAGGCAGTTTTTTAAAAAGGGGGGAATGTGCTTTGACCATAGGAAAAAGATTAAATCAACATTAGACCAAAAATCAAGAAGCAAACAATACCCCCATCAAGGAACTACCAACTCAGACAAACAAGCCAACAGTAAACAACAGCCCAATTGAGGAACCATCAAGACCACTTCCACCAACAGGCAAGCCAGTAGTAGTATATAAAATGAGAACAAATCCCACCCACACCTAGCACCTACTAGCACTGATCATGTTACCTCGTTTGGTAATAAAACATCTGCAAAAATTGACTAAGAGACCCTGAAGGATGCCACTTAGGAAAAGAACTTCCTTGGCAAGAAAATTACCTATTTACATCTATTTATTATCTATTACATTTTATTCCCATTAAATATAATGAGGAGAGTTAACCTAACTATAATCCCTTCCCCCTTGAAATTTACTCTCCTACATTGAAGTTTAAATTAAGGAGGACATAATCTATGAAAACATGTTCTAAATGTAATTGCTGAGCCAGAGTAATGTTTAGCATTCACAAGCTAAAGGAATATGAGGGTTAATGGCAATTAAGTTTAGGATTTTTTAAATTTCTGAATTTAATTGATAAATGGATTTTCTGTATGTCCCAATCATGGGGAAAGTATGCCTAATATTTTTCTTCTCAGCTGAGAATTTCTTATCCATGGCACTTTAATTGAAAGGAATTGTGATGACCCAAGGTGGGATACAAAGCAAACTCAGTCACAGAAAACAGGTGAAGACCCTTTTATTCCTTCACTTTGCTTCCAAGCTTCCAATATTCTTGATGGAAGGCAAAAAAACTCCCACACAAACAGTTACAAGAAGAAGGAAAAAAGCAACACAAACCAAACAAGATAAGGGCTGGAGGATGTCCACAGATAACCCACACTGGGAAGGATGCCAAACTCAGAGAGAAACTATACACTAGAGATATTTCCACGCTTTGTTTCCAGCATTCGCCCGTACACATGTCTGTACTCTTATTCAGTTGTTACAGCTGCAGCCCATGAAGAGGATCAAGGCCCTCTCCTCCCGAGTAGACCACATCTCTCCCTTATCCTCTCCTCCCTGCGTGCCCTAGGATGGATAGGGGATGGGCCTGGGTTCTCCTCTGACTGCTCAGCCAGCCTCTGCCCTTCCCCAGCCTCCTCCACAATCCCCGGAACCACACTTCCATTCCCTGTTGGCTGTTCCTCCTCTTCCTCAGAGTCAGTCTTCACCAGGGGCACGACAGGAATGAGTTGGAGGTAAGGTATCCAACACTAGGAAATAGATTTAAATTAAAAAATCAGGAATACTTAATACTTATGCATCTTTCCTGGCAGCATTATTTTCTGATATGTGGTAAACAGCATTGCACCATACTATTCCAAGTTGTTTTGACATTTGCTTTATTTATAGCAGAGTTTAGCAACACACAGCCAGATGTTGCTACCAAACCCTTTGTGCTGGCCTCTAAGCCTCTGCCACCAAAATTCAGCAATAGGCTATTAAAAACTGGCAGCATTGTTTCTCGCCATATTTGAGGAAAAATGAAAGTGGGAACATCAGTTTTCTAAAACAATTATTGCATTAATGAATAATAAACAATAATTGAAAATATTAAAATATATATAAAAAAAAAGAATTGAAGCTGAAAGTTCTGCCCCCATTCTTCTCATAGTGTTCTTGCTCTCCCGTTGCAGTTTTCATCAAGCAACACATTTTTTATTGCAATTCATATCTACAAAATACCTGCATCTCTTTCAAGTAAGCCTGGTGGTATTTGCATTTTGTAAATGTATTCCTTTTAAGATGATCTTCAATATGGAACTTCCGTTTTTCCTTACATGCTGAGCTGATGTTTTAGTCAAGTTCCTTTTCCTAGCCAGACACCAGCATCTTGTGTCTGGCTGGTATCACCTTTAGCAATAGCACTTAGACTTATATACCATTTCACAGTGCTTTACAGCCCTCTCTAAGCAGGTTACAGTCAGCATATTGCCCCCAACAATCTGGGTCCTCATTTTACTGATCTCGAAAGGATGGAAGGCTGAGTCAACCTTGAGCTAGTGAGAATCGAACTGCCAAACTGTAGACAGCCGGCAGTCAGCAGAAGTATCCTGCAGTACTGCATTCTAACCATTGTGCCACCACTTGCTCTTAGAGCAAGTAATACCATTTTACACATGCATAAAATCCTGTTCATCATTTTATGCACACATTTTGTATGTGTAAATGACAAATAGCATTTTACATGTGTAATGTGGAGTTATATATGAATCAACTCCTTATTTTCAGCTTTAATGTCCATTAACCCCCCTCTTAAACCATTAAATTGAGGTTTTCTGATTTTTCCTTCTTCCTTGTTAGAATTGTGCGCATTTTGCCACAAGCTGTGTTTCCAGTATAATTTGGAAAGACTCAAAAGTTTGCAATTCATTTGTGAGACATTCTTTTACACGGTCCCAATAGATTAGCTTGCATGAAGCAATAGATTAGTAAATTTGTGCATAATTGCACCTTTTTGAGGAATATTTTTCACCATATCAATAGTTGTTTATTGGGATAATTCAAGTATTTGGGATAGTTTAGGAAACCATTGTTTGATTTCCATGGGCTTACATTAGCAAATTGGACTGTATGATCTCCTGGTTCAGAAGTTGAGCCAGGATTAAAGGTCTAGAGCAGTGGTTCCCAAAGTGGGTGGTACCACCCCCTGGGGGGCGGTGGGATGCCTTAGGGAGGCGCTAAGAGGCAATGAGGCCGGCAGGGGGGCGCTAAGAGATGAACTGCAGGGCACAATTCAGGGGTGGGAAAAAATCCCCCCGCCGCCGCGTTCGAGGCAAGGCCCCGCAGGATCATCCCATTGACTTGCATGCTCTGGTGCAAGGAGCTCTGCCCCCGAATGCAGCGTTGGGAAAGAAGAGCAAAGCCAGAGTGGCTTTGCTCTCCTTTTCAAACATCCCACCGCCGTGTTCAGGGCGGCGGGGCAGCGGTCTGAACGCAATGTTGGGAAAGAAAAGAAAAGCCAGAGTGGCTTTGCTCTCCTTTTCAAACATCCCCCCCGGCCGCTGTGTTCCACCCCATTGAGCCCCTAGCACCGGAGGCACCTGCCCAAGTACGTCCAAATGGAGCGGTGCACGAAGTCAATGGGGTGAGCCTGAGAGAGGGAAAGAGAGAGGAAAGAGAGGGGGGTGGAGAGAGAAGGAAGAAGAGAAAGAGAAAAGGGAAAGAAAGAAAAAGGGACAAAGAAAGAAGGGGGATGGAAGGAAGGGACAGAAAGAAGAAATAAAGAAGGATGGA
The DNA here is from genome assembly GCF_049901735.1 of Notechis scutatus. Classification (NCBI taxonomy): domain Eukaryota; kingdom Metazoa; phylum Chordata; class Lepidosauria; order Squamata; family Elapidae; genus Notechis; species Notechis scutatus. Next base: position 29,666,983 of record NC_142009.1, read on the forward strand.
GGGAGGGAGGAGAAAGATAATGAGATATCTATTCTAGTCCAATCACCTGCTCCAGCAGGGTTAGAAGGGAGTGTGTGTGTGTGTGTGTGTGTGTGTGTGTGTGTGTGTGTGTTCTCCTTGTAATTTACCAGTACATTTTGGTTTTGCTTTCTTCAGAATTGGCACATTGGGGAAAAATAATTTTTTTAGGGTGGAGATTTGGTCCAATGATCCTCTCACAAAATGTGAGAGCTTCCTGATAGTCTTGGCCATGTTTCGTCCACAAAACCTTTAATTAATAGAAGCCAAAGATGTTTCAATGTGCTGGCAAAGATGCTTCAATGTGGAAAAGGGCCTCTAAACTAGGCCTCATTTCAATCTGATGCATCAGCTCTCGCTCTCTCTCTTCCCCCCCTCTCTCCCCCTCTCTCCTTCTCCCCCCTCCATGCCCCCCTCTTTGTCCCTTTTTCTTTCTTTCCTTTTTCTCTTTCTTTTCTTCCTTCTCTCTTTTCTCTCTCTCTCTTTCCCTCTCCCAGGCTCACCCCATTGATTTGGTGCACCGCTCCGCTCGGACTTGCTTGGGCAGGTCCCTCCAGTGCAGCAGGCTCAATGGGGTGGACCTGCAGGGCCGGCACCTAGAACGTGGCAGTGCCAGCACGTTTAAAAAGTAGAGCAAAGCCAGAGGTTGGTAATGTTTGCTGCAAAGAATCACAAAAGCTTCTGGGTTGTGCACAAGAAGGGACACACATGTCAATGCAATTCAGCAACATAAAATAAATAAATAAAAATAAAACAAATCAACAAGAATCAGCAAAGCATCTCTGATTAGATTTTATTCACTACTAGAATCTAATCAGAGATGCTTTGCCGATTCTAGTCCAATGACCAGCTCCAGCAGGGTTGGAAGGGAGTATGTGTATATGTGTGTGCATGGCTGTCAAAACTCCAAAAACAGGTCAAGTAGTTCTGGGGAGACCAGTCATAAATTAGAACACTTGCTAAGCAACGGCCATTAAGTGAGGACCACTTGTATTTGGTTTGCCAGTCACCAAACCACACTCACCCAGTCATGCGACCAGCAAGCCACACCCACCCAGTCATGTGACCAGCAAATCACACCCACAAATTAGGCCATGCCCACAGAAATTTGAATCCTGCCTCTGGGTGGGGGACATTGAGGATGAGTTTGTAGCACCAAGGGGATGGTGGACTGAAAAAGTTTGGGAGCCTAGAGGTTCCTTCAGAATTATTTTATCAAAACAATGAAAGTGTGATATTATTGCAGCACAAGATCTGCTCTTTATATGCTTATATTGTGTAGATCACATACAAATGGGATAGAACTTACGTTACAATATTGCTTTTGTCATTTGCTTCCTCATATATGTGTGTGTGTGTGTGTGTATGTATGTATGTATGTATGTATGTATGTATGTATGAATGAATGAATGAATGATTGATTGAGAAAGGATTTTTTTTCCTGGTTCCCATGAGCCAGTTGTTGATTCTTGGCAACTGCAGTTTCCTAGTCCCTGCAGTTTTCTTGGCAGGGACTTTCAGAAGTGGTTTGCCATTACCGTGCTTCCTTCCCATCTGATTTCATGTCTAATCAGGACTAGAACTCATTGTCTCCTGGTATCCGCCTGAAGCCCAGAGATGAAACTGTGAGATCCAATTGATTCCAGTCCTTTATTCACTTACACCTAATAGATATAATCTTGCCAAACTAAAACTATATCTCTCTAAGCTATAATATGAGGTACTCCAGGGTGTGGTTACTCTGAACCTCTTTCCCTTTCCCTCTTCCAGCTTGGGATTCTGCAGTCTCTTGGGACTGATCTGTCTCTTGGGAAAGTTCTCAGTGGGCAAAATCCTTCCCTTCTGCTGTTGCAGGTGCACTTTCCATCTCATCTGGTTTCTAGCTTGATGTCTTAATCACTACACTAAACTGGCTCTCTGAGGAAGGATTAGAGGAAGAAAACAGTTATTTGTCAGCAGGTTTACAACTCTTGCATTACATTAAAAAATATCTAGCGTTTAGATAGAGAAAGCAATTTGCTGGATCATATTGCTTTGGGAAATATATTTGTCAGTGGGAAGGTTTAAGGTGAAACAGGAACCTACAGACTAGTAGAGAGAGGGCATGCCTGAAATCAATTAGTGAAAGAGTCTGCATGTCAGTTAAGAGATTTTCTTACTTTGTTCTTGCAGAGAGGTGGAATGAGAGATTTCAGAGTAGGTCTCACCACAGCAACAAAGCTTATATATGCTCAAGCCCTGTGATTAATTAACAATTTTAAGCCTGCCTTTAAGGATCACCTGGTTTTGTCTCAAGAAATTCAGATAGATTTATAATAAATATATTTGGTTGCAAATATAAAAGAGCAACATTTCTTTATTTTAAAAATGGCCCTTCTGAGCCCAGACCAAAGATCTTGTCTGATCCAGCCATCTGCCTCCCACCAACTACCTCTGGGAAACATTCATTCAAATAAACATACCCTGAAAATAGCAACTGCAGGCTCTAACAAACCATGAAGTTGTGAGCGAGGCAAACTTTGAATGAGAAGCCATATGCATGCAATTTATACTGTTTATATTGTAACTATAAAGATAATGCACTGGAAGTAGAAGCCATATGCATGCAATATGCCATCCACATTATAACTAGAACTATAATATTGTCAGTAGAGAGATATAAATTGTCCACAACTCAGTGGCTGAGCAAGCCTGAAACATGACCTTGCAAGTAACCTTCACCTTTTGAAACTAGTGCAAAAGGCTTTGTTTGATGTCCCCTTCCTATATTAAATATTTTGCACTAGGACATGGAGAGCGGTTTTTCATGCTAGCTTCATTCTTATAGGATTCCTTACAAGGTGGTATTCAGCAGGTTCTGACCAGTTCTGGAGAACTGGTAGCTGAAATTTTGAGTAGTTCGGAGAACCTGCAGATACCACTTCTGACTGCCCCCACCCCCTATCTATTCTCTGCTTCCTGAGTCCCAGGTGATTGTCTGGGTCTTCTTTTGTTACCCTGCACAGGAGAATGGAGCTGGAAAGCAGGTTAGTGGGGTGGGGTGGGGAGGGAATGGAGATTCTACAGTATCCTTCCCCTGCTACGCCCACCAAGCCACACCACGCCACACCTACAGAACCGGCCGTAAAAAAATTTGAATCCCACCACTGATTCCTTACCAAGAAAAATTAAGGCCATGTTTGATCCCTCAGGTCTGGTATAAATGAATAAGGGATTGGTTGGATAATCTGGGTTCAAACAGTTTGGAGAGTGAAAAGAAAAGAGAAAAGAAAAGAAAGAATAGGCAAAGGGAAGAGGCAACTTCTTACGAGGCCAGAAATGTAGGCAGGAAATAGATACTGGCAATTGTTGATAAGAAGGAAGGAAAACTGTACAACCTGCAAAATGTGGGAGGGAAGAGAGAATAGAATCATGAACGCTTGTTGGCTCCTGACTGAATCCTTTGGGGTGTGTCAGGCCCACAAGAATAGAAGGGAAAAAGTGCCAGTTTTATAGACACTTCTTATTTGCACATTGATGTGTGTCACATTAGTCCTTGAAACTTTGATGTAAATAACCTTTCTAATAAATGTAGCCTGATTCAACTTGCTTATAAGTATCCAGGATATAATTGGAAAGGGAAGGTAGAATATCAACTAGATGGTATCTACAGATCTTCCTCAAGTGTTTATTCCAGATTTTTAATGGCAGTCATTCTCCTGATGCTTCAGAAGGAGCAAGATACAGTACAAGAAGCACTTGTGGCTTCTCTATCTTCTGCCTTTGACTCTCTCTAAAGAGAGAACATTGATCATGGACAGCCATGTTTCTAAATTTATTTATTTGTAGCCATTTATTTCAGTTCCCTGTGGCATGGTTAAAAAAAAATGATTCCAATCATTTATGAGTTTTCTTACACTGTAACAGTCCATCACCCCATACTGAAAGGGTGTAGCTATGGCAACAGCAGAGGCAAAGATAGATAGATGACTACTTGGTGTTAATTACATCACAGGATAACTGACTACATCAATAGAGCTAATCATCTCATCCAAACTGGGCTTGCTGGATGTGCCAGGGAAAAAGGGAATGGGGCAGATATCCTTAGCATTATTGCCACTTGCTTTATCTATGACCTTCTATTCCCCTTTGCGTACTTTCCTCTTGCATAATTCTCTGACATGGCCTATCAATTTTTAACCTTTCTATCTAGAAATAGACAAGTGGATAAATAGAAATGTGGGTTTTAAATAGCAACCCAAAGGTTGAATGTAGTCAGAGATGGTATTCAGCAGGTTTTGACCAGTTCTGGAGAACCGGTAGTGGAAATTTTGAGTAGTTCGGAGAACCAGCAAATGCCACCTCTGATTGGAGATTTTACAGTATCCTTCCCCTGCCATGCCCACCAAGCCACGTCCACAGAACCGGTAGTAAAAAAAAATGAATCCCACCACTGAATGTAGCATCTATTGCAGGGGTATCAAACTCAAGACCTGGGGACCAGATCTGGCCCATGGGGTGCTTAGATCCGGCCTGCAGGGCCACCCTGGAAACAATAAAGTACTGGCCCATGGTGCTTCTGCTATAAAATGGAGCTCAGGGCAGCAGGTCCATTTTCGCTGGCAGAGGGCTAGCAAAACAAAGTAAAAACAAAACAATAGGATAAATGTTTTCCTTTTTGCATCTGAATATCCAAGGGACAGGAAAGGAGAAAGGGAAAGAGGAAAGAAAAAGAAGGAAGGAGGAGGAGGAAGAAGAAAGGAGAATGAAGAGGGAAGGAAAAGGAAGGGAGTGAGGGAGGAAGGAAGGAGATTATAATGAGAGGGAGGGAGGGTCTGAGGGAAGTCCTGCCTTAGTACTTGGCCACCAAATGTGCCCCCAACACAAGTGATGTTGAGCTGGCCACGCCCACCCCGGCCACGCCCACCCCAGCCCCCTGAGGTCAAACACCACTCTGATGCAACCCTCAATGAAATCAAGTATGACACCCCTGATCTATTGTAACATGTGCCATCTTTTATCTTCTTGTTCAGATTCTTTTTTTTCGTCACAGTGCAAAGTAACAGCATAGATACATATAAGTGCTAGAGAATCTTACTCAGCAGGTTACCCACTCCTACATACCTGGAAAAAAACATACTTGAGGGGGGAACCCCAGATCTTTAAAAGCAGGCAGGCTAACTGGCTCTTGGGATGGGGAATGCTTCTGCAAAAGGCAGGAACATTTGATATCCCCTACCTGTAGCCTTTACTACCTTTAATTTTTCCCTTGAATTACTACCTACCAGTCTCAAAAGGTGCTTTTTCAAAAGGCAACTGGACTATTTTTTCCTTGAGGAAGAAGAACAAAATGTTTTGCTTCTCATCCAAGAAGCTTCATCAATTATGATGATGGGGTGGAGGGATGGAAATATAGGTACTGACAGTTGAAACTGGATGGTGGGGAGATGGAAGGATAAGTTCTGACCAGATGATGGGGGTAGGTGAGTGGAAATATTGTATTTCTTTGTAGTCATCTGGTCATTGGTACTTTCCCGAGAGCTCTTGAGGCCACTTGGGAGTTTATCTTTGCCTTCAGGGTTGTCTGAATCAGAGTGCAATTGTTTGTGGAATGTTCTTGGAACTGTTGCAGTGGCTGCGTTGTAAACTGGAATTGTCCCTCCCGCTCTGTTGAGAAGGGGCTGCTCAATGTTAATGTAAATGGCCTCTTTTACCCCTCTTCCAAATCAATGATCCTCTCTATCCAAAATGTGGTTTGAGTAGGTGCCCACTGTCCAAAAAAGTAGGATGTTGGACTTTGATTTTGAGATGCAGCCTAGATGCAGAAAATTAAAGAAATTAAAGGTCAATGTGTGTAGTGATACATGACATTTAGGGTACTTTGTGGATATTGCCATTGTTTTCGGCTTTCCCAAGGTCAGATCTGGGATCTGTTAAGTCCTCTGTTAAGTCATTTTAAGCACTTTTGCCTACTGATCACTCATCAGTTATTATCTTTGGCCAGAGACCCCAGCTTCAGGGTTACTATAACATGAGGACCATATAGATTTGGTAGCTATACTTCATAAGGCACACAGACACAGATAAACAGTACAAATCACAATATTTGAGGCAGGCTGCACTGATTCATTTTAAAAAATATGGGAAGAATTTGTATGGTCTCTTCAGGTACCGATGATATCCAGGCTATAACGCCAATCAGAATTCTCAGATTAGGAGAAAACAAACTCCATCTGTGATGTTTAGCTATCTGATCAGGGCAGCAAAAAATTGAGCAGACTGCAAACTCTTTGTTGCCATCAATTGGTTATCCAGACTCTTCCAGTCTAGATCTGGTATCCCTAAAAATGTGACTCTGTATTTTATTCTCTTGAATAATATACTGTCCTTACTCTAGAACTTTGTAAAAACTAAAAATATTTTTCAGTTGCTAGCAGAAATCAGAACAAAATAAAATACATCCCCCACTGCCACCAAAAATCTCAAAAATATTCAGAGAGAGGACATCTTAAAACAGCAGATGTCAGCTGCGATGATTCACTGGTCAAGTATAAAAAAGGAAACGTTTTTAAAAACAGTGCAAGCAGTTATAATTTGCAGCAAAAATATGTATGTATGATGCAAAGAGATAAGTACTGACACAGAAAAGGGACAAGGCAAGGTGACATGAAAATATTAATCAGTAGCTTACATGCTTAAATTCAAATGAAAAGTTATGAACCCAAGTGAGAAACATCCTGTGATGACCCGGGGCGTGGCACAAAGGCAACACAGTCAGATAATAAGAGTCCCTTTATTATCTCCAACTTTGACCCTAATGTCCAGGTTACCTTCTGGCTGGAGAAAAAGGCTGTTCCCTTAATTTTCAGAAAATTAAGTCCAAAACATGGTCGACACAAACTGTAACTTAAAGTCCAAACAAGCCAAACTGAAGTAATTAGTTTAGCAGGGCAGGAGCAAGAATTTCAGACTTGAAGGCAAGGCAAAACTCACATGGTTGGGAAGATACCAGGAACACAGATAAGCCACCACAACACAGGATAAAGTCATGTTTGCTCCCAGCCACCTGCTGCATGCAGCCTGCCTTTCTTGTCAACTGTCTTCCCAGCTGTAGCTAATGAAGGAAATCAGAGCTCTTTCCTCCCCCATAAGCCATGCAACCCATGTTGGTCTCTTCTCCATTCCTCCCTGCATGCCCTAGAATGAAGAGGGGGTGGGCCTGGTTCTTCCTCTGAACTTTCTCTCCCTTGTTCTATCTCTCCCTACTCTGCCCAGCCGGACTTTGCCCTTCCCCAGTCTTTTCCATAGCCACACTCCTATTCCTTGTCAGCTGTCCGGCTTCCTTCTTGGATTCAGACTCTGACAGGGGCATGACATGTCCAGGATATTACTGCATGTACTCAAATCATATTCTATCTTGTTTGAACACAGTCTACAAAGGTCTTCTAAGCGAATTGAAAGAGCATTGGTCTTGTGGATGACTCATGGTAGGATTGAGGGAGTGTGGCCATTCTGCTCCTGATAGATCTCTCTATAGTAATCAATACCAATGATCATATTAAAAAATAAAATTTTAAAATTAAAAAAAAATACCAATGGTCATGGTAGCCTTCTGGACCTCCTGCAACAACTGAGGAATGGCAACATGGCTGCTTCCTCCTGAGTGAACAAGTCCATTTGGTAGAAGAGAGAGAAGTTGAATCCTTGTTAGCCATTTCAAAGAATTTCTCTTTTTCCTTCTTCTTGTTTATATCTTCATGAAATCATGCAGTAGATCATCTGTCAGTTTTCGTTGAGATTTCACCAATATGCTGATGATCCAGTCATACTGCTGTACTTCCTGCCAAGCAGGAGATGCTGTAGAGTAGCTGACCCAATATTCTCTTATGATCTGGATAGAACAAAACAAACTTAGATTTAATCCCAGGGAAATAGATTAGTTGTTTATTCCAAAAGCACCTGGAACCAACCATTCACCTTTATTCTCAAGGATAGTGATAGCAATGTCATGCTTTCCCAGAGGAACTGGTCCAGAATCTGAAGATACATTTGAATTCATGGCTCTTGCTGGAAAGAGTTGCACCCTGTGCTGTGACAACTGTCACTCATTATTTCACACTGGGTTACTGTCATTACTTGTGTCTGCTGCTTAGAAAAGTGCAACTACCTGAATGCTGATGGAGCTGGTCTTGCTTTAGCAGTTATTATTACAGACATTATCTGAAAACTGCATTGGCTACCAATAAGTTTTCAGGTAGCATTCCAAGTGCTATTTATCATTTATAATGCTCTTCTTGACTCTGATCTGCAGTTTTTATGATCGGATCTCAATAGAATCTTTCCTTCCTGCAATATGTGATGAGGCAAGGTTTGTCGCTGATTCTCTTTTTCCAGATTTTTTTTTGGGGGGGAGGTACAAGACAAAACAAAGGCATTCTTTCTCCATAACTTCCCCAAGGCTTCCACTTGATGTTGATGTAAGAAAAGTTCCCTTCTTGCTACCTGCAGAAGAGCCTTTTACCAAGTACTTGATGGTTGAAAAGAATACTGCCTATTTTGTCCCAGGTGTGTGTGGTGTAACAGCTTCATGCCACTAGGTCTTAAGTGAGTATTTTATACTGATTTTATAGTTAGGAAATTTCAATGTTTTATTATATGAATGAGTGTTAGGGGGATAAATAAATAAATAGAATAAGTACTATTTTCAAGGGGTACAATTAAAATAAATGTAGATATATTTATATTCTAGGAAATCCTTCCGGGCAGACAGAAACTGTACAATTTATCCCAAAAGAGATGACTATGCTGTATAAACAAGTTCATTAAAAAATCTCATTAAGCATCTCAATACTTTTTTTAAACAAGAAATTAACAAACAGACTGCTCAGACTGCTCTTGTAGTTTAGTTGTCTTCCCACAACCCAACCTTGATTCTTTTTTCTGCTACAGACTCAAGAATATTCTTTAAAAGCCATACAATTGGCCATTTCTTCATTTTTCTCAGTCAATTATGTGCATTCCAGAGTTAATCATTACTTTTGCCACTAAATTTCTCTTTGAGTTTTATGTGCAGATTCTGTTAAAAAATAATCATGATTTTGCTTGGTCTGGACTAAGCTGCAAAAATATAATTTGTTTGATTTTTTATAAGTTATGAATCTATCCATTGCGTATTTGATAAAATAAAATGTGAACAGATTAAAATATCTGCCTAGTTTAAAAGTCTTGTCTCTGAAAATTCAAACAATGGGGAAAATATTTCTTCCCTCTTTTTCTTTTCTTTCTTTTTCTCTTTCCCAATGCTAAGAAATGCAGCTATTTCTTAGTCAGCCTATTGCCCCCAACAATCTGGATCCTCATTTTACCCACCTCGGAAGGATGGAAGGCTGAGTCAATCTTGAGCTGGTGAGATTCAAACTACCAAAATTGCAGTCAGCTGGCAGTCAGCAGAAGTAGCCTGCAGTACTGCATTTTAACCACTGTGCCACCATGGCTCTGATACTTTTATTTATTTATCACATTTATATAACTACCCATTTTTCCAAGTCTCTGGGTGACCACAACAATTTTAAAAAAAGGTTTGTTTTAGAAAAGGACACATTAAAAAAAAACAGTGCTAAAGGCATATTAAGCTGAAAAGAAACCAGTCTATAACACCCCCCCCCCCAAAAAAAAGTGGTTTATGGCCTTGAAATAACAATGCCATTTACAGTACTCCATACTTGAAGAAGGCGAAAGAGTCATAAGAGGCAGTAGCAGTGAGGAAGACAATTTGCAATAACTTGCAATAATTACCTAAGGAGATTTAGCCTCCTCCCACTCTCTTCAGTGGATGTCCTTGTGACACCAGTACTTCTCAACAGCCTAGGATAATAGGAAACATTTTACCACATAAAAGCCCTGCTTCTTCTAGAAAATTCCTTGATCAAGGACATTGTACTGTAATTACCATCAAAACCTTTTGTTTAAATGAGAAGTTCCTAATTGTTTCATAAACGGATTGTCAACTCGTAAAGTATTCCTGGTCTGCTCTTGAGTTGCCATAGTTCTGAAGATCATTGAACTTCTACACAATAAAATATTTTTATTGGCAGTATTCTGCCCATTTTTGAAAGGAGATTTCGAATCGCAGCTTTCTCTTGTTAAGTTTCCTAGTTTGGTTGCCTTTTTCCATACTATGCCAAAAGGCAACCAGACACTGCTGACTTAATAGCACTTCTTCAGTAAATAGGCAAACTTGGAAAGATCAGTAGTGATTGTTGGAAGGTAAAAACATACAGCATCCTCCTACCTAGTGGCTAGTTAGTCTGATACCCTTAGGTCAGTGGTGGATGTTATTCTTGGCAAAAGTCCTTTGATATCTACATACCTGATCCATATTTTGGATTGTATGCGTGGGATTGCATTGATTTTAGATGTTGCTATCAGCCTTCAAGATTTTCTTCCTTTGCTTTGCATTTTTCGGCTGTCATAAGTAACGGGGGGAGAAGGGGGGACATGATTATGGGAAGTGAGCTGGAGGTGTTACAAAACAGAACTGTATAAGTTGGGGAGGGGAAGATTCTTGCTTAGGCTTCTATCCTATGCTATGCGCAGCCTCAACACTTTATCAAAATATGTCAAGGTTAACGGACAGAGGCCTCATCACCACCTGGAGATGCTCACAGGATGCTATACACAACTTTTAATTGGATGAGCCAATTGAACTATTGGGGGTGGGAATGTTGCCATCACTTTGTATATGTGATTTACGCGCTCATTTTCTCAGATTCAGAATTCTTTTATTGCTACCACTTGACTTTCAGTAAAAGATATTTTTTCTCTAATTAATGGAGTCTAAGTATTTCTTTCTTGGATTTTGAATGGAGCACCATCTGACAGTTGCATTATAACCTCCACTATGAGCCTTGAAAGTGGGGATCCCATGGGTGTACCTTTGTTTTGTTGATAAGTTTGTTTGTCACATTGAAAGTATGTGGTTAGGTAGAGGTTGATATGATCCATAATTGTGTTTCATTCTTGGTGTGTTTGGCTAGTACTCCCATGTATACAACCCAAAATATGGATCAGGTATGTAGATGACACCTTCACCATAATAATAAAAAAAATCAACCAGAGAAAACACACAACACCATCAACACCATCTTCAATGGAATTTAATTCATAAGGGAAGAATAAAATAACAATTTGCTACCATTCCTGGACATCCTCATCAGCAGAGATAGCGATGGCAAACTAGAAACACAGGTGTATTGAAAAATCACCCACACCAACCAAGTACTCCACTACTAAAGCAACCCAACTTCCCACCAAAGAAGCTGTATAAGAACACTATTCAGATGAGCACAAACACATTGCATTAACCCAGAATAACAGAAAAAGGAAACAGATCTTCTATTCAAAATTTTTCAACAAAATAGATAACCATGCAATGTCATCAAAAAGTGCCTGATCACTCAACCCAATTAGCACAACCAACACAGACCATAAAAAAAAGATAACACTGTCCTACATCAAAAACATCTCAGAAACCACCAAGAAACCCAAAGACCTGATTTTGCCAGTGGGCCTGGGGAACCCAGAGTGAGATGGAGCTCATCAAGTGGCTTATTTGATCAACTGATGTTGCTTGAGGGAGTTATTGCTTTTTTGTTTTATATCAGATGTTTATAAGTTGTTCTGAGTCAATAAGAATGAGTTTATTGGCCATATAAATTTTCATAAATACATTGTCCAGGAGTCTTTGAAGAAAAAACAGGAACCACCTCCAGCATACAATTTAAGGACTGCAACAGCCACTACACAGACAAACAGGCAAAAGACTAGCAGAACACCTCCATGAACACCAAGTAGCTGTCAGAAGATATGATGAAAACTCTTTAATTTCACAACACATGGACAGGCTTAACCATAGTTTCAACTGGGAAACTGTGACTATCCTAGACCAAACCAAGTCCTAAAATACTAGAGAATTCCTGGAAGACTGGAACTCTGACAAATTGGCCATCAATAGGCACATATTGGACATAAATATATATCTATATATTCAAAGAAGCCCAAGTGTCCAAACAGGAAAGTGTGAAAAGTTACACAGGTGAAAGGAAAAAGCACTGCCTGGTAGTATTTCTAACAATTATTTCAACATTCTTCCATGTAAATATTACACCTACAATCTTAAAAATATAACATGATTATAATATAATAGGAGAATATTATATTTTATTTAATGTTATCAGTATTTTGATGCAATACCATAGCCTCCTACAGCCCAGCTAAGAAGTTATTCGAGGCGAAATACAGCATTATTACTGTGAGGTTGGGAGACCAACCATAAAAACTGGACTAAACTGAGAAGTTAGAAATAGTATCCCAGAAGAAAGAAAGGAAGGAATAAACCAAACATGTCTCGGTCCATGTAGTTATTAGGACTGAAAGTCAACTTGAGAGTTTCCCTTCTATTGTGTCTTCCAAAGTTCTAATGTGACATCTCTTAATAAAATTATGTTACTTGTTGCTAGACTTAAACAAGGATACAGTGAAAAAATACATGTGCTTAGGGATTTAAATTCCCTTTTTGTTCTCCATTTGTAGGTACAAGAGAAAATTAAAAACTGGCAGGATGAAGTGAGAAAATTAAAACTTTTTATACTACAATCCCATTGTTCCTTCCCTAAGAGTGACAAATGGAAGGCAATGTTATCTACATCCTTCCCTAAACATATTGTATGAGATGAGGAAAAGCAATTGCATCTTTAAAAATCCCATTCAGAGACCCCCTGGGACTGGGTCTCAGAAAAGTTATCTAACCTGAAAAGTTATCTAATTTAACATCATATGTTTACTTTTAGTCTTTCTTAAACTGATGTCACCAGACATCTTGGTCCCTTTTCAGTATCTGGTGATTTGATGGAAAACCCATTTTGCCCTTTAAAATATAGGAAATTTAAGGAAAGCAAGCCAATCGATTGGTGTATATGTATCTGTGTGATTTTAGAGGATGAAATGTATTTATTGTTTTTATTTATTATACAAATTTACTTATTTATTTGTTTGTTTGTCAAACATGTACAAAATAACAAGTATAATGTATAGTTATGAACATAAACATGAAGTATAGGTATGAACATAAACATGAACAAAGAAAGTAAGTACAGATAAATGGGGACATTGAGACAGGGACGGTAGGCATGCTGGTGCGCTCATGCACGCCCACTTTAAGGACCTCTTAGGAATGGGGTGAGGTCCAAGGTAGACAGTTTGAGATTGAAACTGTGAGGGTTTGAGGCTGTAACAACGTAGTCGGGCAGAGCATTCCAAGCATTGACCACTCTGTTGCTGAAGTC